>NC_137038.1:11135624-11403124 GCF_032717465.1 Coenobita brevimanus
AACTAAATGAACATTATGTTCTGTTCCTTAAGTGCATTAAGGGGTAATTCTACCAGGAATCACGCCCCCCCTCCATATTCAAAGTGCTGGATCCAGTTTTGAAGCCGAGGGTGAAAACGCTCTTGTCAAGGAGGGGTGTTCACGTTTGGCTCGCTGCAAACTGAACAGAGCGGCGTGGCACCTGTCCATCCCGAGGTAGAGAGGTTAACTGCCATTAACGCTCTCTACCTTATGGTCGTTTCTCCACATTGTGGCCTTACAACCACAGACAACCAAAACTAAAATGAGTGCAAGAAAATGGGGGGAGGGGGGAATGAAAAATAATGTGTTAACTCCATTCCTATCCAGTTTAGTGTTCCTACCCTGCCCCAGTAGGCTGCCCCTCATGAGTCGGTGCCGTGTAACAAACCAGGCACTGAAGTCTTACACTTGGCGCGCGTTGTACACAATGCAGAGGAGGGGAAGGGGAGGGCAAATTCTCAGGTGAGCGCTTCAGTCATGTGCAATACCTAGCCTGCGAGCAACAGTCCCTGATCAGTGTATAGGTTCCTGTCAAGCGGTAAAAGAAGAAAAAATAGCTATCCCTTTGGTATGCAGTTTTCTATACGGGCCCCCCTCCCCGCCTTGTCATAATTCCGGATTTGAAGTCTAAGGGGTACTTTTTTTATACTGCTTGACAGGGAGGAACCTATGCACTGAGGATCAAGGACTGTCTTTCGCAGGCGAGGTATTGCACTGGACAGATAGGCTATGAAGCGCTCACTGAGAATCTGTGCTTCCCCCCCCCCCCCACCATTTTGCATTGATCATGTAACAGATGAATCAGGTTAGCTCATTTATTTTTTCTTCCACTCGCACATTAATTCTTTATCTTTGGTTGTCAAAGTCACAGACAAGTTTAAGAAAGATCTTGAGGTAGAGACCAGAATTATGATACGGCCACACCGGCCGCGACGAGCGGGGAGTGGTGATGCGACACGATACAACTCACAAAATCCTATATAGGTGGCCACACCGAATGAGCGGGAAGGTTTGTCGCTCCGCTCACCCTCCACGCTCATCGATGTGCGATTCAACATGTTCCAAAATGTCGCTCAGTGCCTAGGGACATCCCCGGGCATGTCTGCACCGATGAACAGCTTCTGCCTGTCACGCGCGAGGTTGCCGCATCCTATTTGGACAGGCATCGCGTTGACGCTCACCTCTCCCCTCATCGCTCGACGCTATCTCCCCGCTCGTTGCGTTGGGTATGGCCGCGGTGGACCTCTACCTATAGGGATGTATTGGTGCCCCTCCGCCCTGCTCAGCTAGCGGTAAAGTTTGAGCTTACCGCACGGGCTGATCTTGGGGCAGCCAACTCGAACTCCCCCCACTTTGTCGTAGTCTTAAGTCTGATTCAAGTCCCAGCTCATGTTCGAGAAGACGGATTGAGCAGGAATGGGAGATAATTCTTAGAACTTCCTTTCTCTAATTCGTGTCCCAGTCCAAATCCAAGAGAAGCAAGGTTGAACATGAGTACTTGGGACTACCTTGCCTCTCTTTCATGTCCCAACCCAAGTACGAAAGAAGCGATATTGAACAGAACTCATACCGTACTTGGGACTTACTTTCTCTGCTTCATGTCCCAGCCCGTGTGATCAAGGAAAACAAGGTTGCGGAGATAATGCGTTCTGCAAATTGTGTTCATTTAAGCAGCTAGTTTTGCTACCGTATATCATTTGCCAGAGATACTCCTGAAGAGCAGGTCAGGGTTCCTTGTCATTTGTTATAAGTTTATGGTAAAAATGTTAACCATATTATGGGTTTGGTTTGTGAAGTTCGCTTGTCACTTGTCATCAGTGTATAGCAGAATTATTGTGGGTTTTGTTATATCAGCCAAGGACAACTTCCGGTTAATGAAGTTTGCTTTTTTATAACGAGAATATACCATATGTCGTTCCGCGTTGCGGGCTGTCAGTGACCCTATTGCCTGTACGAAATTACTGGAGTCGTTAGCAGGACTTGAGTGATGTGTTACCCATGCGTGCCGTCACCCAGCATTGTCCAGTGCCTCGCTGTGAGCATGTCGCAAACTACTCATTTTCACCATAATCTGGCCCAAATTTTCGTTCTTTTCCTTCTTTTTGCACTTAGGTCAATGGAGGAAAAAGACAAAGCTATGGTTCTGTATTATTTCCAGAGTACTACCAGACTGGCATCGTAACTTTAGCGTTAATTTACTTTCACAACTTGGCAATCAAGATGAAGATGCCAGTTTTAGTTCAGGTTAGAATAAAAACCGTATGGTGGTGTACTGCACTGGGGACAGGTGTGGCGAGGATGTGGGGTGAGTTACTTCACAGCAACAACCGTGGCTAAACATCACCTATTACACGAATGACGAAGGTGTGGTGTGAGGGGGAGGAGGGACCCCATCCACTTCATTCTAAAAATGTGTTTGTAAAACATTCTTGCTTATCAGCTGCTGAAGGCTGGGAACAAGTTGCAACAGAAATTCTTGTCTGAGGACACGCACCAAGTGAAAATTGTCAAGTGACAGGCTTATTGTATCTTTTTATATTTTAAACTCCTTCAGTCTGATGACGTATTTCGTACTTTATTCATACTGGCCCGACGATTTTATTCAGCAGTGTGTTATTGAAAACTGTATCTGACTCCAACTACAACAGATTCTGCAATCAGAATTAAATCTTCTGGGGGGGGGGGGGAAGTCATGGTAGTGAGGGGATTAACAGATGCCTGTCCTCAGACAAAAATTTTCACAACTGTGTTGAACTCAACTCTCTAATGGGCGGATTCAGCAGTTTGTCCGTCCCTGGAAAAATTAAGGTAGAGGTGCAGGGGTTTGATATCCGTTCCTGTTACGGTGTTGTGAATATTTGTGACTATGGCACCTGGTTACCCTTGCCCTGACTGACCTGCGCTGCCTTCAACACCGTGGACAGAGCTCAACATAAGTCGGTCTGTTTTCACCTGGCGGAAATGGGCCACTCCCACAACTTGAATACTTATTCGTGGTTGCAAGAAGTTGGATGAGGTATGAAAGAGCCTTCATGGTTACATGTCAACTATATCTTCCAATTTCATAGGGGGCTGTGTGGCTCAATGGTAGAGCGCCTGACTCGAGACCGAAGGGTCGAGAGTTCGCACCCCGCCCGAGTAGCTGCCCTGCTGGGGGAATTCATTTCCCCATTAAAAAAAAAAAAAAAAAAAAAAATACGAATTCCACCATCTCATTACACTTAACCATCAACCGAGCTGACAGGAACAAACACGCTATACCTGTGGGCTCGATGGTAAAATCAGTGTGGAACAGGTATTTAATTGGGTCTATTGGTAAGAGTAATAGGACCTTAATGTTTTATGCCTTGTTACGCAAAGGTCTGGTAATGATTTTAAACCGTTATTGATCACGTTTACATGAAAATATAATATTTATGAAAAGTCTTAGTGGATTCTGTTAACATTTAAAAATGGTTTAAACGTATTTTCTTATAAAATTATATCAACTTGAAATTTTCAGTATTAACATAATTTGAAAAATCATCACACTCAGTTTTATTGAAGCCTAGGGTAACTAAATTTGTTGATGAATTATGGTGCCGAACCAGTGACATTTGTGTCACAATACGCGGGCGGATGTGTGTTGTGTGGTTATTGTTTTGTTTGTGGATGGTGTTGGATCAAACTTGTTAAGTCCTTCACGTCCCTGGCTGAAGAGGGGCGCCGCGACATCGCGCGGTGACACCGATATAGCCGGGGGGGGGGGGTCCGCTACCTGGTTATACCAAGGCCTCTCATCTCCCTCTATATCCCCAGAAAGGGGGATGACAGACTGTTGGAGGGAGCAGGTTCAGCCTGCAGTATACCGGTCTCACATTTACTGAGCCTGGGAATACTACCACCACCAGCACCACACAATTATACTCATCTTCGGTGAGACATTCCGAAGTAGATGGGTTAGACATAGCCTGTGTTAATCCCATCAATTTAGAGAAAATTGTCTGGTGACAGTTTAAAATACGTCAACGGACTGAAGGTGTAAAAGCCGATGCTGTCCACCTCGCAAGGCTGATCTCCCCAGGTGTATCCCTGCCTTGCCTCGACACACCGTACCCCGTCCTGCCCACTCTTCTCTTCCTACACAACACCCTGTCCAAATGTCAGAAATCTAGCAGATCCCCCCACTCACCAACACACCCATACATACAATACAGTATCTTCACACGGTGTACTCTTCTGACGTCTGCCTTTCCTCATCCCCTCCCACGAGAGGATTTCTTATCTAAACACGTAGATTCGATTGATGTATGGTAATGTTCGAGAGAGATGCAGGGCACTTCAAAGGTACTTTGAACGAGACACACACACACACACACACACACACACACACATTCCCTTCATGCGTCATAGAATGGGATGATCATGAATTACGGTAAAAGAGAAAGATACACCAGGCAGAGCAAGCGCTAAGAGAGAGAGAGACAGAGAGAAGGGTGGGGGGGGGAAGGTGAAAAGAGTGGAGAATGTTATTAGTCAAGTGAAGGGAGAGATGGGGCGAAGGGAAGGACAGAAAGGGGGGGGGGGAAGGTGAAAAGAGTGGAGAATGTTATTAGTCAAGTGAAGGGAGAGATGGGGCGAAGGGAAGGACAGAAAGGGGGGGGGGTAGAGTAAGGAATGAAGTGTCTGAAGGCAAGATAGGGAAGGTGTGTAAGTGACGAGAAATTAACGATTGTGGATGAGAGGCTATGGGAGAATAATGTATGAGGGAGGAAGAATGAGCGAAAATAGAAAGAATCGAAGGAAAGAGTGACTACTGTAGACTAGAGGAAAGCAAGACGAATAGTACGACTGAGTAATAACTAATGAGTAAACCGAGAGTAAAAGGAGTGAAATGTTGAGTTGAAGCGAATGGAAGGGTTGGGGGAAATTTGGTAAGATAGCGAAGAAAAGAAGAAAGGCACGGTGGGGACGGGGGGAGGAGGGGAGCAATCAATAGCTGACGCGGAAGTGGGGGCGGGAGGGAGAGGCCAGCGGCATTCAAGGTCAAACAGTTACACAGGCATTGTCTCCAACTCTTACAGTCGTATTCTAGGTGGTTTTATATATTTCGTAGCGCCTTCTCTCTAGTGGTCTATTCTGCACATTGCATCTTTGTATCCTCTTGTATGTTATTGACGCAGACCATGTCCAGTATAAAACATAACATACAAGAGAATGCCAAGGTATAACTGTGTAAACCCCAAGCAGTGCTGAAGTTTGCACTTCATAAAACTTCGTTTCGTATTCGCAGAGTTTACTGAACATGTACACCAAATATTAAATGATATATTGGAATTTTCTTCGTTATATCTGACTGTCGCATTAGAAGTAATAGATGGTGCTGCTGGTCCGAGAGTAATCTCAAGTTGGAATCTTGTTTCATCCTTTCTGAGTCTTAGATCGCGTCCACACCAGGTGCTTGCAGCTGCGGGCGGGAGTTTTGCATTACTGAACCATACAATTGGCCCCAGTGGACGAGGTCGAATGTAGGCGAGAACGTTGTAGCCTACAGTGGTGGAGAACTCCAGTCCGCACCAGCATGTATTTGGTGTGGATGCAGTCTTAGACGTGTAATGGGACAGTTGACTGCCACTGCTCTTTCACAGGTATTACGGGAAACCATAATGGTTCTTTCCACCAGGGTCGTGGTTGGCTAAGGCATAATGAACGTGGTGGTCAGCATCAGTGTGCAAATGTTAGTTGAACGAGGTGTTGGGATTGTGTGGAAGAGAAGTGAGGTGGATGGGTAGAATGAAAGAAATTTGGTGGATGGGTAGAATGAAAGAATGAGGTGGATGGGTAGAGCGAAAGAGAATGAAGAGAATGGACAGAGTGAGAGAAGATGGATGGATCGAGTGAGAGTATGAGGTGGATGGATAAAATGGAAGTAAAATAATAGGTGGATGGATGAAATGGAACTAAGAGAATAGGTGGATGGATAGAGTGGAAGACTGAATGAGGTGGAAGGATAGAAAGATGGAAAACTTGGGGGAAGAATTAAAAGTCTGGGAATGAGGTGGAAGGACAGTGGCACAGAAACAGGGATGGTAGCATAAAAGTTTTGCATGACTCACGAGGAACTGATACTGTGTGTGGGTAGATAAGTACACGCACTCAACCCGTCCCAAGTTGCTTATATCCTCGTTCGGGACAGCTATAGTTCTTTTGTTCCAATTGACGCCAGACAAGTTTATTGAGCTGAGAGTGAGTCGTAGGACTGTGAATGTTAAAACTGCCGCCGTTAACCCTTTCGTAGTCAGGACAGCTCAGATATTCATTCCAACTAAACCCTAACTATTTATTCGAACTAACGCTAGACTCATTCAGCTGAGAGTCACAGTTAAGCCAAGGAAGTAAGTGTGGTTATGCTCTCAATACGATAACGTCTGTAAACCCATTCAACCCTAGCACTTAATTGTAGCTGGAGGAAGGGTTAGGTACAGTATATCAGCGTTTTTCTCTAACTAAAAAGTCCTTCCTAACTTATCGTCAGGAAGTAGCAAAAAGGGACCAGTACAGTGTCAACTGATTCAGTGAGTTATTCTTTCAGACGTTAAAACAGAGCAATACACAAGTCTGAATTTATCAGCACTTCCACAGTGTTATCTAGTATCAAATGTTAGTTATCTTATCAGGGTTCTCCCTCAAAAGACCTATGTGTAATCTTATCGAGGTAGCTACATACCATTTTATCCTTTACCTACATACATACATTCATACAGTACAGTACACACACACACACACACACACACACACACATTATATATATATATATATATATATATATATATATATATATATATATATATATATATATATATTATACGGTAACACCCAAAACTTGTTCTCCCACGTTACTTTTTGTTGTATTGGTAAAAACTTACTTGCTATTTTGTGTCCGAGGCATAGACTTGACAGACCGTTCCATACAGCCAGCTCAGCAGTCCTGCTGCATGTCGTTCCTTCACGTGCCACTATTTTGATACTAATACCTACCGTCCTTGGTGAATACATGTTTGGGCTGCCTCATTCAGGACTAGTATGATGGTATTAGCGGGTGTGTTTTTGTGACATGTCGGTGGGTCTTACAGAAGGTTGATAAAGTCTGTTTTAACGAAATTCATCAAACTGTTCACTGGTGCAGCTTTGAAGTCGAACTCGCGTCCTTTCAAACAGCAGGCTACTTCTTTAACCACTTGACCAACACCCAACTGTAAACGCTAAACAGTGCCTGTTCACCACTTGGGAAGGGGGATATTTTGAACTGCCATTCCCCCACCCCCCCCTGCACATGTCACAGGTTCGGCACTGATACCCATGGTCTGTACATAATACACGGCTCATCTCATGGGGATGTGATGTGTCAGAGGGTCTTGTGGAAGATTAATATGAAATTCATATAATCATTTCCCTTCCTTACCCGGTGATCAGTCTTGCGTGCTTTCACTCAGCAGTCCAACACACTACTGCTTAACCACCACCTCCCTTCTTTACACCTATAGTTCTTTCACTCAAAGTTGGCCCGAATTTTCGTCGTTGTCTCGTAGTTCAGTGGCAGGGTGATAAGAGTTTACATCCTTTCCATAGCACTTATGACTAGCATCATATTTTAATGTTACAACTCAACAGTCTAGATAGAGATGTCATTGTTAGGCTCCAAGTTAAAGTGCAAAGAGTACTCCATTTTTTTTTTTTTTTTTTAACACGCCTTAGGATAGACTTCAAACTGGAGGGATTAGACAGTCTGTATTCTTCATTAACCCCTTCATTATTTCGTGTGGATATAATTTTTTGAGCTCATGATTTTTGTCTGACTTGACTGTCCTTTTCTTGGGTTCTGTCTGGCTTTACATGTGTTCTTCATTGCTTTGTCTTTCTTCTAACTTTGAGTAGAACCGTCTGTAAATACCAGGAATTAATGCGTCATCGGACTAAAGAGGTTAACCACTTCATTTTGATGGCTCTCGATTATTTTCTATTCTTGTCCAGGTATACAGATCCATGACCTCTCTATCCCCCGAAAGGAGGATGGTGGACTACAGGAGAGCAGCAGTCCACTGAGTTCACATTTAGCTGAATCTAGGGCTACAACACCACCATCACCACCACCAACAGCTACTACTACTATCACTGTTACTGCTGCTGCTACTACTACTACTACTACTACTACTACCACTGCTACTCCCGCCACTACTACTACTACCGCCCACCACCACTACTACCACCCACCACCATTACCACTACCCCCCCCTCACCACCTACCACCATTACCCCCCCACCACCACCTACCACCACTACCCACCACTACTACTACCCATCCACCATCATCACCAGCACCACCACTATTTATAGTACCACCACCACCACTACTACTACCCCTATTAGTACCACCATTACCACTACTACTACTACTGCTACCACTATCAACAGACAATTTCATTCTTTTTATGTGAGACGTCTTGCAGTGACGGGGTTAATAAAGGTTCTATCTGATCATTGCAATAAAAATATTGTTGTTTTGGCTGTAGTCCTGTGTTCATATGAATGTGAACCCAGTGAACTGCAGGCTGAAGAAATCTCATTCGAGGCTTTTTCTTGTCGGCTGAGGAAGACCCCTGACACCTTTTCTTAATTATTTTGTTTTATAACACTTTACGGCCCTCTCCCCTGTTCCATAAATCCTTCCAATATCGCCGTACTCTGCATGAATGATGTACAGTACAGAAAGATTTTAACCACCCATATCCAAATATAATTCACTAAAGAAGAGGTGTTAGGACGCTTCCTTAATCTATGAGAATATGCCTCGCAGTACACATCCTTCTCCCAGGGGATAGGGAATGAGCTGAGGGATGTTTGTATAACTGGACAATGGAGTTACCGAGTTACATCGGTGTCACCTCACGAAGGCGTCCCTCACCTTGTACCATGCGTGTCCTAGTGTAATTAAATCGTCTGGAGAGATAGGGGGGTGTTACTGAGATTTTAATGAAAACTTCGTAATCCTTTCACTACGAGAGGGTTTTCTGAGTAAAATCATCAGGTGGTTGCAAGAATTAGCCTCTTCATATCGGTGGCATTTGTTTTATTCGCGCTGCCTCTAGACTTGATTCACCTTTCCGAACAAGAGGGAGTTAGAGGTGTGTATTCATCAACCCCTTCAGTACGAGACCTTTTCCTGAGCTGAGTAAAGTCGTCTGGAGGCAGCAGGAATAAACCAAATACGCCATTGGAATTACGGGGTGTAATAATAATGTCGTGCTAAACTGCTGTCAATTTTAACAAAGGCGTTGGCTTTCTCTCTCTCTCTCTCTCTCTCTCTCTCTCTCTCTCTCTCTCTCTCTCTCTCTCTCTCTCTCTCCTCCTCCTCCTCCTCAGTGCTGAGCCTTATCGGGATTAATACTAGAATATGGTGCTAATCAGGAAGTCATGAAAACAAATGTAGAGCCGTAGCATTGTCCTACTCGCACGTATGAAAAAATCTGCCGGGTTTAACCATTTTAACCCTCCATATACTGTACATTTTATAAACATTTCCTTATTTTCGTTATAGCAGTGATACTGATGTTTATTTCTTTTCTGGACTCTTCTGTGGTCCCTTATTAGTCTTGTTTTACATGGTTCTAGCTGTCTACAGACGATTTTACTCAGCGTAGGAGAAATAACCATGCTCTCCTAAAGTGAATACAATCGTCCAACGGCTGTTAGAACTGAGCAAGTACAAAAATATCAGATGAGGGAGCGTCAGGCCCCTTAAGTTATTCCCTTGGTGTGGTGAGAGTGGGTGATTTTGTGGTATAGTTTCGTCGATGTTGCTAAAATCTACGGGAGTGAAATCTCGGGTCCGAAGATCGCTAGTGAGAGACAAATGGACAGAGGCGCTCTTAAAGATGCCTCCGCAGCTATAGACCACGGTATTGAAGGGGCGAATCCCAGTCAACATATCCACTAGTATCAAGTGACAATTATTATTTTATAACTCCTGCCACCGCCAGGCGATTTTCCTCAGCTTCGGGGAGATTTCGAAGTAGAGGGGTTAGATATAGCCTTCATTATTTCCTCCAGTTAGAAAGAACTTTTGTGAGTAATAAAATCCTCTGGCAGAAACAAACATGAACCAGTGATACGTCACCGGATGAAAGGGATTAGATAAATACATTATTCTCGGACACATAATTTCTTCTCAAGTATTTAACGCTCTGGCGCACATAACTGGAATAATACCAGAGTTGTAGCTACAGACCATAAGACGTGACTGTACCTGCAATAACGCACTCTGGGATCAATGTCTTCCTCTGAGTAAACACACCTGGCGTTAACTGGGATAAAACAAGAGATGTCCGTACAGCAAGAGGGGGAACTTAAACATGTCATTCCACGCCAGGCTATGGTTGCTAGGGCCAGACCGACGCAGGTCCTAACCCCGCTGTTTTTTTTTTTTTTTTTTTTTTTTTTTTTTTTCCCAGCGCGTCCGTCACATTCCCACCTTACCTGTCATTTGCCACTTGTTTGTTCGGCCTCCTGTGACTATTGCTGGAGAGGGACTCCTGGCACCAGTATAACCAAGCTGCACCCTTACTTGGTTGTACAAACGCCTCTCATCTCCCTATCTCAGAGGAAGATTTTGGGCTGCAGGAGAGGGCCAGCTTCAGCGTGCAGTCCACAGGGTTCACGTTTCACATGAACCTGGGACTACAACTATATACTGCTGTCCCCGGTGACTGTTGGGGTGGTAAGTTAAAACACACACACACACACACACACACACACACACACACACACACACACAGTCACTACAACTACACCCGCACGAGGATACTGCTGCAGGTGTATTGCTGTCGTGTGTGTGTGTGTGTGTGTGTGTGTGTGTGTGTGTGTGTAAGGAACAAACAGTTGTGATTCGATTGTAACCAAAGATGATGGAAGGATTGAAGGGTAATCCAGAGGGTCAAAGGTGAGGGTCAGCTTAAAGTTATCTGGTTTAGACAAAACTAAGTGGAAGGATTGAGGGTAAAGATGAATGGTATGATTTGATTTTGAGAACAATGAGTTAAAGATTATTGGCACTGCAAAGTCAGCTAATTAACCTTACTCCAACAGGGCGATGGTGTTGCACTTTTTTTTTTGGGGGGGGGGCCACCACTAGATTATATTCAGCTTTGGAGGGATTTTTTTTTTTTTTAACTGAAGGGAATAGCTATAACTCTAACCTCTTCAATAAGATAGGTCTTTCCGAAGAGTAAAATCGTGCGGAGGCAGCGAGGATAAAAGGCAACGCTACGTCGTCGGACGGAATGAGCTATTCCTCGAAGTGACGCTAGATTCTCTCTCTCTCTCTCTCTCTCTCTCTCTCTCTCTCTCTCTCTCTCTCGTCTAGAGTTGCAAGGTAGTTCAAGGTCATCTTTGTAAAATACTCTGCCAAATCGTTCGTGATCTCTCCTTTTCTCCTGTTAGTTATGAAAAGATACACTGTCATGAATAAGCCCACGTCACGAAAAGCTGAAGTACGTCGATAATATATGGACCGTCTGCAGGTGTCAATATGTAGGTGTATTTTATCAGTTTGAGCCATCATAGCAGTGATTAACTTGAAAACTTACTGAAATAGCCAGTTAAGTGTTCTTAACGTCTGTTACCAAAAGTATGCAAAATAAGGAAGTACAGTAGAAGGTAACGCATATCTGACAAGTTTTCTTTCACATACCATAACTTGAAGGTGTAAGTCAGCGATGTTCGTACTGTTTCGTTCAAAACCAAGCTGGCCGCGTTCCACGGCAAGCGAGCAATTTAGTTTTGTAGTGCCTCATTCAGTCCTTAGCGAACTGTATGCTATTCTTTTTTGCTCTGAAATCTCTTCTGAGGTTCTCGACTTTACCTTTGTCATATTCTCCGATTTTCTGGGTGCTCTCACTTCCTTACACACCACGCCTTCTCATTCTCCAAATACCGAGATTCAGGAGTGGTTGTTCCGTCTTTCAGTTAGGAAAAAAATCGGTTCGCTTCTGCTGGATTCCTAGCCATGTTGGAATTACGTGTAATGAACAGGCTCACTGGCGCGCTCTGCTGCTTCCTCCTCTAGGCCCTGCCTCCTCCCCATTCCGACTTTCGATTGTCTCTCTTCTAACCCGCCTCTTCCGTGATCGTTGGTAATTCTCATGGAACCAACAGGTTCACAACAAACTTTATAATGCTAAACCCTCTGTTCTTCCCTGGCACACATCAATCCACCCCAATCGTCGATGGGAAACAATCCTTGCTCGCCTTCGCTCTTAGGTCATACCCGTCTTTTTCGTACCTTGATAAGATCGACCTGTACGTAGGTCGATATTGACTAGAAATGTAAACAGTATGCATTACTTACCAATTTATGTTCAGTTTTGTGGATGCTTAATTATGGGTTGACAATCCTGGTTCATACTTTTTTTTTTTTTTTTTTTTTAAGGCCACTTGTAAGGATTTTATTTAAACATGACAAGGTGATAAGGGTACAGGAACTAAAAAAAAAAAAAAAAAAAAAAAAAAAAAAAAAAAAACTAGCCGCAAATCTGCGAACGTATAAGCACTGAAAGTCCACTTCTCCAGTCACGGTACTGTACACCTGTCAGTCCACGGTGACAGCAAACAGCCCAGCATGTAGTGAAAGGGCCCATCATCACCCTTCTCTCTCAGCCCTGTCTCCGGTGCCTCTTGGAGTGGCAGCTAACTCTTTAATGGTTTATAATGCACAATAACTACAAGGAAAGAGGACGACGAGAACACTGAGGCAGGGGCGAATATGTAGGTGGGGGAGACAGTGGCTCAATCGGTAGAGAGCTGTCTGCGATCCTAGCCAACCCAGGTTCAAATCCCCGCTGGGACAGGGAGCAGTTTAAGGATTTGAATTTCATGTAAAGCAGACTTTACCGATCTACCAGAAGACCCGTCGACATGTAAAAATACCCCCGCTAATACCAATACACTATGTCCTGTATGAGACAGCCCTAGCATGTATTCACTATGGACGGTGGGTGTTAGTGCCGAAGTGGTGACATGCAGAGGTGTATGATATGTAGGAGAACTACTGGGCCTTGGGAGCAGGCTGTGAAGCCTATGCCCAGAGTCGAGGACATTAAAAAAAAATAAAAAATGTGATACAAATGGTTGGGAGATGATGGACCAAAATCACTCGGTTGAAACTGGAATGTTACGCAGAACTTTGTTGCCACTATGTTAATGCTGGAAGAGTATTCTCCAATTTGACCCAGGTTTTATATTAGTTACCCGTCCCCGCCCAGGAGGGGCTAGGAGACGGGTATTGTTTTCACTCGATTTCTCTCTATCTGTTAACAACTTTATTCGAAAACTTCTGGTGCGATTTTGAATAAAATTACAGAGATGATGGGCTATGACCTGATCACCTGATTAAATTTTGGGCCAAGGCCCAGGCTGTAGCCCCCCTCTTCCCCCAAAAATAAATAGTTTTTTCGCCATAACTTCCTTCAAATTCGTCGTATCAACATGAAACCAAAACCTCAAAATGAATCTTTCAAATCTGCATCCTATAACATGCCTCATTACATCAAGGGGGTCGCCCCCCGGTTAGCGGTAGGGGTGTCAGTGTCAGGTGGGTCTGACCTAAAATTTCAGATGGGCATAAAATCGTCAAATTTCACCCGATTTACTCCAAATATGATACGTGACACATATGGCAATATACAGTATATATATATATATATATATATATATATATATATATATATATATATATATATATATATATATATATCTCATTCCTGTCACTACTTAATGCTTTTCTTTCAGTTACAGGTGGCTTTACATTGAGTGAAAAGCCAAATGGTACGCTGGGTGGTAACCATATAACCAAACCATACGTGCTCCCTACGTGTCAAGTGGGTTGGTGGAGGGTTAGTGCCCCTCCCTGAGAATCAAATGGCCACCCCATACGGGATTATGGTGTCTGGCTATATATATATATATATATATATATATATATATATATATATATATATATATATATATATATATATATATATGGAGCCTACAGTTGTATAGTGTGCGTTTCATACACGGGTGAGCCAGGGTTCGCGCCCCGCCAGGGTAATAAATTTTGGGAGTGTTCACCCTGCCACGTACTTCATTGGCGGACACCAGGGGTGCTGTGGTTGGATCAGTGTCGCTTACTATAAAGTAAGCTTGCACCCAGTCGGCTTGCGCGGACCGATTACACTTGGTTCACAGACTACACACGCATCCAAAGCCACTCCAACACAACAGTTACACTTACAAACACTTCACACCCTACACACAATCTCTACCAGACAGCCTAAGCCACTTGGTAGAGATACATTGGCTGTATCGTCCCGACTTAGTTGGGATAGGCCGGTCCTGCAGTGGACACTCAAACGGATGGTGATATATATATATATATATATATATATATATATACTGTATACCTATATCTATCTATCATATATATATGTATATATCTATCTGTCTATCTATCTAACTATATATATATATATATATATATATATATATATATATATATATATATATATATATATATATATACTTCGCTCACTTTTAATGATAGCACTGGAGGTTAGACATCAGTAGTAGCTGTAAATCATTATGACATCAGCCCTTAGCTGAAGTGTCATCATGTAGATTAAAAAAAACAGACTTCAGCTTTGCAGACTTACAAACTCATCAACACTATACCTCTACTGTACATTGTTAACATTCAGTGACAGACTACAATAAAACAATGACTGGAACAATGTGGATATAATATTAGGCACAACTTTGGAGGGAGGGGGGCGTCCCTGTCTGTTTCCGGTAGACGTAGTTTTTACTTATCTGTATATTGCCAGACGCTTTAATTCCGTAAGGGGTGGCCACAGACAAATCGCCTCCATGTTGCCCTGTCCAGTGCCACTTCACTGCCTTGCACCCAGCTCACACCCCCCTCTCTCATTTACCTCTCCACTCCATCCCTCCATCTCATCCTCGGCCTCCCCATCCCTCTCCCCCCCTCCACCTCACTCGCATACACTCTCCTCGTTAGTCTCTTGCTGTCCATCCTCTCCACATGGCCGAACTACCTCAGTGTATTTCTCCTAACGCTTTCTATCATATCCACATCCACACCAGAGCGCTCCATCACTTCCTCATTTATCAATCTCCATGTAACTCCACATGCTCCTCTCAAATAACTCATTTCCACTGCTCTGACTCTTGACTTCTGTCCTTCCAACAAGGTCCAAGCTTCACTTCCATGCGTCAGAGTTGGTATCACAATACTGTCGTGCAGTGACTTTTACTTCCATGCTCATTCCCTGTTCCTTATCACTGCTTTCAAAGAACCAGCAACCCTTCTTCCCTGTTGTACCCTTTCAAGCACTTCACCCTTTAAACTTCCATCCTTACTCATTACACTACCCAAGTACTTAATCGCACTCACATTTTGCATTACCTCCTCATCCAGCCTCACTGCATATTCAGTGACCAGTTCTCACAGAGACCATAACGTTACTCTTCCCTACATTCATTTTTTTTTATAAGTGTTATTTACCAAAATATTTTCAATACAGATCTTTTGCACATGCTTTTGCCCATATATGTAGTCCTGTGAATGAACATATAAAACACAAATGCATATCGTTTTTTTTTTTTTTTTTTTTTTTTTAATGCATTTAGTAGCAGTTCTGATAGGAATCACACACCCTTTTCCAAAGTGCTGGATCTGTCCATATCTGTCTCTGTCTATCTATCTATCTATCTGTCTGTCTATCTATCTATCTATTTATCAATATATATATATATATATATATATATATATATATATATATATATATATATATTATACAGTATAAAATGAAAACCTATAGGGTGAGGTTGAAGAAAGTATGTTTTCGAAGTTTCATAAAATGTGCAGTTAATATACCGGTACTGTATATATATTTTTTTAATATCCTTATGGCCTGCAATACATTTACACAGTGTCCTCTAGGCAGTAGGTCAGTATATAAGGTAATGTCTCACGTGTATGAATGTTGAGCAAATGACATGACTTGCTATATAGTGTAGGTTGTATCATTATGCAGTACATGTGTCATCTGTTTTGTATTTATGGGGCCTTTCTGTTTGGGAGTAAGGATGGTTGATGACATTGCACTGAACAGAGAATTTGAGTCAGGCTACTATATTTTATGGCACACACACACACACACACACACACATACACAGGTACTTATGATTTTATTTTGCTCTAACAGTAGCTGTGTATGTTAGGTGTTGTGGTATGTAAATAGAGCATTCATCCTATTATCTGTGTGGTCACTGTGTCACATTTTTTCCTCTAAGTAAAATGGTCTCTGGGTATTGTGTATGCAAAAAATTATGATAGAAAATTCCCATTTTTTGTTTAGGTCTGCCACAAGGTAGTGGGGCAAAGTTTTCTGGCTTTTTGCTCTTTGTTGTGGGATATGTTGTGTGGTGCTGTATGTAAAGTGCATGTAGATTAGAGGATGAAATACACAAATGTGTTTTGGAGAGTATTCTGGCCTACTCTGTATTTGTGTCACATTGAAAAGTTCAGCATAGGGGGATGGTCAGGATATCCTGATGGCTAGTGAAACAGGAGCTCAAGCTCACCCTATTATCAGCAATCCAACCTCCTTGGAAGCATCACTCTGACTAGCTATTTTTAGGGGGTGCTCATGTGGGTTTGGTATACAGTAGTGTATTATGGATCTCATGTGTTGCCAGTACTTGGATAGAGGATTTCACACCTGTACGATTGGTTAAATGCTGGGGAGGGATGCCTTCAGGTGGGGAAACTGATACAACGAGCCAGTATCCCTGCCCATTTATACAGGCATCCCTCAGCTTTGTACTTATCACCCAGAAGGAGGACGGTGGACTGCAGAAGGGCAACTTTAGCCTGTAGTTCACAGAGGTCATATTCAGATGAGCTTGAGGCCACTAAAGTCTTGTATAGTGATGTCATTTTTACTGAATGCTAACTGCATGATCACAAGTAAAAGTCCTGCTTACAATACTGTCCTATCTATCTATCTATCTATCTATTGCCAGACGCCTCAGTCCCGTTTGGGGTGGCCACAAACAAATCGCCTCCAAGTCGCCCTGTCCCCCGCCATTTCACTGCCCTGCTTCCAACTCACACCCCCCTCTCTCATATACCTCTCCACCCCATCCCTCCATCTCATCCTCGGCCCCCCCCTCCCTCTTCCCCCCTCCACCTCACTCACATACACTCTCTTCGTCAGTCTTTCACCCTTCATCCTCTCCACATGGCCAAACCACCTCAGTGTGTTCCTCATAACGCTTCCTATCACATCCACATCAACACCACAACACTCCTTTATATCCTCATTCGTCAGCCTGTCTCTCCACGTGACTCCACAGGCTCCTCTTAAATAACTCATTTCCACTGCTCTCACTCATGACTTGTGTCCTTCCAACAATGTCCAAGCTTCACTTTCATACGTTAGAGTTGGTATCACAATACTGTCATGTAGTAACTTTTTCACTTCCATGCTCACTTCCCTGTTTCGTATCACTGCTTTCAAAGAACCAGCTACCTTTCTTCCCTGCTGTACCCTTTCAAGCACTTCACCCTCCAAACCTCCATCCTTACTCATCACACTACCCAAGTACTTAAACGTACTCACATTTTCCAATTCCTCACCATCCAACCTCGCTGTACATTCACTAACTTCACCTCTCTCAAAGACCATCACTTTACTCTTCCCTACATTCACCTTTAGATTCTGTTTCTTACACACTCTCTCAAACTCATCCACCAAGCCTTGCAGCTCCCCTTTGTCTTCACTCAACAACACAGTATCATCTGCAAACAACAGTACAGGGAGTTTCCAAACATTATCCTCTCTCACCAGGGCCACTCCAACATCCACTACCCTACCTTGTACCTCTTTTATTACCCCATCCATGTACAGATTGAACAACCATGGAGACATGACACATCCCTGTTTCAAACCAACTTTCAAAGAGAAAAACTCACTTAGTTCACCATCCACACGCACTGCAGCCTTCGCACCATCGTACATACTCTTCACAGCATTCAACAACTTCCCATCTACTCCATATATTCTTAACACTTTCCACAATCCTTGTCTACCCACCCTGTCATATGCTTTCTCCAAATCCATGAAAGCCGCATACAACTTCTTTCCCTTCTCTAGAAACTTTTCCACTAAAGATCTAAGAATGAATATCTGATCTACACAACTGTCCTGCTTTTCATATACCCAGTATGTATCTCCCTCCTCCCAAAGCATCAGAGATTATCCTATCATATATTCTTTTGTCGTGTGTTTCATATTGCTGTGATAAAGATTTAGTTTAACAACTTCCATCATTACAGCTGGAAGGAGAAGTCTTGGTGAACTTTTGATTCATAATACAGTAATACACCAGGTTGTATATGGGTTGGGTTGTTTGATGAATAGATCATGATTGAAGGAAAACCACAAGATATAACTTTGGGGACCTTTGTTTTATAGTCATTACACTTACCATCTGCTGATTTTTGTAATTTATGTTGTAATTGTGGTAATATTGTTTAAGGCAGCACATTAAATTCATGAGTAGGTAGGTCTTTAAAATTTTTAAAGGTTACTTTGATGGGTTTATTTAACATAGGAGAGACTTTTTAAAAGTCTCTCCTAAACTAAGTAAGCGTAGGTTTCAGTAACCTTTTCATTATGAGAGGTCTTCGATAGGTTGAATATTGTAACATATCAGTAGAAAGTGGTTGTAGGGGCTGGGGTTAAATGCAATAGTTGTGACAAACAAAAGACATCTTGTGAACAGATAGAGGTTATGTTTGGTTATTATGTTGGTCAGGTTGATTTCTGGTAAAAGAAATGTCTGAACAAAATGAGTCTGTGTAAAGTACAGGTGTTCTAAATGATCACAAAATTTTTCATGCAAATGGTACTGTAAATTTGGGATAACTGGTTCATCAGTTTTGTAGGTAGTGACTGAGCTTTCATGATTTATTGTGGACTTATTGGTAAAAAATAATGTCGTGAAAGTTACATGATGAAAACTTAAACTATAGTACAGTACTCTAGTTCAGGTATGCCTACTGCTGTTAGTTAAACTATCAGTAGTCCAGACGTAAAAAATGCTCTGGTTATGAAAATGGTGGTATATTGAGAGTTCAAGACAGTCTGAGCATTGCATATTCATGGTTTACATTATTATGTCAGTAATAATTTACAGTCTGAGCATTGCATATTCATGGTTTACATTATTATGTCAGTAATAATTTGATATACTGATAAGCTGTACAGTGAGTCCTTGAAATATGAAAACTCGAAGCACGAATTTCCAATGGTACGAAAGTGATGAATGTAGGACAAATTCCACAATATGAAAGTGTCTTGATGGTACGAAAAGCGATACGAAAGGAAATACGAAAAATTCAAAATGGGCGCGCTGCACAGCGCTGTGCTCACTTGCAGCGAGAAAATGAACTAGTCCCTCTCTGGTAAACACATTTTCTTTCACTTCCCAGTTGAGTCACGTCCGTCCTTTCCTCTCAGCTTCGCTGAAACGTTACGCAGTTTTTCACTGTTCTTCCTGTTTTCGTACTTTTGCCATGCCTCCCAAGCGCCCTGCATCATCGTCAGCATCCAGGGAACCAGCTGCCAAGAAGAAACAACACCTTACTCAGACTCTGGAGAGAAAATTGGAAATTATTAGGGTCCCACCATGTGAGTTAGCACCATATCAATGACACGAATCTCAAGCCGCAGCACAGGTCTATATTTAACCGTACAGTGTATTAATACTTCAGTAATTAGTTGTATGTTTTATTTTTTAATGTCTGTACAATAGTATAGTACTGTATATGTGTATTGCATACTTCTAAATAGGAGGGGTAAAGTTTAAGTGGGAGGTCCAGTCGGATCCTGGAATGCATCCCCCCCTTTATATGTATATTTCAGTTGGGAAAATTGTTCCGATATACAAAATTTCGGATTATGAATTTTTTTTTGGTCCCTATCCCTTTCGTATTTCGAGGACTCACTGTATTGTGCATAGATTTTTGTGCTTTGATATTTGTTTCATGCGAGACAGTATCTGACATTGATTAATTTTGGTAGTGCCTAAGTCCATGTCACACCAAGTCCTTGCTGGCACAGGTGTTTGAAGGTGGGTGTTTTGCACTATAACCCATGCAAGAGGCTTCACTTGACCTGAATGCATCCAAGAATTTCTGTGGATTACAGTGATGCAAAGTTCCTGCCTACAACAGCCCATTCCAGCAAGCACGTGATGTGGATGTGGCCTAATGTAGTGCCATGCAATAGATATTGTACTAATAGATTTTTATTGTCTTGCAGTTGGGATGGATTACATGAAGATATTGCAGTCACCAGATCTGGTGTTGGGAATGATGGACTTGCTGAGTGATGATGATCCATCTGTTGTCAAGCGCACCATTCGAGTCTTCACAAATATGTACTGCCATATCCTGAACCAGCTGAAGGCAGGCCATCTGGACCAGGCCACATTTTCTGCCCAGTGGCCATCTATGTCCAGTGTGGCTAGCCACATGCTGAAGATGTTGCCACAAGCTGAAAATGAAGGCATAACAGTCCATTTGGTACGATTCCTTGAGGCTGCGGTGATGGCACACTTGCATATTGATCACTACCATTGTTTGGATCTGGACCGGGCCACACCACAGATGATAACACAGGGCATGGAGGCACTTACAAATCTAGTCACTGCACCATATGTTGGTGGGTCGGCATATCTGGTGGCAATAAGTGCATTGATAACAGTGTCCTGCTACAAACCAGACTCGTGGGTCTCTGTAACAAACCTTATCCAGCAGCAGATCCAGTCTCCACCTCCCACACTTTTTGACCACAATGTTCGATCCCTACACAAGAGTCTACAGCGCAATCTTTTCCGTCTTTTGCATCGTGCTAACACTTCCTGTCTGCGCCGCCAGCTTGTGAATATGATGGTGAGTGTAGGAGCTTCACGCCGAACACTGGTTCAATGGGATGTTCCACAGGAGGCTCGTAAGCGGCCTCCACAGGCTTCAGAAGATGAGATTACCGGCCGTGGAATCCCACCTGAGAAGCGGTTGTGTCTGGACCCAAGCACTGCATCACACATAGCCAAGAGGTCACTAATGAGGGTTCCCCAGAATAAGACATCTGAATCCAGATTGGCTGCAAACCCCAAGAACTGTGTTGATCCCAAACTCCACAGCTCAAGAAATCCTAGGCTTTCTCATCAAACACTACCCTTGAACACAGCTCAGGAGGTACTGAAGCCAAAGTCACTTCCTAGTGATGATCAGCAGCAGGACAACAGCTTACATGTCAAGTTCTTGCAACGTGTTATCAACAGTGAGAGTGCTGCTGGCTCTCCCAAGTTCCTGTCTTCATGCTCAGAAAAGGAACGCTTATTGTACGATCATCTAGACCATCCCCATGTAGTGTCTCTTGTGCTGGTATGCCTCGACCTTGCTCCAGATGCCCCACCAGAACATATCCTGAGGTATTTATGCCGAGAGGGCTCTATCAGTGGTGTCCGGGAACATCTGACTCGACTCTTGGCACCCCATGTCCAGGACACCTTTATTTCTAGCATCATCCCTGCTGATAGTAAATTCAAAGCTTCATCCCCACCCACACTCAAAACCAAACCTACAACTACTCACACACCCAAACCTAAACCTACTCTCACACCCAAACAACCCAAACCTGCTCCTGCACCCAAAGCTGCACCTGCTTCCTTAGTTGAACCTGCACCTGCTATCAAACTTGAACCTACATCTATTCATACACTTGAACTTAAGCCAACACCCCCTCACAAATCTGAACCCACATCAACACCCAAATATACACCTAAATTTTTGCCTTCTCAAACACTCATGCCTGCCTCTGACCTTACTACTACACTCTCAGCCACACCAGTGTCTACATGTGCCCTTAGTTCCACATCAGCATCCCAGCCGTCACCCACATTCACATCCTTATCCTCACGCATACCCACATTCCTCTCAACATCCAAGGCCATATCCTTGTCCACATCTACTCCCATAAACACAGCCACATCTGGACTGTCATCAGCACATATACCTTCACCAACACTTACATCATCACCCTTATCCACACCTGCATCTCTGTCCACAGCCAAACCCTGCAGCACACCTGCACTTCTACCAACACCTCTGATGTTAATACCCAAGTCCTCTCTCAAACCCTTTGCACCCCCTTTGGCTCCATGCCCTGCCTCCACCATTGCCACCTCGTCTCTCCAGGATGTTGATTACAGAAGGGTTGATGTTGGCCTTAGACATTCAGATGTTGACCTGCGATACCTTCCAAACTCTCGCTTTAACTTGAAGAGGGATGTTGACATGCGTACCTCACAGTTGCAGAAGAACCCACAACCTCTTAGCAATCCTCAAAGGAATCCAAAGCCATTCATCAAGTCCCAACAGAACCTGCAACCTCTTAACAATCCTCAACAGAACCCACAACCTCTCATCAATTCTCAACAGAACCTACAACCAATCCACAACACCCAACAGAACCCACTACCACTCCTCAAGCTCCAACAGAATCCACAACCTTCCAACAATTTTGAACAGAGTGAAGTATGTCTTGACAACCCTCAGCAGAACCCACATCCTCTCGGCACCTCCCAGCTAAACTCAGAGGCTCTCGGTAACCCCCAGCTGAACTCAGAGCCTCACAGCAACCTCCAACAGAACCCATTGCCTCTCAGTAACCTCCAGCAGACCCCAGTGCCTCACAGCAACACTCAACTGAATCCAGAGCCTCTCAACCATGTCCAACAGAAGTTTCAGCTGCTCCAAAACTCACAGCCACTGCATACCCTCACACAGGCCACTCTTAACCAGTCTCTTTCCTACTCTCCCAAGAATAATGCTGGTTATTGGAAACCCCTCATTGGATCATGGAAAGTGGAAGCTGGATCAGAAACCAAAGGAAAGCCAGTTAATGAAGGCAAGAACCCCAGTAATGAAAATATTGACCCAAGGAAAGAGCAAACAGAACCCAAGCAAGTTTGTGTGAAGCCCAAGAAGAAGAACAAGAAGCCTAAGAAGAAATGCATGAAGTCCAAGAAGAAGTGCATGAAGTCCAAGAAATACATTAAGCCCAAGAAGAAGAAGAACATGAAGGGCAAGAAAGCGCAAATTAATCGCAAGAAGAAGCAAAAGAACCGAAGTGGGAAAGTGAACCAAAGTGGGAATCAAATGAACCATAAACAGGTGAATACCAGTACCCAGCTGGATCCCAGAATTGTCAGGATGCGACCTCAGATGCAGCTTCCAAGCAACATGCAAGCAAACATCTCTGATCACAGAATCATGCAGCCTTTCACACATACAAAATCTCAGGGAGCACAGATGATAATGAACAATGGTAATGAAAGGTTCAGCATCAGTTTCTGTCAAGGAAGAAACCAGAACCTCAGTCAGAGAGCAAATGACTGTAATAAGATGGGCATTATGGAGTTTAACCATAACTTCAGTGGGGGATTCAAAGGAAACGAAAACAGGAGGAGTACATGCCATGTATGGCAGGATTGCAGTCAAGGAAAGAATACAAGTGGCAGTGTCAACACAAGATTTACTGAAAACTACATTGCAGAAAACTTCATGGGTAAACCAAATTTAGTTCATCAGGACCAATATTCTACGAACAACTGGCAGCCACAAAAGTTAAAGGAAATTTTTACAAACAGATTGGGCACCTGGAGAGCCCCACCATCTGGGAGGCTTAGTCAGGGTACTGCCAAAAATGTCAACTCAAGAAATTCATTTAGGTTCAGCTCTTTGGCAATGGGTCCTGTCCTTGGCAGCCAGATATGCCACTGAGACAAGGCAAGGGAAAAAAGAAAAAAGGGAAAAAGCTCTCTCCAAGAGCTCTTCCTGCTGAGTTATAACTAGATACAGAAATCTTGTCCTGTACCCCATTCCCATATTGTTCTTCCACATTGCTTTAGCCTCCTCACCTATTCTCTTTAACATAGACTAAGAGTCTGTGATTGGCTGCTGTAGCAAATTCATATCTTTACTAAGCCTATGTAATTTTGACCATTTCATCTCTGAATGTTAGTGAAGTATAGCTTACTAAATTTTGTTTCCAGTTTATTTTTGGCCAGTTTTGCCTTGGACTAGCAAGGTAGGACACCGGAGTAGTCTCCACTCACATGTATCTGATGCTGTGAAGGAAGGTCACAACACATTTGGTTGGTTGATAAAGAGTTAATGAGACTGAGAGGGCTCTCCCTCTATGATAAAGGATCTTTGCAGGCGGCATGTGCTAGGAGTGTAGTGCTGTAATGTGGCGAGACATGAGTAGCAAAGGAAGAGGATGAAACAAACAGAAATCAGTGAATAGATGGATGTTTAGTATTTCCTTGAATATGAGGTCTAGGGGAACTAGGTTTGCTATTGAAGAGTTGAGAGGAATGATGGGACTCGAATGTACGGTACTGATGTTGTGATGAGGAGAGGTAGATTGAGATGGTTTGGTCATATTAAGAGGATAGAGGATAACAGTTGGGTGTGGAAGGTGAAATGTGTGAATGTTGGGAGTAGGGTTGCAAGGGGCAGACCAAAAAAGTCCTGGGATGAGGTCAGAGAGTGTGATCTCAGGGATAGGGGACTCAGTAGGGAGGCTACCAGAGATCAAGCAGCGTGTAGGGCTGCCACTGGATGACGAAGGACGACGCATGAAAGCATGTTGGGGCGGGTATAAATGATGTGATACGACATGAAGATTTAGGAGCATCTGCTGCACAGTCCTCTCATTTGGTAGAAATCACAGCCAATCCTACATGAACCTCACAGATGTATATAGAGTTTGTTGCCCAGTTTATAGAGGAATGATGTAAATAACTTGGTATATTTTTCTACTTCCATCCCAAACAATGGTGCTATTATTATTGTAGGACTAGAGTTAGACAATTGAAAGCTGCTGTGATCTACACTAAGATATAACAGGAAATAATTGTAACATTCAAGTAAACATTTTGATGGGAGTCATCCTTTTGTTAGTCTGTAGTATTTACTGTATTATGTACCTGTCTAATGTTTTGTTGAGATGTGAGAGAATGTCTTCACATAAGCAAATTACTGTAATCTAATGCATTAAGTCCTCACTTTATGTTAGTTTTGTTTATGCAGTTGCATAATTATGTTCAAAACTGCGTAACTGAAACTCAACGTAGTTAATGGAAGAAAATTACATACTGTGTGTTGTCTGGCATGAAGTAGGTGATCATGTGACACTACCATTGATGCACACTAATATGGTCATGAACAGTCTTGCTTATGAGTAGGGATACACATCTGCTCCTGTTGTCAGCTACAGTGTAGTGTACACAGCAAATGGGATGTGAATCAGGTTCATTTACTCCAGTTTACATTGATCATCAGTGCTCCATGCAGTCAGTTAAACATTTCTTCATCCCAGCAGCAGTGGACACAACATAAAATTGGGGTGTATGTGTATCCCTGCTTATGGACACATCTGTACATCACTGTCACCATAAATTGCACTAAATTATTATTATTATTGGATGGATGTATTATTATTATTATTATTATTATTATTATTATCATAGAAATGTTCATCTTGGTTTGTGGGTTTGATTCTACAGTAGGTTTTTAAGTAAACAACTTTATTTATTTATATATATATTTTTTTTACTGTACTGTGATAGTTGTATTTGATGTAGGAATGGAGCTGGGTATTACAGATCAGTTATTTCATCATTGTTTGAGTAGTCTTAAAATCAGGTGGCTTGTAATATATATTTTTTTTTCTGTAAGGAATCTTTGGCATAAGTAGAGAACTTACTGTACAGATACAGTATCTGCTGTTATGAGTGCAACTGAATGAACTTGTTTGTACACTTGTGTATTTAAACTCAATATACAATACCTGGGTTATTTTTCTTTCTTTATTATAGTGAACCTTCCTTGATGTCACTTATAAGGTGCCATGTGTATTGCACAGTGGTTGTATCTCAGTTGATGAAAAAGTACTAACTGCTATTTTACCAGTTACCATTTAAAGTTACTGTACAGAGAGACTGAATTTGAAATTGGTTAGAGCATAAGTTGTAACCTCAGGCTAAGCTGAATGCAATCCCAATGGACTCCAGGTTCAAGTTGCCCTCCCTCCTGCAATCCACCATGATCTTTTTGAGTGACTGGGAAAGAGCTGAGGGACATTTTTATAACCAGGCAGCTGAGCTGCTGGGCTATATCAGTGTCAATCCATGAAGGTATCCCTCTCCGCACCAAAATGTTATAAGTTATTGCAAGAATAAACTAACATTTGTCATGGGATTAGAGGGAATACTTGCTGTAGCCCCTGACTCATGCAATCATGAA
Organism: Coenobita brevimanus; assembly: GCF_032717465.1. Classification (NCBI taxonomy): domain Eukaryota; kingdom Metazoa; phylum Arthropoda; class Malacostraca; order Decapoda; family Coenobitidae; genus Coenobita; species Coenobita brevimanus. Next base: position 11,162,125 of record NC_137038.1, read on the forward strand.
CCATGTGAACTGCATACTGACATTACCCATCTTCAGCAGTTCACAGTCCTCCTTTTCGGGTATAAGGAGGGAGCTGAGGGAAATTTGTAAAACCAGGCAGCAGAGATGCCCAGTTGTATCAGTGACACTACAGAGAAGTCTCTCTCCAGCACCAACTGAGGTGCAATATGCTAACTCCATCACCAATAAAATTTCATAAAAATCCTCGTCAGTCCACGAGAACGTGGTACCAGGTGAAAGTGTCACAGTACTCATTTAGGGTAATGTGTCTGATAACTAGCTATCTTCACAACCAGCAGCCTTGGTGAACTGTGGCTTATTCATTTACCCAAGGTGGACTGAAGTATGCTGTACTGGAATGACTGACAATATTACACACACACAATATTGACAATTGTCAAAAGTTCATTATCTCTTTTAAGATGATGTTGGACAAAAGGCTGGTGGCAGCTGCGTGGTTTGTGAGGGGTAACAAAAGACATAATCATAACAAATACTATTTTTTCTTTTTACAGGTACAGTACAGTATAGTTGTCTGGCTGACCAGACCTGTCAGCCACATCTACGCAATAGCTTTTGTGGGCCATTGTACACATACAGTGCTGTACCTGTACATAACACTGCATTCCAGTGACCCCATGTGGTAAGCAATGCCTCACCTACATCTGACTAGGGTCCTTCTCACTGCGAAGTGCAGTACTGTAACATACAGTGACTGCAATGACATTTACCTTTTTCTTTGAAACTTGGATAAAGTTTTTATTAACCTGGGTTAATACAAAACACCGAACATCTTGCAACACGCTAACATTTGTTACAGCACAGCAATAAGGTCCTCTTTTGTCAATGTGTTTGTGTACTAGATATTTGGACTCTATGAGTTGGTATTGCAAACCTGCCAGTTTATGCTGGTTACTTGTGCTCTAGCTCCTTAGAATGACACAAAACTATGATTCCAGTACTGAATGAGCATCTAACTGTCTTTTCCAGAATAAAGGCTGCAACTGCATACAGTACACAGTAAAACTCCAGACCACAGTACTGTTCATGGAAATCTGATCTTTGATGTTTCACAGCCAATGTACAAGGCAATTATCAGACTTATCTGCAAAGTTTTATGTCTTCTTTTCATACATAAAACTGGTATTCACAGAATGACGCAGTGGCTTGATTTGCACATTTGTTGACCAAAGTCAGTGAGCTGTGGGTGATGGAGTGCACATCACACCTAAAAGATGACACCACTGTATGTAAGCTTTGCCTCCCACTCTTCCCACCTTTTGTATCATGCTTCCCTCATGGTTTTCATTCTCTTGTATTTATTTTTTTTGTTTTTTTTCTTTTACTTTGATTTTGTGTGTGTGTGTGTGTGTGTGTGTGTGTGTGTGTGTGTGTGTGTGTGTGTGTGTGTGTGTGTGTGTGTGTGTGTGTGTGTGTGTGTGTGTGTGTGTGTGTGTGTGTGTGTGCATGCATGTGTGCACTCGTGCATGTGCGTGTGTGTGTGTGTTCTTACCTAATTGTTCTTACCTAATTGTATCTTTACAGGAATGAGTCAAGCTCGTACTGTCCCGTGTCTTAAACCATATTTATCGTCCATATCCTTAAATTTGTGAATTGTTTTGGCACACACTATTTCATTCGGTAGTGCATTCCACTGATCAATTGCTCTGTTTGGGAAACTGAATTTCCTTGCGTCTTTATCACCTCTCTTCTTATGCAGTTTTTTGCAGTGTCCTCTTGCTGATGCTTCTCCATATGTTAAGTAATCATTTATGTCTATTTTCTCCTTTCCTGATATGCACTTATATAGCATTATCATGTCACCTCTTTTCTTTCTCTCCTGTAAAGTTGGTAGATTCAGTTTATTTAGTCTTTCTTCGTAGCTTAGGTCCCTTAAGCTTGGTATCCATCTTGTAGCGGCCCTTTGAACTTTTTCAATCTTGTCTATGTGCTTTTTGAGATGAGGACTCCAGACTACTGATGCATATTCCAGGGTTGGTCTAATGAACGATGTTATTATCCTTCTTAGCATGTCTTCATTTATGTATGTGAATGCTATTCTCATATTTGCAAGCAGTGTATACATGTTCCGTACCTTCTCGCTGATGTGGTCAGCCGGAGATAATCTGTTATTGATAATCACACCTAGGTCTTTCTCTCTTTCTGATGTGTATAGGGTTTTATTTCCTAACTTATAATCCCAATCAGGTCTTTGTGTGTGTGTGTGTGTGTGTGTGTGTGTGTGTGTGTGTGTGTGTGTGTGTGTGTGTGTGTGTGTGTGTGTGTGTGTGTGTGTGTGTGTGTGTGTGTGTGTGTGTGTGTGTGTGTGTGTGTGTGTGTGTGTGTGTGTGTGTGTGTGTGTGTGTGTGTGTGTGTGTCTCTCTCTCTCTCTCTCTCTGCAGGTTTTGATAAATATGCCTGACCTGTCTACTATTACCAAAACCAAACACTGAGGTTACCCCTTGCTATCAGAACATCACACATGAACTGCAGTATACATTACCCTGGCTTCACTGACCAAGATTAATTAGGATATCATTCAGTTTAGTTTTTAATGCAACCCTGGCTGAATGACAACTGAGCAAAAATACTAATTCAGTTACTTATATCATGTAAACATCTCTTAAAAATCATGATCCATTCTTCCTCCTTGCAAACACCTCCATTTACTGTACCCACATCCTCCCCCTCCTCCTTCCCCTCCACTGTACCTACCCCCCCCCCTCCTGCCTGCCCTCTCCCTCCCCCTGCACCTGACTCGTCTCTCCCATCCCTCCCTGCCTATCTCTCTCTCTCCCGCTTCACCATACTCAACAACTTCCATCCACCTCATGCCCTTGATCTCCTCCCAACACCTTCTCTCCTTCTCCCACCTTGTTTAGAAGACTAAGTTTTCCATTTACAGCTCTTTCCTCATTGCCCTTTGTTTTTATGTACTCTCAAACCTTTATTCATGCTTTGGATAGGGAAACTACAGTATGGATCTGTTTCCTCAAGGAAACAATTCTGCTACAGGGACCTACTCTCACGATGGAACAATATTCAGTTATGAGGAGACTTCTTTTCTTGCCTTTATTGCCGTTTCCCCATATGAAGGGAACTAGCCTTTTCTTCCTGGATCTACTCCCCCTTGTGTGACAGATCGTTGAGCTGTTATGGAGGGGAGAGGATATACATATTCCTCCATCATCTATATCTATCTATATATGAGAGGCCCTGCACACCACAAGGGGCAAAGCGCCACGCCAGCTGAGACCTGTTCTTTTCCACCAGCTACTCTCTCAAACACTATCCTATGACTGTACAAAGTTGTTTTGCTCATTTCTGATTAGTGCAGTAAGGGTGAAAGTCTGAAGTGAGCAAAGTGACTTTGTGCAGTCATAGGGTAGTGACTGAGGGAGCAGCTGGTGGAAAAAAAACAGGTTTCAGATGGTATGGCACTTTGCCCCTTGTGGCATGCAGGGCATCATATCATAATCGCCTAATCTGTGTTGCCCCACGAGGAGTATAGTAGCCTGGGGCTAGGCAAGTTGGTACTGACATTTAAGATGAGACTGACCAGCCTCACTCATCCCTGAGTGGCATTATGTGAGCAATAAACCCCAACCATCCCTTGGATATAAACTTACACAGGCTCAATCCGGCTGGAGAGCTTTAATTACCCACTAAACCACCAGGCATCATGATTTGGTTATATGGTTACCACCCTGCATAGTAAATGGTTTCCTGGTGTACAGGAAATCAATTGGCTTGTCACTCAGTGTAGATTCACCCACAGACAAAAGAGGAATGGAAGAAGGAAAAAAAGACAGAAAAGGAAAGAAGGAAGGAAGGAAGGAAAGGACAGTCACCCGAGAGAAGCATTACATCGAGCGAGTGGATGGTGAGGGCCCCCACCTACAGTACTATCTATCTAGCTGTCTATCTATCTTTCTACCTATAAGTTTATGTAAAGCTACAGAACATGATGAACGTTTTTGGCATATCAGATAGAGCCAGGATTCCGGGGGCTTGAATGGTGAGTGAAGTGAAGCGTGGCCCATTGGAGTGGGCAAATTTGGGCTGTCTGGACATTTCTACTCCTCACCCTGCCCCAGGGTGGGAAAGGAGGTCCAGATGATGATGATGATATATAATATATACCCCTCATGAGGACTATACCTATTCAGCAATGGACGTGCTACCCATTAAAGGGGTCCTCCGTAACCTGCATGAAGCTATGTTCCCCCTATGGTAGGATTTAAGTGTTGGCATGACAGAACTACTTCCTCTCCAAAGGATGACCTGCTTATTCCCACTATGGACCTATTGTATATTCTCCGTGGGCCTATTCACCAGCGAACCTGTTATCCCCATACCCAATCATTCATCACTAACCAATATATCCAGTGCTGTATGTCCCAGCAGCAGCAGCATAAAGAAGAACCAGGATGGTTCCACATGCACACATACACACACATAGAGAGAGAGAGAGAGAGAGAGAAAGAAAAGGATAAAGGAGAATGAAGGCCATGAGGGAAGCATGATACAATAGGCAGGAAGAGTGAGAGGCAAAGCTGACATACAGTGGTGCCATCTTTTAGGTGTGATGGGCACTACTGCACCATCAGCCAGAGCTCACGGACTTTTGTCAACAAGTGTACATGCTACATACACTATCCAAAGAAAAAAAATACAAATACTAAGCACGGTATGCTGCCCTCAGCTACACATCCCCATCTATTAAGGTAAACATCAATAAACAGATGCATAAGTATTTACAATATTTTCAAGAAATAACAGACTTCATTCTGTTCCAGGCATGATACAAGTCTAGAATACTAGTCACTCATCTAAGGTGTTCTGACTAATGAGATGCACTTATAAAGTTGCTTGTGTTTGTACTGATGACTGTCAGATGCTTCTCTACTGTAATTATGTTTATATGCTGAATCAGTATATTTCAGCATTCATGAAAATTACACCACAAAAATTGTCCACTTCTTTGACCTTTATCAATCCACATGAGAAAAATTATATGAAAAGGCTTCAATAGCTATTTTTATACAGTATTATCCAACTTCACAGTCTACCCCAGCAACTAAACTACTGTACAGCACTGTACTTATCTAAACTGCATCTAACTCCATGGCTTTCTTGAGGGGGAAAAAAAAAAAAAAAAAAAAAAAAAACTTCAAGCTCAAATGCACAATCTCCTATACTGTACAGTACACATTATTTACAAGGCCTGTCACAACAGGGTGCCAAAGGAAATATTTGAAAAACTTTAGAAGGTTATTCTCAAGCTAATTTTGCATAACAACTGCTATACCAACATGAGTCCAGCTCTCAGCTATTACAGATTTACAATTATTATGGATGACCTTATGGGTGAATTATGTGGGAGACCATTTTTGCCAATTATGTAATCAGTGACTGTAGCTCTGTTACAGATGAAAACTGGATATATGATGATAAAGAACTTCTTACTTAAAATCAGCCTATGAATAACCTCCTGATGATAAACGAAAGATGCACAAAACATCTATCTGGAGAACTGTGGTATTGGCAGCTGCAGTCCCTCACGAGCCTCAAAGAAAGTGTAAGACAGAGTGATCAAATCAACATTCTGCATCTTCGGGTCCTCAGCAAACTCAGGGTCTATGTAGAAGAACACTGGCATGTCAACCTGTGGAGAAACCATACACAGGAAAATGAGGTACAGTACAAGTCATGCCCATTATAACAATGAGATGTATTTGAGAAAACCCATTGTTGAGCTGGGGTATCATTAAATGAGGATGTTATAGAAAGTATGCTATAAGAATGCGTTTGGAAGCTTTGGGATTCCCCCTCTTCAACCAAGTCCAAACCCAACCAAATGAGTCGAAACAAATTTCTAGCTCACCTATACCCCCAAACAGCTTTAAAACAAGCTAAACTAAGCCTAAAAGCAGTTTTTAACTCACCTAAACCCAAAAATAAAATCTGAAAATCAAAAATAAGTCTAGAAAAAAAAATCAAACAGTAAACTACCCAAATGTGACAGTATTCACCCCACCTATGACTAAAACACATTAATCAAAGTTGAAAAACAGTTTATAAATCAACCTACTGACAAAATTTAAGTCTAAAATATCATCAAAATTGGTTCAAAAAAACAAAACCCATCACATAACCGTGGGCTGGCCATCGTTAGGCAGGGAAGGGTGTTAATTTTTTTACATCACTAGGGCGGGGTATCACATAAAGGGGGATTGTATTGCGGGGTATACCGTACCTGTATATGATTAATGGTAATGAGACTGAAATAAACAGTTTTCTCATTAACCTACAATATGTACATGAAATGTATGGTGCCCGTATACACAATCAATGGAGTTGCCCAAACCAGAAGAAAAACTGAACAATTTTGGATATTCCAGTAAAGAAACTCAGTGTCTATGGTGACTGAAATTTCATAACTATTCCATCTATGGTTTAATTTAATGACTAAGATGTCTTTAGTTGTTTTTAGTCAAAATATGTGTGACATCAGTGACTACTATACTGCACTATACAGTGATCTGATGCAGAAGAAAATTATGATTTTGAGTTAAATGCAGCTAACATCAGGTTTGTTTATGCTTTCTGGAATACTACAATGCCCATTTACAACTTACCTAAAATCCCACCAGCCTGAATGCTGAGCAGTAAACAAGAGATTAATATTAAATTATGGTGCTAGTCATGAAGCAGTGCTACAGAAGAGATGAAGACCTAGAGTACTGTCTTATTCTGACATTCGGCTACAGGACATAAGTTGCAAAAGGACGAAAATTCTCCACCAAATTAGGGCGAAGAAAGTGTAGAGCTATTGTACTCACCTGTTCATGTGGGTTGAGCATCTGTTCCTCAAAACAGAAGCACTGGATCTTGTTGAAGTACTGACCAGCATCAAACGGCACCACGTTGTAAGTTGACACTCCAATGACAGGATGGTCAGTGGGGTTTTTGGCCGTGTAAAATGCAAGTGCTGTCTCCCCTGGATGAATCTGTAGTCAGCAGTGTCATTACAATATAGTATACCTGGTAATAATTAAGCAGCTAATGGAAATAAAGAATACACCTTGCAGCCGTACAAAATTAATGTCCTTTAAAAGATACTTAACCCGTCACGTCCCGAGGTTTTCCGCACCTCCGACATCCCCCAGTCCCGAGGTATTTTCGATTTTTTTTTTTTTTGGCTAAAACCTTCGCTTTTGGTGAGAAACATCGAAAATTCATAGAGAAATCCCTCACCTGAGGTTTAAAGTGCCCAATCCAGGTAGGAGTTCCTCCTTACCTTAATGGGTTTTCTAACATGCTGGCACCAAAGAAAACGAGTTCTATGGGAGGGTAACTATTTTATCCACTCATAAACGGTATTTATTTATTTACTTGGTACGAATGTATATGTAGTATGACAGTATATTGGTTTTCAAGCAGTAATAAAGGCATTATAAGCATTGTTTCACTCACTAACTAATCACCATACCTGACCTATTTTTGCCACACTACCTGATCATTATTTCTGGCTGTTTCTTCTTCTAATGCTATGTAAACATTGTCCTCCACATTGTCATCAATTGGGGAATCACTCTGGCCCTGAATAACTTTACTAGCCAGGTCACTGGTAACAGGTCCTTTGCCAAGACAATGGCGTGAGGGGGGGAGGGGGGAGGTTATGCAGTGTAAGGCATTGTCCCTGCTTGGTATCTTGTACAGGAATAGAGGAAGGTGTCCCGTGTATACATACGAAAAATCACGTGCGAAAATTGAAAATTGTGCAAATTAGGTACCTTGCAATTGCACGACGTACTGGTACGTCGCCGGGACTGGCAAATGCAAATCGTAGTGACGTACCCATACGTCGTCGGGACGGGGCGGGTTAACCTCTTCACTGTGATGATATTTTTCAATTTATAAAAGCTGATGGTGATATTAAACTAAGCAGAGATTTTTTTTTTTTTTTTTTTTTTTTCCCCCTAATGAAGCCTAGCCAATATAAGTACTGTATGAGGTTTTATACCAGTGATTTCCAAACTTTTTTCTCTGGGTCGCACTTTTGGAATGAAAATTTACTTGAATAACACCAAATTTTTTAGTGATAAGACATATTAAAGAAAAAAAAAAAACACTTAGCACTGCTTTACTCAGAACACAACTACAATATACTATGATCATGAGATATCCAGAAAGTATAAAACAATGTCTATCTATCTATTGCCAGACGCCTCAATTACATAAAAACAAGATTCATTCACAAAACATACAAATTCAGTGAGAATCGTGATTGTTTTAGTGTGATAACCTCATTTATATTAGGTCTCATTTGAGACAAACATATTTTCATTATATCATCAACACTAATAATCGTTTCTCTCTTCTGGTCTATGATATTTGTATTTTTTGGAGCTGAAAATCTCTGTTCACAACAATACGAGTATGCTGTGGAGAACTGTATTAGAATGGAAAATGCTCTTGAAGTGATGTGTGGATACTGATTCTGGGTGTATATCCAAAAAAAGGTCCAGTGGCATACTCCCAAGTTTTATTTTCATGGTGTAATCACTTGAAATGCATACCATTTCCACCTCCTCATCTAATGACAGAGTTGAACAGCTGAAATTCACAAAGGGATATCTAACCCTGTCAAATTTTTCTGCTGCCAATGATGGGAAGCACTGATCAATAATTTCTATCAGTGTTGGAATTTGTTCCTGTATGAGGCCATACAAGTCACTGTTTGTTTTAAAACTTTTTGCCACTGCTAACATTCTGAGGTCTAAATGTTTGACTGTCTTTAAATCTTCCCACCACACCTGCTATCTTCTTGCGCTGCACCATCTGGGGACCACTGTTTTATACCATACTGTACTGTACCAGTAGTATCACCTGATATTCAACAAACAAAGAGTTTATCATACTGAACTACCTTCATAAGAAGCATCTGAATACTGTACAGTACAAAAGATTCTGCAATGGCAGCTACGTGTTGTGAAAAAATATGGAAAAAAAAAAAAAAAAAAAAATGTTACTGTGTAAGGAGATGAGTGACTAAAAAATAGAGTACCACTTATCAAAATCTTATTAAAATACAACGGTTTGCATAAATTGCATCATACAACATGTTATAATTCAGAACACCTATTTCATAACATCAAATCTACCTTAATCTCACTCTGCTGTGGGCGGAAGTTCCAGGTCATGGAGGCGGCTATGTCTGCGTTGAAGCGTATTCGTATGACACGCTCTTTCACCTTCTCCATGGTCTCCACCCTATCAGCATCATGGCCTGCCTGTGTTGTGCCCCCATAACTATAGGCCTGAGGAATATACACAATTAAGATGATATAAAGTACGGTAACTGGCACAGATCTTGGGTGGCGTGAAGGATACATTCTATCTACCTATTGCCAGACGCCTTAATCCCGTGAAGGGTGTCCACAAACAAATTGTCTCCAAGTCGCCCGGTCCCCCGCCAATTCACTGCCCTGCTCCCAGCTCACAGGCTCCCCTCTCTCGTATACCTCTCCACCCCATCCCTCCATCTCATCCTTGGCCTACCCCTCCCTCTCCCCTCCTCCACCTCTCTTACATACACTTTCCTCGTTAGTCCCTCACACTCCATCCTCTCCTCATAGCGAAACCATCTCAGTGTATTTCTCCTAACACTTTCTATCACATCAACATCCACACCACAACACTCCTTCACTTCCTCATTTGTCAGTCTGACTCTCCATGTAACTCCACATGCTTCTCTCAAATAACTCATTTCCACTGCTCTCACTCTTGATTTGTGTCCTTCCAACAAGGTCCAAGCTTCATTTCCATACATTAGAGTTGGTATCACAATACAGTACTATCATGCAGTGACTCTTTTACTTTCAAGCTCACTTCCCTGTTTCTTATCACTGCTTTCACATTTTCACAACCTTTCTTCCTTGTTGTATCCTTTGATGCACTTCACCCTCTAAACTTCCATCCTTACTCATCACACTACCCATGTAGCTACTGTACTTAAATGTACTCACATTTTTCATTTCCTCCCTATTTTTGACACATACAATATAATGATTTAAAGTAAGAGAATAATGTTATCAATAATACAATAAGTATCTTGCATAAATGTTATTATGCAACCAGTAGAATGAAATGAAGAATTTGGTAATGAGTCAGTATGAATTTTTACTTGATGCAATTCCGCTAGGGGTAACCCTCCCCCCCTCCTTCTAGTGCTGGAGCTGGTGCTGGGTAATAAAACAGTTAAATAAGAAAATAATTCATTTTTAAAACAATGTAAAGAAGAAATTCTTTGATAAAAGAAACATCAGCATTGGCTATAATCAACTATTGTATACCTATCTATCTATAGCCAGATGCCATAATCCTGTAACGGGTGGCCATTTGTCTTTGAGTTACTTGTTTTACAGTTAGGGGGTCAAACCCTTCACTAACCCACTTGTTGATAATAGCGAACAAGTACGGGTTGGTCATAAAGTTACCACCCAGCGTTGTAAATGGTTTCCTGGCTTGCAATAAACCATTAGGCTTGTCACTTAATGTCAAGCCACCTGAAAAGGAAAGAAGAATAAAACGTGACTGGAAAGATGGAAAAAATAGAAAGAGAAGAAGGGAGACATAGAAAGACAGTGATAATGGCAAAAGAAGTAGGCAGCACTACATCAAGTGAGTAGATGATGGTTGCCACCACCTACCACATCAATTATTGTAAATCTATCTATCTATCTATTGCCAGACGCCTCAGTCCCGTTTGGGGTGGCCACAAACAAATCGCCTCCAAGTTGCCTTGTCCCCTGCCATTTCACTGCCCTGCTTCCAACTCACACACCCCTCTCTCATATACCTCTCCACCCCATCCCTCCATCTCATCCTCAGCCTCCCCCTCCCTCTTCCCCCCTCCACCTCACTCACTTACACTCTCTTCGTCAGTCTTTCGCCCTCCATCCTCTCCACATGGCCAAACCACCTCAGTGTGTTCCTCATAACGCTTCCTATCACATCCACATCAACACCACAACGCTCCTTTATATCCTAATTCGTCAGCCTGTCTCTCCATGTGACCCCACAGGCTCCTCTTAAATAACTCATTTCCACTGCTCTCACTCTTGACTTGTGTCCTTCCAACAACGTCCAAGCTTCACTTCCGTACGTTAGAGTTGGTATCACAATACTGTCATGTAGTAACTTTTTCACTTCTATGCTCACTTCCCTGTTTCTTATCACTTCTTTCAAAGAACCAGCAACCTTTCTTCCCTGCTGTACCCTTTCAAGCACTTCACCCTTCAAACCTCCATCCTTACTCATCACACTACCCAAGTACTTCAACGTACTCACATTTTCCAATTCCTCACCATCCAACCTCGCTGTACATTCATTGACTTCACCTCTCTCAAAGACCATCACTTTACTCTTCCCTACATTCACCTTTAGATTCCGTTTCTTACATACTCTCCCAAACTCATCCACCAAGCCTTGCAGCTCCCCTTTGTCTTCACTTAACAACACAGTATCATCTGCAAACAACAGTACAGGGAGTTTCCAAACACTATCCTCTCTCACCAGGGCCACTCCAACATCCACTACCCTACCTTGTACCTCTTTTATTACCCCATCCATGTACAGATTGAACAACCATGGAGACATGACACATCCCTGTTTCAACCCAACTTTCAAAGAGAAAAATTCACTTAGTTCACCATCCACACGCACTGCAGCCTTCACACCATCATACTCTTCACAACATTCAACAACTTCCCATCTACTCCATATATTCTTAACACTTTCCACAATCCTTGTCTATCCACCCTGTCATATGCTTTCTCCAAATCCATGAAAGCCGCATACAACTTCTTTCCCTTCTCTAGAAACTTTTCCACTAAAGATCTAAGAATGAATATCTGATCTACACAACCTCTTCCCTTCCTAAAGCCTCCCTGTTCTTCTCCAACTAATTTCTCTGTTCTTTCTCTAACTCTGTCAGTAAGTATCCTACCATACACTTTTCCTATTATACTAAGAAGACAAATGCCCCTATGATTACCACACACTTCTTTTTCCCCTTTTCTCTTGTACAAGGGAATAATTATACCTGACTTCCAACCCTCCGGGACTCTACCTTCCTCCCAGGCCAATCTGCACATCTTCCACATCCATTCTACTACTATCTCTCCCCCATTCTTCAGCATTTCACCACACACTCCATCAATTCCTGGGGCTTTCCCCGATTTAACTTTCTTCTTTGCTTCCACAACTTCTGTCCTACTGATTTCTTCCTGTCTTCTCACCTCCCTCCTTCTCCCAGCCATTCCCCAGCCACTTATACTCACATTACTTCCATCCTCTATGTTAAACAATTCCTTCAAAATGTGCTCTCCATCTGCTCACTTTTTCTACCTTCTCCACTAGTAATCTACCATTTTTATCTTTCACTCCCCTGCTAACTTCACTTCCACCCTGTCTTACTCTTTTCACCTCTTTCCAGAACATTTTCTTACAGTCCCTCCACTTTACACTCAAATTCCTTCCAAATTCCTCATCCACTCACTTCTTACTAATCTTTTCACCTCTCTCTTTCTTTCTACATATAACTCTCTCTTCTGCCTGTCAACTTCTTCCACGCCACTATTTCTCATCCATTCATTGTATGCTTTCTTCTTTTGTGCCACAGCCTGTCTCACCTCTTCAGTCCACCACACTGTTCCTTGCACCCCCCTCCGTCTTCTCTTCGTTCCACACACCACCTCACATGCTGCACATATTTCTTCTGTAAATATCCTACACACACCTTCCACGTCTCCCATCTGCTCCATTTCATATTTGCCCAATCGTTCCTCCACTTCTCTCTTATACTCTGCCTTTTTCTCATCCTCTTGTAACCTTTCCACTCTCCTTGCAACTACTTCTTCCTCTCGTCTTTCCCTTCTTCTATTCCTCCATCTTACCTGAATTCTAATTCTGGCCACCACCAAGTAGTGGTCAGAAAGTCCACTCCCCCAACCTCTATAAGCTCTTGCATCCATTACACATCTTCGCATCCTTTCATCCACACACACATAATCAATCATTGCCTTCCTTTCATTCAGTTCACCACCCACCCTTCTCATCACTCGCCATGTATATTTGTGGATCATTTTATGCCTGAAGAGGGTATTGGCTATCACCACCCCCTCCCAGCACAAATGCCCACTAACGCACTCCCATTCTCATCTATCTCAGCAGGCACACCCCACTCACCAACTATTCCATCCACCTTCACATTCCCAACTTTACCATTCATATCACCGATCAAAAACACTCTCTCATTCCTTCCAAACTTTTCCATGCACACTTCTACATTTGTCCTGAACTCTTCTCTCACTCTTCTAGCACGATCTTGCGTTGGCGCATACACACACACAATCGCCCACATTTGTATTCCAACTTTCAACTTTACCCACACAATTCTTGACCCAACTGATCCATACTGTCTTATGCACTTCTTCCATCTTTTACTCACAACTATACATACTCCTTCCTTTGCCCTCTCATTCTCACCTACTCCTGCACATATACCCCATCCATACTGCCATTCTCTCACACTTTCTCCTCTCCATTTTGTTTCAGTTATTCCACATACATCTACTTTTGCACCCTCAAGCACCTGGACACTCTCTCTTTCACCTCATCATTCGCTCCCCTTACATTCCACGTTCCGATAACCATGTCCTTTGTCCGGTCCTTGGTCGACATCGTTTGGTCAGTCCTTGTCCGAGGCTTATTGTTTGGTTTTTTAATTAGTTGTTTTCCAGGGAGGGGCACTAACCCTCCGCCAACCCTTTTGGTCGCCTTTTACGACAAGCAGGGATACTGGGGGAGTATTCTTGAAAAACCCCCCTGATGCAAAGGTACCGTAAATCTACATTATTAACTGAAGGGAACTGAAAGTCACTACAACATGCTTCAATAACCACTAATACCATATATACCGTATATATTTTACCACATGGGTGCAGGTCTTCCAAATATCCTTTTGGAATTAGCCTTTCACTTGATGTTTGTTATTTTTCATAGATCACCATAGTTACAGGGCATTTTTTAAAATTTTACCTGTGAAATATATATAAGGGGATGGGTCTGTTATGATGTGGCAGGGGTAAACCAGTTCTGCTGTCGGGCCCTGCTGTGGATGTCACTGCTTGCATTGCGCAGTTGACCCTTGTGCGGTGTGATGCGGTGAGGATCTGTCCGTTCTCCCCTTTGGGGCTAAGATGCGAATGAATGTGTTTGAATGGATGAGTAAATGGAGAGTGAGTCGTCCTGTCTCGGCTACCTCCCTTTCCTTGGGGGAAGCAGCCTAGGTATATAGATAGATAGATAGATATATATATATATATATATATATATATATATAATGACTTGTTTATATGACATCAGCACAAGTCGCAATGGTAGCAGCTAAGGCCAACAGCAGGGTGGGAATTATTAAAAGGACTTTTCATCTATGAACAAGAAGATACTGTTACCCTTATATAAGACCCTGGTCTGGCCCATACTGGACTATGGGGCCCAGTCTTGGTCACCGCACCTAAAGAAGGATATCAGATTCCTGGAGCAGGTACAACATAGTGCAACTCAGTCCCAGGTACTGTACTGCTGATCCTCCATACATAAACCAATGCATAAGATCTGGCTTACAAACACTGGAGGACAGGAGGAAATGCAGTGACATGATTGAGGTGTATAAACTACTGCACAGATTTGATGACATTCCATTTCCTACTACCTTCTCTCTGGGTACAAATCTACGGGGTCATAGTTACAAGCTGGCAAAGCCCTACCATTGGAGAACATCTACCAGAGGAAACTGGTTTTCTACATGGGTCATAAATGATGGGAATAAACTGCTCAAACAAGTAGTAACAGCACCCAGAACAGCGACAGCCTATAAGTTTTGATAAGTACAGTGGCACTGGAAAAGGCTAATAATCTTATGGAGGTGGGGGTCACCAAAAGAAGAGTTCTTCTTATTCCCTAACTAGAAACTGATAGGTAAATATGTTAGGTAAACATACCATCACCCAGATGAAGTTACCACCTAGAGCAAAACTTGCTGCCTAACTCTCCCGAGTCCCAACATGCATCTTAAGTTTGGCATACACTAATTACAAACTCTTTACCAATATGTTACATTTGGATAATTTCAGTTGATTAAGTTAGATTGGGACAAATTAGATTAGGTTTTGTAAGTTAGGACTGAGATTGGGATTTGGTCTGATAGGTACTGGTATACAGAGTCTTTCTAAGTTAGGACTGAGATTGGGATTTGGTCTGATAGGTACTGGTATACAGGGTCTTTCTATGTTAGATTATGTGGCAATCCTCGGTGGTTAAAATTAGGGGGGTCTGAGGGATGAAACCTAACTTCATGCTGTTAAGTAACATGCTATTTTTACAGACTTTGGGTGCCAGGAATGATTTATACAATCTTTAGTAACATAAATGATATTTCAGCAAAATCTGGATGTTATAAATGTATTTACAATTATGAAAGGTAATCTGTCATAAAATTTTTATCATTTGTTATCATTTGTCCCATTTTGGGATACCCATTTTTGTAATAGAGCTGTTATCATTCCAATACCATACATGATTCTTTCCAATTATGCTCCTGTTTAGAGTACAGTACTTTAAATTATGCTGATCAAAACTGCATACACATGAAAGCAGCATTAACTATAATTCATCAAAATCTTTTAGGCCTAGTATAATTTAAGGATAACCAAACAAACCGCACACGCAACACACTTACTTGACAAAATATCCTGTAGAGTGGCACTGCAGCATAGCTCAGCCCAAAAGCCAGGACACCAACAGCTGCTACGTAATACAGTGTTGATTTTGTTCCACGACTCATAAACTCTGCTTCTGTGCCACTTGCTTCTTCCTTGTCAGCATAATTGTTTAACCTCACAACTCCAGAATTAAAATTCCGGGACGATCGTAATGTACTCTGCAACTTAACTGTTAACATGCTTTCTCTAGAACATATTGAGAAAATTTGACCGAATTTAGACAATGACCCTCCATCGTAAGTTCTGTTGAAAGTACTTTGGGCTCGAAAAAGTCGCGGCAAAAACACTGACGATTTTCTTGCCTGTGAAGAGAGCCCAGCAAGGTAGTTTACGGAGGGGAAAAGCATGAACATGGCTACTGCTTGAAATAAAGTACACTCCCTACATTACATCATTTCCAATGTATACACTCGAGGCGTTCGTATTAGTTAAGCCGGATTTAGACGACGTTACGTGTGTATGTCTTCTTAACCTTGATTTATATGTTTTTGTTTTTACTAGATTTCCAGGGTTTATGTAATGTTTCTAAATCTGTTTCATTAAAAAGAATGTTTCCAATGATTGACTGAAATATTTATTGTAGTAACATGTATACAATGATATCTCATTGCTGAAGATACACTGAATTTTTCCGTACGTTATTGCTTTTCGATGGCTTCAAGCACTGAAAGTAATTGACAAATGCAAGATGAATTTGTACGTGTTATGCAATATATATAATGAATGAAAATCACAAACGCATTTAACATAAGCATATAAGTCTAAACAACATGGCATGTTGGCGAACGAACGTGACCAAACACTGCTGAGCGAATATTCACGAACGTTCGCATATGTACCGGAACTTGAATTGAAATGAAATATTTTTATTGTTGTAAAAGGTACAGAGAACAAATACAACTAAAGAAGGTGGACTTCAATGTCACCACTGTATTCAGTCACGTACACCAGCAACTTGACGGAAAAGAACATTCATACATGTTCATTTAGGTTCGATTATGCTCGACGGATGTGCACAAAGTAAATGGAGTCTACATACTTTGGAAGTGCATGCCCACTGTTACTTTCACTATAGTGTTTATTCACATTCGTGCACCGTTTAAATACACCCTTACGTTGCACTGTTTTCACAAATACTTGAGATTAATTTGACCTTATAAATCTAAAAGTTGTCAGATAGAAACAATGGTATATAATCGTGTGTGTGTGTGTGTGTGTGGATTTATTTGCGTATTTGACAAGCAAATTTCTGATGTCGTCACGAATGTTTACAAATATAAACGCTTGACCAAATGTCATCAATGTTGATTTGCGGATTTCCAAAGCAAATCCAATACCATAATACAGAATGCATTTTTTTTATATTGAGAATTGGATTCTTCTTTTCTATATCCTTTCGCCGCTTATTGTAGGCAAGGCCTCCAGTTTGTGAATTTTAAAGTTGATATATATATTCGTTTTTGAAGCAAGTGATGTCGAATTCGGACTGCAAAAAACAGAAAACAGTAAGTATTAACTCCTTCCAGCCTTGAGATCTATGTGAAATAATGTCATTAGGTATGCTTGGCTCAATGATTCCAGACACGAGACGGCCGGCCTGAGATGTCTGACTCGACTTTCACCTGGAGCTCTTTTCTTTTCTTTTTTAATAAAAGATAATCATGTATTAGCCAGAATATAATCTCTGATTTTGCCCAGCGTGGTTATAGGATTGTCTATACATATGTAACCATTGCTACTAAGGGTTTCACTCCAGGGTTTTTTTTATATCGGTTGTAAACCTAGGAAGTGGGGTATGCTTATCATCCATACACTTGAAATACTGTATCGGAATAATGATGATAATAAAATTTCTTTGTTTTGTTAGCATTTTTACAAGAAGTTGCATTTAGAATAGTTAATATCCAGTAAGTCATAGCATTCATCAGTATACCCAGTACTGTATTATAATAATACTTGTGCCATATACAATGCTTCTTAACCCCTTCTTTACCGACCCCTCCCCCCAATGTAAACATTACGTTTACCCCCCATACCGACCTGATAGCTTCCCCTCCCGTAGTGTGAGGGGTAGTGTATATTTTTTGCCATGTCGAAACTATTTACACTTTTTTATTTGTTTGTATACTGATGATCACATAAACCCAGCATGATGTTGGTAATAAAAAAATATTATAAAATAAATCATTACGGTATATAAGTTTACATATCTTATGGTAAAGTACTGTTACCCAGGTAACTACTGTACAAACTGGCGTGAAAAAAAGGTCCTGCATAGATGGATGGCATATTTATTTACCTTGTAAGCTGAGCATGAAGTGTGTCGACACACGTGATGGTGATGACGACCTTGACCCACTTGTTGGCGAGAGTGCAGCGTCACTAAGCTCGCTACTAATTTCCTCCTCCTCCTCACTCACATCAACTTTGCTATCATTTTCAGGATCACAGACATCTACCGACACATCAGACACTGCTGCATCATCATCTGATACATCTAAATTAGTATCCTTATGAGGAATAAACTCGTCACTATCGGACTCTGCCAGAGGCGCCTGAGAGAAAAATATCCTGTACACCCTCTCTTGTGGTCAAGTGCGTGGTAACTGACTCTCTCAGGCAGGCCAAGGGGTGTAAATTTTGCCGTATGTCAGCAGAAAATATAGTACGATATCTGTAGTAGAAATTATAAATAAAATAATGATTGGTCTAAAAGAGGTTACATCACAGATGAGTGAGCAAACCATTGGTGCCACCGCAACTCAGTCATGACGTATCTTATGATGTCAGAATTCGTCAGAATTCGTCACAGTCTTTGTCGTCAAAACACAGAGCTGTCGCTAACACGAGGTCCTCAGAAACAGCCTTACCGAGCTACCCTGAGGCCCATAAGCTGCCATTCATTAGAGGGTGTACCAGTGTACCACAGTTGCGGTTCCGGTGTCTCACGGGTGTTTATTGGCGATGTACGGGGGTACATCAAAACACATTTTCAGTAAAGAAGGGGTTAACCCTTTCAGTATGTTTACATACTTTTATTCATGTTACAAATAGTCTGTTGTATTCAGCCCAGGGATGACATCTTGTAATGAATGGTTAATGAAGGTTACATCTAACTCTTTCATTTCTAAAGTCTCACTAAAGCTGGTTAAAACTGTCTGATAGTAGCAGGGATAAAATAAAACTGAATAGATTGATATAAATGTGTTGTCTGTAGATTTCGGGGAATGTGTAATGTGCTTATTGAATTATAAGTGGCTAGATGTGTTTATTGTGTTGATGTTATTGTAGTGGAAGGTTTACAGTAGTACCATATATATAACAGTTAAATGAGGGTGTAAATGAGTGCTTGGGTAATTTTTATATTGAATCATAAATGGCCCATTGCATTCATTGCATTTATCATTGTATGGGTGCTGGCATGGGATGGCTTCATGCAGTGACACTGATACAACTGTAGTTATACACACATTCTTCAACCCCATCCCTGTCCACTGAAAGGAGGACATGTAAAAAGAAGTACCCATAGGAGGGGCTGTTGGAAAGGTTATACCCCTGAAGTATCAACAGAACGGAACAGAACAGATTGCAGGAGGGCAGCTTCAGCCTCCATTCCGCTGGGTTCATTTCAGATGAACCTGGTACCACAACTAATTCTAGTACATCGCTGATACTGAAGAGAGAAGAACATAGCACACTTTAGTAAAGGAGAGAGTATGTGCTTTTGGTCATGCTGACAGAAAGCCAAACCAATGAGCCACAGGCAGTTTTCATGCTTGATGAAGCCAGTCATTGTGACCTAGTGGCCACACACAGCTTACTTGTTAACCATCCCCGCTCCAGAGGGGCTCTGGGACAGGTATTGTTTTTATTTGTTTTGTTTGTTTGTTTGTCTGTCTGTCTGTCTGTCTGTGTGTCTGTCAGTCTGTGTGTCTTACTTGTTAAACGTCCCCACCCCAGAGGGGCTCTGGGACAGGTATTGTTTTCACTCGTATTGTTTGTTTGTCTGCCTGTCTGTCTGTGTGTGTGTGTGTGTGTGTGTGTGTGTGTGTGTGTGTGTCTGTCTGTCTGTCTGTCTGTCTGTCAGTCCGTGTGTCTGTCTGTTGACAACTTTACCTGAAAACTACATGTGCAATTTTGACTAAATTACAGGGATGATGGGCTATGACCTTCTGATCACCTGATTAAATTTTTGGCCAAATTGGGCCAAGGCCCAGGCTGTAGGCCCAAAAATTGTAAAACTGTGGGGATAGTTAAGAATCATTTTTTCGCTATAACTCCTTTCATATTTGTCATATTGACATGAAACCAAAACCTAAAGGTCGTCTTTCAAATCTGCATCCCATGAGATGCCTCGTTAAAGCAGGAGGGGTCACCCTTCAGTTAGGGGTAGGGGGGTCAGTGTCAGGTGGGTTGGGCCTAAAATTTCAAATGGGCATAAAATCGTCAGTTTTCACCTGATTTACTCCAAATCGGAAATGTGACATCATTGACTAGATATCCCGTTGTTTATGCATCAGCACTAAAATGACTGCCAGGGATGGGTTTGCATTACCTTGGCACTGCTTCTTGTTGTTGTTGTTATGCATAGCATTGGGCATCTCACCTGATTGAATTCCACTGCAGTCACCAGAAAACTAACCTTTACTCTGTGAGATATTCTTCCATTGGTGCATGTTCATTGTAAAAGATGTGTGAAGGTTAGGTTGATTAAACTGTCCCATGTATATACATACAGTATTTCCATGTATTTTGATGCATTTTACTTCGACGCCTTGTTTTTTGTGCTAGAAAAAATTTTCCGAGATGTTTCACACCGTGAGTTTCCTCACACTTCAGTGCTCCCAGCTGTCAGCCAACACTCAGTACACAATGTGTACCGGCTGTAAGACAACACTTGACACACTACGACCTAGACTCAGGTGTTGTAGACATAACAGAGCAAGAGATGAACTCTAGTGAAGAGGAGAATGAAAGACCAGAGCACACTGCAGAGGACAAGATGAGTACACAGAAATTGTCCCAAAGCTTGTCCACCATAACTGACATGGCATCCACCTTCGAGGCATACACCAGGACTATGCCTGAGGCTACCAGTATCCTATCGACCTTGAGTGATCTGAAGTCTCAAGTGATGGCCGTCTACAACAGAAACATACAGAAGCAGAGACAAGCCCAGATCAAACGATATTTTCATGAGAGACAGAATGTGGCTCCTATTCTGCAAGACTTGGACATCCCAGCAGGGGAGGATGAAGGAGGAGAAGTGGACAGAGAGGAAGTGGAGGTGTTGGAGCCTGAGTTCGACTTTGAGGGCTTTGGCATAGGTGATGGGGCTTCCCCAGAGACGCCCATGTCACCTAGTAACTAGCCCATCCACCCTCAACACACCTTCACCTGCCATTCAAGCCAGTCTTTACTTTATTTCTGGTAGGGATTTTTGCTGTTGCAGCTCTTTATAACAGTTTACGTGGCTGAATGGATAGAGAGGCGGCCTGCAGTCCTGATGGACCCAGGTTCGAATCCCGGCTGGGACAGGGAACAGTTTAAGGATTTGAGTTTCATAATGCAGACTTTCCTGATCTACTAGATGACCCACCGACATGTCGTAAAAATACCCCCGCTAATACCAATACACCAGTCCTGTATGAGACAGCCCTAGCATGTATTCAATATGGACGGTGGGTGTTAGTGCCGAAGTGGTGATATGTGGAGGTGTAGGAGGACTACTGGGCCTTGGGATAGGCTACTGCCCCCGAGATATAGGCCCTGAAGCCTTTGCCCAGAGTCAGACACATTAAAAAAAACAAAAAAAAAAAAACATGTTTATTGTGTCATGCTGTTTTAGCACTAGTAAACACTCTTCATTTAATTTTGGGTGGGGCCTGTTTGGTGTTATAGTACTTTCTGATGGGGTAGGTACGTATCCCACTGGAACACTCCTGTATTTTTCCCTTTGATTCTTAACTTCACACTTCAACGTTTCACGTTTCGCGATGTTTTGGCGGAACATCCAACCCACAAAACATAAGGAAATACAGTACTGTACAGTATATGTATGTATATATAGTAATCCCTCTAATATCCGAACGCCCAATATCCGAACATCCCCACTTACCGGACATAATCGTCACAGGATCCAACATTCCCAAAATGGTCCGAAAACCGCAAAAAAAAAAAAAAAAAAAAAAAAAAAAAAAAAATCCCGCCCGTAATTTGAACTTGGCGCACGGGGCGCGGGACAGCTTTGTTGTGGTGCGTCATTCCTCCGACGTCCGCTAGAGCGCCCCTGGTCGCAAGCTTTCCAAGCAACGGATATCTACTTTGTGTTGTTCCAATCCTAACGGCATGCACAGGCTTAAGCCCGTTATTGTTGGCCGTGCAAAGCAACCTCGGTGTCTTCGTGGGGTGATGGATGTCCTTCCTGTTGTCTGGTACCATTCTTTGAAGGCATGGTTTACAGCCAAGATCTGCAAAGACTGGTTCCACCGCCACTTCGTCAAGGAGGTCATACATTACCAGATGGAGACACTAGGAATCTCACGCGACCAGGTAAAGGCCCTCCTTCTCCTCGACAATGCACCTGCCCACCTGTGCGACAAGGAGTTGGTGGCTGAGAATGGCCGGATTAGGTGCATGTTTCTGCCACCTAATACGACTGCTCTCATCCAACCAATGGACCAAGGAGTGATCGTGGCAACAAAGCACCTATACTGCAGGAAGTTCCTGGACGAGGTGATGGTTGTTCTTGAGGATGAGGACGAGCGCAGGGAGGGACGGGACACGCGAGGCCAGCGGACTTTGGAAAACCTTCGCCGCTACAACATCAAGTCTGCAATCTACAACTTGGCCAGTGCATGGAAGGAAATCCCTGTCAAGACTCTAGAAAATGGTTGGTCTCGTCTGCTTCTCGGAATGGATGTGGAGTATGATTTCCTAGGTTTTGATGTAGATGACTTCTATGCATGTCTACGTACGTATGGCGACGATGTTGACACGGACAACGTGCGTGAGTGGTTGGATGACGACAAGGGCGATCCTGGGTATCAGACCCTGTCTGATATCGAGATCGCATCTTCAGTTGCAGGTGTCAGTACCCAGCTTGAAGATTCCGATGAGGACAGCGACGACGATGCGGACTCCTCTCAGCATGACACAACTCCGGCCATCCCCAAGCTGAGCGCACTCCGGGAACACCTAGAGTTCATTCTGAACTACCTGGAACACCCGGACTGCGACAGGGAGATGGGGCCCTTGGGACTTGTGGAGGAAGTGCATGCTTTCAGGCAGTGCATCATTAATCTTCAGAATCGTCGTTCCTTGCATCAATCAACGATTGACAGTTTTTTCAGGCCCGTGACCCGCACTGTGCCCAGCCCTGGCTCCACTCCGTTGCCTCCCCAAGACAGGCCCTCATGCTCCGAGCCACAGTTCAGCACATCAGCCACGGTGGAGTCACCGCTCGACGTGAGTTTGCGTCTGTCTTCAGAGTCGTCTGCAGTGGGTACGCCATCACCACGACCCAGCAACGCACCCCTAGGTCACCTGCCAGCGATACTCTCGGTCTCTGACAGTGAATAGACGCCAAGAACTTCTCCACTAGACCACATGGGAATTTACAGTGTTGTGCAGTGAAAAAAACGGTGCATTGTGTTAAGGATTTACAGTTGTGAGTGAAAAGACAAACAATTTTTGGACTAAATTTAACGTAAATAGACTTGTGTGTTTTTGCTTTAGAAAATGGTTATAAGAGTGGAAAGACTTAAAGTGCAGAGTGCAACACTTATTAAGTTACAATGGAGAATAAGTTAGACAAGAGTGCGCACTGTGAAGAGAACGGACTTCTGAGTGTGAATGACTAAGTTCAGTGCAAGGCTTCATGAACAGTGTACTGCAAGTGCTTCAGGAAATCCTTCTTACTGTCAGAGTCTGAGAGGAGGCGGTTATTCATCGAGATGGCCATGGACTTGCTGTAAGTAGGCAGAATGTTTCATATTGTACTCTACTGTATTTTCCATACTATACTTCCCTCAGACACCTCATTTCACTCTTTTATGTCCCTTATTGGTGTGAATATGCTGTATCTTAGGTGCTATGCATGTGCAGTAGGGAGGTGTTTTTCTGAGTTAGGCTAGGTTAGGGTCCATAACTACCAGTCCAGGAGCCAGGGACTCGTAAGTACCCAGAATGTTGAATATTGTATGAACCTACCTCAAAAACCTCATTTTATGCTTCTTTTGCATTTATTTCAGTCTTTTGTGTGCCTTATTGGTGTGATTTGGGTCTTTAATAGGTGCTATGCATGTCCAGAGGGAGTTGTATAGGTGTTTTTCTGAGTTAGGGTCCGTAAGTACAAGTCCATAAGCTGGGGCCCAATATCCGGACAGGACCACTATCCGGACCTGCCTATGGCTCTATTATGTCGGATATTGGAGGGATTACTGTATATATATATATATATATATATATATATATATATATATATACTGTATATATATACAGTATATATATGTATATGTATATATGTATATATATACAGTATATATATACTGGTATATATATATATATGTTGTTTGAACCTACCTCAAAAACCTCATTTTATGCTTCTTTTGCATTTATTTCAGTCTTTTATGTGCCTTATTGGTGTGATTTGGGTCTTAAATAGGTGCTATGCATGTCCAGAGGGAGTTGTATAGATGTTTTTCTGAGTTAGGGTATGTATATATATATATATATATATATATATATATATATATACAGTAAGTCCTCGTATTCGGACACATTTTACTTCAACGTCTCGTTTTTCGTGCAAGAGAAAAGTTTCCGAGTTGTCTCACAATTCGCGAATTTTCCCACAATTCGATGCTCCCAGCCGGCAGCCAACGACGCATACTGATGCTCATTTGTTGGTGGCCATCTTGTGACCACCTTGTCCACCATAACCGACATGGCAACAATGCCTGAGGCTACCAACATCCTTTTGACCTTGAATGATCTGAAGTCTCAAGTGATGGCCGTTTACAACAGAAACATAAAGGAGCAGAGACAAGCCCAGTTCACACGATATATTCATGAGAGACAGAATGTGGCTTCTATTCTGCAAGACTTGGATGTGCCAGCAGGGGTGGATGAAGGAGGAGAAGTGGACAGAGAGAAAGGGGAGGTGCTGGAGCCTGAGTTCAACTTCGAGGGCTTCAGTATAGGTGATGGGGCTTCCCCAGAGAGGCCCATGTCACCTAGGAACTAGCCCATCTACCCTCAACAAACCTTCACCTGCCACTCAAGCCAGTCTTCACTTTATTTCTGGTAGGGATCCCAGGCTTCTATGCTCCTCATGGGGCAACATAGGATTTGATGATAGATGGATGAAATTTTTGGTGTTGCAGATCTTTATAACAGTTTTAATGCCTTTTGAGGTACATGTTTATTGTGTTATGCTGTTTTAGCACTAGTAAACACTCTTCATTTAATTTTGGGTAGGGCCTGTTGGGTGTTATAGTACTTTCTGATAGGGTAGGTACATGTCCCACCAAAACGCTCCTCTATTTTTCCCATTGATTCTTCACAATTTGACGTTTCCAGTTTCATGCGGTTTTGGCAGAACACCCAAGCTGCGAAAAACGAGGATTTATAACAGTTTTAATGTCTTTTCAGGTAAATGTTTATTGTGTTATGCTGTTTTAGCACTAGTAAAAACTCTTCATTTAATTTTGGGTAGGGCCTGTTTGGTGTTATAGTACTTTCTGATAGGGTAGGTACATGTCCCACCGGAACGCTCCTCTATTTTTCCCATTGATTCTTCACAATTTGATGTCTCCAGTTTCATGCGGTTTTGGCAGAACACCCAAGCAGCGAAAAACGAGGATTTAATATATATATATACTGTATATATATATATATATATATATATATATATATATATATATATATATACATACAGGCATACTCTGGTTTAACAGTCTAAATGGTTACATAAAACCCCATTGTTAGGCGGGGTATTGTATATCGGGTACTTTTTGTTTGTATTTCAGTGTGGACCATTTACCAGCCTTGGATTTCCCCCCAAACCAAGTCCAAAACCCACCCAGATTAGCCCCAAAACAGGTTTAAAGGCAATCTAAATGGCCTAACAGCTGTTAAGAAAGCTAACCCAAACCTAACACCTGTAAATAACTCACTAAAAGCAACAAGTAAAGCCTGAAAATCATAGGGAATAGGTTAGAAAATATCAAACACCTCTTATCACTTGCTTCTTGTAAGTCCATGTCCAGTTCTGGTCATCATCCTTGCTATCCCCACCCCGAGGCCAGGGGACATTTGGTGCTCCCCAACACTCAATCCTTCTCCTCAAAGCCCTCAAACCCAATCTTCGGGGGGGGGGGGTCAGAGGGAGGAGGCAATGGAATGAATGCAATGACTCAGGCGGAGATGATGGATGACTCAGGCGGAGATGATGGATGACTCAGGCGGAGGCAATGGGGTGTGATGTGCTGGCTCAGGCGGTGGTGATGAGGTGCAATGTGATGGCTCTGGGGGTGGCGGTGGAGTGTGATGCAATGACAGAGGAGGTGGTGAGGGAGACAGCTGCGATGTCTGGTGAGGTGGCGAGGGAGACCGCTGCGATGAATGATGAGGTAGCGATGGAGTCTGTTGTGGTGGCTCTCGTCGTTGTGAGGGAGACAGAGACAGTGGCCAAAGTGGTGTGGGAGATGGAGGCCGGGACAAGGAAGGCAGCAATGGAGTGGCAGAGTGCCTTAGTGGAGACACAGGTGACACAACAGACGGCAATTGACTGAAAGTTAGGTCCAGCACAACGGGCCAAGCACGTCCTCGGTGGGAGGTGTCCCTCAGTGTTTCTCTGCTGGTTGAAGGCTGGGGAGGTGCTCTGCTCATCAGTGGCTGGGGAGATCCTGTGTTACTTGCTGGCCTGGTAGGGGCCAATATATATATGTATAGTAAACAGTATATAGATAAGTAGATTGATAGATTGATAGTTAGATAGATGGTTGAAGTTAGTGGGTGCCATGTTAGGTTAATAAAGGAAAAGTCAGACTGAGAATTATTATATTATTATAATTATATTAAGATAAAACTTTAGTTAAATTAAGATAAGGTATCGACATGGATGTGATAGGAAGCGTAAGGAGAAGCATATTGAGGTGGTTTGGCCATGTGGAGAGGATGGAGATTGAGAGACTGATGAGGAGAGTGTATGTGAGTGAGGTGGAGGGGGGGAGAGGGAGGGGGAGGCCAAGGATGAGATGGAGGATAGGGTGGAGAGGTATATGAGAGAGGGGGATGTGAGCTGGGAGCAGGGCAGTGAAATGACATGGGATAGGGCAACATGGAGGTGATTTGTTTGTGGCCACCCCTTACTGGATTAAGGTGTCTGGCAATAGATAGATAGATAGAATTTCGATAATGGTGGTTTAGAAGAGATTAGGGAAAGTTAAGATGTTTAGGCCAGAGGGTATATTGAGTTTGATAAGTTTGATTAAGTTGCTTTGGTGTTTGAAGTTTAGATTTGGCAGGGTTTACTCTGTTTTAGTTAAGATTAAGTAAAATTTTGCAGTTTGGCTTTTAGTTTTATATTAGGTTGGAATGTATGGCAATTTAGATCAGGTGAAATTAGATTAGGTCATGCAGCTCCTGCACTGCTGCATGTTTACCATAACTTGAGGATTGTCATCATTTTGTAGCCTTTTTTTCTTAGCTCAGTGACTGTCATCATTTTACAGCTTTTTTTTCACTTAGCTCAGTAATTGACTATTACCACAGTACTATGGCACTTTATTTTTCCATTATACTTTTTCAAGATTAGCACCATATGCAAGTGTTAATCCCACGTTACAGCTTAGCCTTCTAAATAGAGATGTTCTAGTTTTAAGCCAAGTTAAAATGGATAGGGCATAGTACACCCTACCTCCATTATTGTACCGTACATGGATTTACCAGCATTCAAAATATTCCCTGTTTTAATCTTCAGTCTGGTAAAATGAATTTGGTGGTGGTGGTGAAGAGCTTTGATATGCAGTATTCACCAATGTCAGATCTTCTGCAGCTCACTTCCACCTAACTTCATTCTTTTCCAGCCACCCATACTCTTCATTTAATTTTTCATTCACTCCTGGCATCATTCACCATCACTAACCCATAGCTTTTCCATTGTAACTTTCTCACACATTTCTTTCCTTGCATCTTTCATTCACCTCTAGCTTCATTCACTTACCCATAAACTTCTTTCATATTTCACTCACACTTAACTTCATTTACTTTAACACACCTTTACTCTGCTTTAAATTTTTCATTCACCCATACCTTCATCTACACTCACACTTACTTACTTATCTTCTCATTGATCTTTCAGTCTCTTTGACTCACACTTTCCCTTCTTTTTCATTTACTTTACTTTCACTGGATTCAGTTTCATGCACCTTGGACGTTTTCTTTCATCCTTTTCTCATTCCTCTTCTCTCATCTTGAACACTCTCATATTCATTTTGTCTTTTCCTTCTTTATGCCACTCTTACTTATCTCTTCTCATCCATCTGTTACTTTAATATTTTCTTTTTTCCATTTTTTGCTCACTCTTACTTTCCTCCTCCTCCATCTTTCACCCACTCTTACTCATCTTCTCGTCTCATCTGTCCATCACTCTCTTATCTTCGTTTTTTCCATCTTTTGCTTACTTTTACTTTCCCCCTCTTCCATTTTTCACCCACTCTTACTCATCTTCACTCTTCTTCCATATTTCCTCCACTCTTACTGATCTTCACTCCTCGTCCATCTTTCCTTCACTCTTACTCAGCTTTACTCCTCTTCCATCGTTCACCCACATACTCCTCATCTCTTCCATCTTTCACCCACTCAGACTCTCCCTTTCTCCCATCATTCACTCACTCTTACTCTAACTGGATGTGGTCCATGAGGGTACAGATCTGATATTGTTTTTTTTCTTCACTTACTACTATATTGCTTAGAGATAAGTGACTGGTCAGATGGCAGCAGTGAATGAACGACAGTATTCTAGTCTCAGGCACCCATGCTGCTAATGGTGCAGTGAATTTAGGATTAGATGATAGATTATTATTATTAGTGTTATTATTAATATTATTATTATTATTATTGTTATTATTATTATTATTATTATTATAAACACTTTTGTTATTTGCAGTCTTGTCACATGGAATGTATGGGGTGCAAGTGATGAGATGAAAGAGAGAGAGAGATTGTCCAGGTGCATGAGGTTGTAAAAGTGGACATATGTGGATTAACTGAGACTAAAAGAAGAGGTTATAGTGTGAGAGAGTGGGAGTAAGGAGGGGGTATATGCACTGGAGTAGGTGAGAATGAGAGGGCAAAAGAAGGAGTATGTATTGTTGTGCGCAAGAGATGGAAGGAGAATATAAGAGAGTATGGATCATTTGGTTCAAGGATTGTGTGGGTAGAATTACAAATGTAGGTGACTGTGTGTGTGCATGCATCATTGCAAGATCGTGCAAGCAGAGTAAAAGAAGACTTCTGGGCAAATGTGGAAGTGTGCATGGAAAAGTTTGAAAGGAATGAGAGAATGTTTTTGATTGGAGGTATGAATGGAAAAGTAGGGAATGTGAAAGTGGATGGAACAGTTGGTGAGTGAGGTGTGCCTGCATAAGTGGATGACTTTGGCAGTGCTCGAGTGAACATTTGTGCAGGGAGGGGGTTGGTGATAGCCAAAACCCACTTTAGGCACAAAACTATCCACAGCTATAAGTGGCAAGTGACAAGAAGGGTGGGTGGGGAACTGAAATGAACAGAAGGCAATGATTGATTATGTGTGTGTGGATGACAGAATGCGGAGGTATGTAATAGATACAGGAGCATACAGAGGTTGGGGGAGTGAACTTTCCGACCACCACGTGGTGGTGGTGAGTGTTAACCCCTAAAGACCTATGCCATACAATCGTGCTTTTCTGTAATTTGGCATGCCAGCCTATCCCGCACGGTCGATAAAGATGCACAAAAAACAGGTAGAGGGTAACTCTGCCTCTTTGGTGACGTATATGGGATCAGAGCAATGAGAGCTAGAGTGTCTGGGGTGGTATGGCGTGATTGGCCCCCTAAGGTGGGGAAGAAGGCCTCTCCCTCCATCACTGTTACTTAACTTCTCCAGCCCCATTGCATCACCTCCACATTGTCCCCTCTCAACCAACCATACCCCAACATACCCCCTACTGTGCTGTGTGCATAGCAACCCTTCTCCCCTCTCTCTTTTCCCCCCTCCCTCCTCCCCTATCCCTCCATCTCTTTCCCCCCCTCCAGCCACACACACTCCACCTCCACATTTCGCCTGGCTTGTTTTGTTGCTATGGGCGTATACCAGACTGACATTTCATGCCTAGGGAACACTTCACATTGACATTAGTCATGTACCGTATATATAATTATTTACCGTAAATAATGCATTTTCTGTACATTCTCTATTTTTGCCCATGGGGATTGGTAACTTTTTTGCATCTTTGACGGTTGATTGTGCGATAACTATTTGGTCAATCTGTCTGAAACATTAATTTTCAGGTGTGTAAATTCAATCTCTTGAAATGTGGAAGAAAAATTTTTACCTTGGTGAAAGTCGAAAAATCGACCCTGTTTTGCAGCTGGAGGGACAGACCTACTGAACAAATTTAGGGGTTAAGGTACAAATGCAATGGAGGAACTGGAGGAGGGAAGGACAGGAGGAATAGGAGGAGGGAAGGACAGGAGGACTAGGAGGAGGGAAGGACAGGTGGAATAGGAGGAGGGAAGGACAGGAGGACTAGGAGGAGGGAAGGACAGGAGGAATAGGAGGAGGGAAGGACAGGAGGAAGTAGTCTGTACAAGGAGGGTAGAAAGGTCGCAAGAGGATGGAAAAAAGGCAGAATGTAAGAGAGAAGTGGAGGAGTGATTGAGTAAATATGATTTGGAGCAGATGTGGGAGTTGGAAGGTGTGTGCAAGATATTCACGGAAGTAATCTGTGCAGCATGTGAGGTGGTGTGTGGGGTGAAGAGAAGATAGAAGGGGGTGCAAGGAACAGCACAGTGGAATGAAGGGGTGACACAAGCTGTGGTGCAAAAGAAGAAAGCTTACTGTATATACTGAGTGGATGGGAAGCAGAGGCATGGAGGAAGTTGAGGGAGGAAAGGGAGAGTTATACGTAGAGAGGAAGGGAGAGATGAAATGACTAGTAAGAGAGAGTAAGAAGGGAGTAGATGAGGTATTTGGAAGGAATTTCAGCGTACAGTGGGGGGAATGTAAGAAAATGCTCTGGAAAGAAGTAAGGAAAGTTAGACAGGGTGATAAAGAAGTTAGTAGGGGAGTGAAATTTAAAAATGGTAGATTGCTAGTGGAGAAGGGAGAGAAAGTGAGGAGATGGAGAGAACTCTTTAAGGAAGTATTAAATGTAAAGAATGAAAGTTATGCTAGTATAAGCGGCTGGGGAATGGCTGGGAGAAGGGAGGAAGAGATCAATATGATGGAAGTAGTGGAAGCAATGAAGATGTGAAAATGGGGAAAGCCCCTGGAATCGATGGAGTGTGTGGTAAAATGATGAAACATGGGGGAGAAATAGTACAGTAGTAGAATGGATATGGAAGATATACAGATTTGCCTGGGAGGAAGGTAGAGTCCTGGAGGATTGGAAGTCAGGTATAATTATTCCTCTGTGCAAAGGAAAAGTCATGAGGAGAATGGATGGTGAACTTGGTGAACAAAAGGCAGTGATAGACTATGTGTGTGTGGATGAGCGAATGAGAAGACAAGTGTTGGATGCAAGAGTTTGGAGAGGGTGGGGGAATGGAATCTAGGACCATCACTTAGTGATGGTCAAGGTAAAGCTGCAAAGAAAATGGTTGAAGAGACAAAGGGGAAGACAGTAGGAAACAAATCCTGTGAGAAGAGTGGAGAAGTTGCATGATAGTGAGAAAATGGCAGAGTATGAGAGCATAGTAGAAGAAAGATTGGGAAGGTATGAGTTAGAGCAGATGGAAGGGATGGAAGACGTATGTAAGATATTCACGGAAGAGATAGGCGCAGCATGTGAGGCGGTTTGTGGAGTGAGGAGGAGATGCAGGGGTGTGCATGGTGGAATGATGATGTGAAATGAGCTGTGGAACAAAAGAAGAATGCATATAGTGAATGGCTAACGAGTAGAGGTAGGGAAGAAGATGAGAGAGAGAAGAGAGAGGTATATGTGAGCAGGAGAAAGGAGGTGAAGAGATTGGTGAAGGAGAGTAAGAAGAAAATGGATGAAGGGTTTGGGAGGAATCTGAGTGTGAAATGGAGGGAGAGTAAGAATTGTTTTGGAAGGAGGTAAAGAAAGTAAGGCAGTGTGAAAGGGGTAATAGTAGGCGAGTGCTCAAAGGAGCACTTTGAGGATTTGTTGAATGTAGAGAGTGAGAGCAGTGTGAGTATAAGTGGTTAATGAGAGGAGGGAGGAAGCGATCAGTAGGGCAGAAGTAGTGGAAGCAATGAAGATCAAGATGGGAAAGGCCCCTGGAATTGATGGAGTGTGTGGTGAAATGCTGAGGTATGGGGGTGAGATTGTAGTAGAGTGGATATGGAAGTTAGGTAGATTGGCTTGGGAAGAGGGAAGGGTTGCAGAGGACTGGAAATCAGGTATAATTGTTCCTTTATACAAAAGCAAAAGGGAGAAAGAAGTACCAGGTATGTGGTAACAATAGGGGTATTTGCCTTCTTAGTGTGACTGGAAAAATATATAGTAGAATACTCATTGATAGGGTTAGGCATATAACAGAGGAGCTAGTTGAAGAAGAACAAAGGGGATTTAGGAAGGGAAAAGGGTGTGTAGATCAGATATTTGTTCTAAGCTGTTTAGTGGAGAAGTATCTAGAGAAGGGAAAGAAAGTGTATGCTGTCTTCATGGACTTGGAGAAAGCTTATGACAGAATAGATAGACAAGGTATGTGGAAGGTATTAAGAATATATGGAGTGGAGGGAAAATTGTTGAGTGCTGTGAAGAGTTTGTACGAAGGAGCTAGGGCTACGGTGCGAGTGGATGGTGAGCTGAGTGAGTTCTTTGATCTCAGTGTGGGACTGAAACAAGGTTGTGTGATATCTCCATGGCTGTTTAATATATACATGGATGGGGTTGTAAAGGAGGTGCAAGGTAGGGCAGTGGATGTTGGGGTGGCTGTAATGAATGAGGATGAGATTTGGAAGATTCCGGTATTGTTGTTTGCTGATGATACAGTATTGTTGAGTGAAGATGAATGGGAGTTGCAAGGTTTGGTGAATAAATTTGGGGCAGTGTGTAGGAAGAGGAATCTGAAAGTTAATGTAAACAAGAGTAAAGTTATGGTGTTTGAGAGGAATGAAGTCACAGAATGCACAGTGAGGTTGGATGGTGAGGATATGGAGAATGTGAGTGCATTCAAGTACTTGGGTAGTGTGATGAGTAATGTTGGAACTTTGGGGGATGAAGTGCTTGAAAGGGTACAGGAGGGAAGGAAGGTTGTTGGTTCACTGAAAGCAGTGATGAGAAATAGGGAGGTGAGTATGGAAGTTAAGAAGTCACTGCATGATAGTATCGTGATCCCTACCCTGACGAATGGAAGTGAGGCATGGACCTTGCAAGAAGGGAACAAGTCAAGAGTGAGAGCAGTGGAAATGAGTTACTTGAGAGGAGCATGTGGAGTGACATGGAGGGACAGGTTGACGAATGAAGTGAAAGACCATTGTGGGGTGGATGTGGGTGTGATTGAGAAGATTAGGAGAAATACACTGAGTTGGTTTGGACATGTGGAGAGAATGGAGAATGAAAGACTGACCAAGAGGGTGTATGTAGGTGAGGTGGAGGGAGGGAGAGGGAGGGGAGGACTGAGGATGAGGGGGAGGGATGGAGTTGAGAGGTATATGAGGGAGGGGGAAGTGAGTTGGGGGGAGGGTAGTCAAATGGTGGGTGACAGAGTGACTTGGTGGTGTTTTGTCTGCGGCCACCCTTTTGCAGGATTAGGGCGTCGGGCTATAGATATATAGATAGACAAAGGAAAAGGGGAAAAAGAAGTGTGTGGTATTCATAGAGGCATTTGTCTTCTTAGTGTAATAGGAAAGTATATAGTACAGTATGATACTTATTGACAGAGTTAAGGAAATAACAGAGGAATTAGTTGGGGAAGAAAAGGAAGGTTTTAGGAAGAGAAGAGGTTGTGTAGATCAGATATTCATCCTTATGTCTTTAGTGAAAAGGTTTCTAGAGAAGGCAAAGAAGTTGTATGCAGCCTTCATGGATTTGGAGAAAGCATATGACAGATTGGATAGACAAGGAGTGTGGAAAATATTAAGAATATATGGAGTAAATAGGAAGTTGTTGCATGCCGTGAAGAGTACAGTATGTATGAGGGTGCTAAGCCTGCAGTGCCTGTAGAGAGTGAACTTAGTGAATTTCTCTATCTGAATGTTGGATTGAAGCAGGCATGTGTCGTGTTACCATGGTTGTTAAATCTGTATATGGATGGGGTTATAAAAGAGGTACAAGGTAGGGCAGTGGATGTTGGACTGGCCCTAATGAGAGAGGGCAGCATTTGGAAACTTGGTGTGCTGTTGTTTGCAGATGATACTGTATTGTTAAGTGAAGATGAAGGGGAATTGCAAGGCTTGGTGAATGAGTTTGGGAGAATGTGTAAGAAACGGAATCTAAAAGTGAATGTAGGAAAGAGTAACATTATGATCTTTGAGAGAAATGAAATCACTGAATATACAGTGACGTTTGATGATGAGGAAATGGAAAATGTGAGTGCATTTAAGTACTTGGGTAGTGATGATTAAGGATGGAAGTTTGGAAGATGAAGTGTTTGAAAGGGTACAACAAGGAAGAAATGTTGCCGGTTCTTTGAAAGCAGTGATAAGGAATAGGGAAGTGAGCATGGAAGTAAAAAAAGTTGCTGCATGATAATATTGTGGTACCAACTCTAATGTATGGAAGTGAAGCTTGGACCTTGTTGGAAGGACACTAATCATGAATGAGAACAGTGGAAATGAGTTATTGGAGAGAAGTATGTGGAGCTACATGGTGAGACAGACTGACAAATGAGGAAGTAAAAGTCCATTGTGGTGTGGATGTGGATGTGTTAGAAAGCATTAGGAGAAATACATTGAGGTGGTTTGACCATGTGGAGAGGATGAAGGGCGAGAGATTAACGAGGAGAATGTATGTGAGTGGGGTGTAGGGAGGGGGAGGCTGAGGATGAAATGAAGGGATGGAGTGGAGAGATATATGAGATGGGGAGGGTGTGAGCTGGGGAAGGGGCAACATGGAGGCGATTTTATTGTGGCCACCCCTTATGGGATTAAGGCATCTAGCAAGAGATAGATAGATAGTGTTACTGTTGTTGTTATTCAACCATTGTTTCTTCCAAACATTTACACTGCCACTAAACACTGCCTTACAGACTTCCTTGTCATTGTGTGGTGCCAAGTAAAGGCGTGTAAACTTGTGATGTACATTTATCTGCAGAGATGATTATGTGATGTGTAGGAACAGACCCCGTATACAGTGGCCATGGCCTTGGAAGTCCTTTCTGAGAGTTTTTCTGCAGTGAATTTACATCGCCTGCTAACATACGGTACAGTACAGTATTACTTTATATTACCGTAGCAGAATGAAATTATCTGTTGTAAATTTGAATATACAGTACTGTGCATAGTTTCTTGTTTTCAGCCAAAATGTTTATTATTATTATGATGATGATTGATTTAATATTTAGCATTTTTTGGTGTCCAAGGTTTCTACTGAACACATCAGAATTGTCAGTCATTAGCTGAAATATAATGCAAGGCAAGTAATTTACAGGTGGCATGGAGGCAGTTTGTTTGTGGCCACCCCATATGGGATTAAGGTGTCTAGCAATAGATAGTTTGATAGGGATAGATAGGTTTAATTCATGTACTGTAGCAGTATTTATTCCAGTCCTGTACAGTACAGTATATCACCATATCTCCAAACAGGTGGTACTGTAAATTGGGTAAACTGCCAAAGCAGGTTTATAGATAGCAGTGAATTTTTTTTCTGTAATTTGTTATTGACATGATAACAAAAAGAGCTTTCAGAAAATAGAAGTTTATTATGATGATATACCGTACCTGACTTTGACCTTGACAGCAAAAAGGATGACATGGTGACTGTGAGAAATATGTTGAGTATCATCATCAATGTTAGTGTTGTTATCACCAGTGTGTGTGTGTGTGTGTGTGTACGAGAGAGAGAGAGTACCCAAGATTTTTTAACATGTGAAGATAGACAAGGACATCCCAGGTGATAAAAACCATCCTAATCAGACAATCATAGACGACAGTAGCGTGTACCACAAATTTAGTGATGTAGAGAGAGAGAGTACCCAACACTTTCTAAACATGAATGAAGATCAGACAAGGACTTCTCAGCAGATAAAAACCATCCTAATCAGGTAATTATAGATAACAGTAGTATGGTTCAGTTTTAAAGTTAGTGAAGTATCGTATCCTCCCTACGTGTCAAGTGGGGTTGGTGGAGGATTAGTGCCCCTCCCTGTAAAACAATTAACTCTAAGCCCTTGGCCACCCCGTTTGGGATACATGGCGTCTGGCAGTGAATGAATGAAAAGTATCGTATGAGAGAGAATGATGATGATGATATGGAAAACAAAGATGACGCTTAGTGTGTCTAGTTTGGACAGTTAATGAAGCACACACACACACACACACACACATGAAGGTGAGTATTTATAGAATATGAACGGTACATACTGTTTCAAGGTGCAAGGAAATTAGTGAAACAGTGGAAGAAAACGGTAGAAAAAAGTATTTTAAAGAAGTATTAGTGAAAGGACATTTTCTTGATATATATAGGGAAATTGATGAAACTGTTAAAGAAATTCGTAGAAAATGTAAAAGATGAAGGGGTGGGGGCAGCAATAGTGAAAGAGCTTATCCTGTTGTCAGGAAATATAAGAACGTTAATGAAACAGCTGAAGAAAACTGTAGAAAAACGTATATGATCTAGAAGGTGGTACGATAGTTAAAGGACGTATCAAATTTCACTGCAGATAAAACAATGGAAGAAACGATAGAACGTGGCTGACCACATCAGCGAGAAGGTACGGAATATTTATACACTGCGTGCAAATATGAGAATGGCATTCACATACATAAATGAAGACATGCTAAGAAGGATAATAACATCATTCATTAGACCAGCCCTGGAATACGCATCAGTAGTCTGGAGTCCTCATCTCAAAAAGCATATAGACAAGATTGAAAAAGTTCAAAGGGCCGCTACAAGATGGATACCAAGCTTAAGGGACCTAAGCTACGAAGAAAGACTAAATAAACTGAATCTACCAACACTACAGGAGAGAAGGAAAAAAGGTGACATGATAATGCTATATAAGTGCGTATCAGGAAAGGAGAAAATAGACATAAATGATTACTTAACATATGGAGAAGCATCAGCAAGAGGACACTGCAAAAAACTGCATAAGAAGAGATGTGATAAAGACGTAAGGAAATTCAGTTTCCCAAACAGAGCAATTGATCAATGGAATGCACTACCGAATGAAATAGTGTGTGCCAAAACAATTCACAAATTTAAGGATATGTACGATAAATATGGTTTAAGACAAGGGACAGTACGAGCTTGACTCATTCAGGGAAAGATACAATTAGGTAAGAACAATTAGGTAAGAACACACACACAGAACGTAGTGATATATATATATATATATATATATATATATATATATATATATGTATATATATATATATATATATATATATATATATATATATAGCCTTTGTAGTACAGTGGTAAAGTGTGCGTGTTTGTACACTGAAGAACGAGGGTTCGCGCCCCGCCAGGGTAATAAACTTTGGGAGCGTTCTCCTGGCCACGTACTGCATTGGCGGACACAAGGGGTGCTGTGGTTGAACCAGTGTCGCATTCTATAAAATATGCTTGCACCCAGTCGGCTTGCGCGGGCCGATTACACTTGATTCACAGAATACACACACATCCAAAGCCACTCCAACATTACAATTACACTTACAAGCACTTCTCACCCTACATACAATCTCTGCTAGACAGCTTAAGCCGCTTGGTGGAGATACATTGGCTGTATCGTCCCCACTTCGGTAAGGATAGGCCGGTCCTGCAGTGGACACTCAAACGGCTAATGAGATGATATATATATATATATATATATATATATATATATATATATATATATATATAGATATATATATATATTGTGTGTGTGTAAAGGACGTACAGTGTTTTCTAAATATATATATATATATATATATATATATATATATATATATATATATATATATATATATATATACTGTATAGATAGATAGATTGATATAGAAATAGGTATATATATACTGTATATATAGATAGATAGATAGATAGATTGATTGATTAATAGATATAAATGAAGAACGTAGTGTTTTCACGATATAAGGGTATTAAAGCAGTTGAGGAAAATGGTAGAGATGGGAAGATAATGTGATAGACAGTAGGATAGTGAATGGTCTTACTTGGTATTATATTTTCCCAAGAGGTACCAGGAAAAATGATATAGAACACTCATACATACTCAGGCACTGTTGACAAAGCACTCCCCGTATTACGATAGCTTCTTATCTGTATTCTCCGCAACGATAACTTCTTTTTATCTGTATTCTCTGTATCTCCTGATCTTATTATTAAGGTTAAACATTTTGAGCTTGAGTGGTTAGATGCTTTTTTGTTTGTTTTAACTAGTGCATTTGATCTAATGTGACAAAGATTCTTAACCTTTTTAATTTCAGTAATTTGAATAGTGTAGTCAAAGTGGAGGATTGAATTGACCATATTGTGGTTTAACATGACAGATCCCTAGCTTCTTTCAGCTTGGCTGATGGTCAGGTGAAGTCAGAGTTAAGGGTTAATTTAACTAGTAACCAAGGAGACTCGTTCCTACCCCATAACTAAACCTCATCAAGTTTGTGCAACCAGACCTTAGTAATTAATCTGTTGGAGATGCCCAGTTCCATTAGGTGAAAACAAACTGACTGTATAGTTTATTCCCTTTAACATGGCCCAAATTGTTATCTTTTTAGAGCTTACTTCACTTAGTTCAATGGCAGAAAAAGACAATACTGTGGCTCCACATCCTTTCTGTAGTGCTTATTCGTGACTCGCTTCATATTCTAGTGTTAATATCATAATTCAACATTAAAGACGAAGAGATGGCAATTTATGGCTAAGGTATACAGGACAGAGTTTAATAATCCATAATATTGTATAGTGATTGGTTTAAGCGTTGTCTTTTGGCCTGACATGACAGATATCAGTACAGCGTTATCGGTACAGCAGATGGCGTTAACAAGGCCATCTGCTGCGGAATTTAGCCCCTTTACCCCCCCCCCCCTTTTTTTTTTTGTGCTTGTTACCTCCAGACGATTTTATTCAGCCAATAGACTTTTCGAACTGGAGAGGATAGATATTGGCTACACTGACCCCTTCATAGCGAGGGTGGGTGCTGGAAAGGGACGCCATCATGTGGTGGCGCCGATGTGAAGAACTGGGTGGCCCAGCACCACTGCCAGGTTAAAGAAAAAAAATAGTCCCTCAACTACTTCCTTATCCCCCGAAAGGAGGATGGTGGACTGCAGGAGACTAGTAGCTTCAGCCAGCACTGCACCGGATGCACGTCGAGATGAGCCTGAAGTTGTAACAGTAGCAACAACAACATCAACTACTACTATTACTACTACTAGAAGTAGTAGTTGCAACCCTAGGCTCATGTGGCCGTGAACCCTGTGTACTGCAGGCTGAAGTTTCCCCATTCCTGTAATCTACCAGCTTTCTTTCGGGGGATAGGGAGGGAGCTGGGGACTTTTATAAAACTGGGCAGCTCCACCACCTGGTTATATTGGTGCCATTACATGAAAGCGCCCCTCACCATCACCACCACTGAAGAAAAAAGCTATGTACGCATTTCAAGTTACGTGTGGATTTTGAAACAGTTTACGCAGCCTTTAAAACCCGTACCGTACGTTTTTTTAGATCTTGTATATTAAAATTCATTGTTGTCTTTATAAATGAGTCTCTCTCTCTCTCTCTCTCTCTCTCCCCCTCTCTCTCCCTCTCTCTCTCCCTCTCTCTCTCTCTCTCTCTCTCTCTCTCTAACCAGTGTGATCCCGCCCCACACACTTGTCGTAGAAGCAACAGATGGTGGCTTTTTAAGTTAGAACACCTGTCCGATATGCAGGTGTCGAGAGAGAGAGAGAGAGTTTTATGTAGTGAGCAAGTGTTGGGAGGATACGACTAACTGAGGAGAGAGAGAGAGAGAGAGAGAGAGAGAGAGAGAGAGAGAGAGAGAGAATTATATGTATTGGACAAGTGTTGGGAGAAAGGTACGAATTGCTGAGAGAGAGAGAGAGAGAGAGAGAGAGAATGATATGTATTGGACAAGTGTTGGGAGAAACGTACGAATTGCTGAGAGAGAGAGAGAGAGAGAGAATGATATGTATTGGACAAGTGTTGGGAGAAAGGTACGAATTGCTGAAAGAGAGAGAGAGAGAGAGAGAGAGAGAGAGAGAGAGAGAGAATTATATGTACTAGACAAGTGCTGAGAGAAAGGTACGAATGGCTGAGAGAGAGAGAGAGAGAGAGAGAGAGAGAATTATATGTATTAGACAAGTGTTGGGAGAAAGGTACGAATTGCTGAGAGAGAGAGAGAGAGAGAGAGAGAGAGAGAGAGAGAATTATATGTATTAGACAAGTGTTGGGAGAAAGGTACGAATTGCTGAGAGAGAGAGAGAGAGAGAGAGAGAGAGACTGTATGGCTTGGACAGGTGATAGGAGAAAGGTACGAATTACAGAGTAGCCAATGGAAAGAATCTGTTTTTGCTTCTTCAGCCCGAGCATATTATTATTACTATTTCACTTTCATCTTAAATGT
Source organism: Coenobita brevimanus (assembly GCF_032717465.1). Taxonomy (NCBI): domain Eukaryota; kingdom Metazoa; phylum Arthropoda; class Malacostraca; order Decapoda; family Coenobitidae; genus Coenobita; species Coenobita brevimanus. The sequence goes on from NC_137038.1 coordinate 11,202,942, forward strand.
CAGGACCAAATTACCTAGCCCCGGGCTTGTACGCTCCTTATGGGGCATCATAGGATCGGATGATGTATGGATTATTAATAGTTTTACTAGTACTACTACTACTACTATTACTACTATTACTACTACTACTACTACTACTACTACCACCCATATCTTTACCCTATCACTCAAATATTTGGCTTTGAATTCCCTAGTTCGTCACTTCACCTAGATGACTCTGACCTTCTTTTGTCACCATCAGCTTTGTGTCTCTGATGGCTTCATGTGCATCTTGACAGTCACTGCCCTGTAATAGGGCAGTACCCTATTACAGGGCCATGAGATGTTACAAGGCCCCACCATTTCCTCACATCTTGCACCTTGCCAGCACCTGTGAAATCATCTGCGTCGGCTACTTGTTTTACATTGGTGGCCTTGTATTTGATCTGTTGTTGCAGCGCTGTCATAACCAGGGCGTACATATATGGCAACGGCATCCCCTTGGGTAGTTCTTTCTCTGAATTTTATAACACCGACATCATGAGCAGCTCTTTTTTTTTTTTTTTTTTTTTTTATGTGTCCGACTCTGGGCAAAGGCTTCAGGGCCTATATCTCAGGGGCAGTAGCCTATCCCAAGGCCCAGTAGTCCTCCTACACCTCCACATGTCACCACTTCGGCGCTAACACCCACCGTCCATACTGAATACATGCTAGGGCTGCCTCATACAGGACTGGTGTATTGGTATTAGCGGGGGTATTTTTACGACATGTCGGCGGGTCATCTGGTAGATCAGGAAAGTCTGCCTTCTATGAAATCTTACCCACAGTGTAAAGGTTTGCTGGTTCTCTGTGGCTATTTTCCACATGCTGGGCAAATGCTGGGCATTTAACCTTTTTGTTGTGTGGCATTGCCTCTCGATTGATAGAATTAAATGCGTTTGAGGCATCAACAAATAATACTAAAATGCCCGCGGCCGGACCTTCCGCCCCGCCACCCCCCACACCACCACCGGGCCACCACCACCCCACCACCCGAGGAGGAGATAACGGACAGGTTAATGACCCAGGACAAGAGGGTCATCCAACCACCACAGACCTGTGCCCCTTCTTCCCGCAACTACCTCAACACCAGGTGAGCCTAGACCCGCAACAAGTTACACGGCGGGTTAACCATCGACAGCAGTGGGGTGGGACTGATACGTCAGGCCCTTGTAGTCTTGTGGTGACGACCACAACTTCACCCCAACGGGACAGGAGGTCCCTAGGTGAGCCACGGGGTGTTTAAACTTACTGCCACCGCGAGCCACGAGGAAGTACCTTCCTCTGCCGCAGTAACCCAGGTGAGCCACGAGGGGCTTGTATCCTCTGCCACAGTGAGCCACGAGGGCGTAATACCCTCTGCCACAATCAGGACAGGAGGTCCTTTGACGAGGGAAGAGAGCCCTCTATAACAAATAGGGCAGGAGGCCCAATAGTGGATTGTACGGGGCTCACGCCCCTAGCCACTCTAAGGGTAAGAGACCCTCACACACCGCCACAAGTGGGTCCCAGGACCGATCAACCTGGTGCCACGGCAATTGTAAAGACAAGAGAGAGAGTCGCCTCTGTGCTACCCTCCATAAGTGTAAGGGAGACCACGGCCTCTGTGTGTCCTCTAGAGCCAGCTAACTCCTGCAGGAGTAGCCGGACACCACCCGGGGGAGTTACCCCTAAAGTGTCACCTGAACAGAGGCCTGGTCCCAGTCGGGACCTACCTCCTACCCCCGGGAAATTCTTGTCTTCCCCAGGTACCAACGGGAGACGAGGCCGCAGCCCACACCTGACGGCGCGTCCCCCGGTAGACTTCCGCAGTCCTCGGACCCCTAGGCGAGCCTGGCAACCCGTCAACGCCGACCTCCCCCTGCCGCAGACCCTACGACGTCAGGCCCGTCTGCTACACCTGTTTGGCCCCAGTCCCTAGGGCCAACACCGACAGGCCTCCCTTCATAGTGACCAGAGGAGGGCCTACAACAGGTCGAGACCCCAGGCAAGAGGGTCTCCCTGCACCGTGACCAGAGTGAGGACCTACACCTTACAGTGACAAAGTGATATCGCCCCAGAAACTCGGGCAAGAATAGTGACTTTCCCTTTCCTGTAGTGATCCAGTGACGGAGTGAACCAGCGGGATTACACCAAAAAGTGTCCGTAAATACCTTCCCCTAACAAAGACTATAAGTTCCGGGTTCATCCGAGCAGTGCTATCCCAAAGTCAAATCTAGAGTAGTCTCCCCCCTTGTCAGTGTACGCGCGGGCGAGAGTTGCCGCGCCGAGCCTAAACAGTGAACTCTAGTGCTCTACCTCGCTTGTTGATTTATAGTAATAATCCCTCCTCGGCTCATCAAGCCCAGACATCTCTATTGCCCCGACACGCTAAGACCTTTTGGACTTTGATACAAGTGAATCCCATCCACTTACGGACTCTTAACCTATTATAAAGCATAATTAAGGAGTGTGTGAATATCCCATATTACACTAACGTAACTCTGTATATCTGTATCCTCTGTTTATAATACCATCCTATGTAATATTGTTAAGGTGTTGTAATTAAGGTAATAGATGTGTTAAAGGTGGACTGCCTAGTTTTTATGTCCTGTTCCCTTGTTAGTGCATTACTTCCGGTCCGGAAAAAGGACCCCGTTCAGTAGCTAGTGTCTTTAGTACGAGGAGTCGGCCTAAAAACACTCAGCATAACAAATACTGCATGGCAATCCTCTTCCTCAAACATTTTCTTCATGGAGTGAACTGCTGCCCTACCTCCTGCTTGCTGACCTGCGCACATTTGGAGGTTGCCAACTGTTTGCTTAACATAATCTTTCAGCACCTCCATAATGCATTTTCCTATAATCCGTTATAAGATTTCACCTACCCCGATAGGCCTATATCCAGGATTCTTATCAAGGGGGATTAGTTTTCATGCCGTCAGTGCTTTAGTGTTGTTGTACTGACTTGAAGCCAGCCTTGCCAGTGAGGCAGTGGTGTTAAACAGGTCTGTTGCTGCCTCCCCAAACTTGTTACTGAGGATTGCTCTCCAGGATTTTGCATCAAGGCCTGACTGTCCTGCCTTTGTGTGTGTGTGTGTGTGTGTGTGTGTGTGTGTGTGTGTGTGTGTGTGTGTGTGTGTGCGTGCGCGCGCGCGTGCGCGCGCGCTATGTTTACATTACAGTGTCATCTAGGGTGTGAACGTGATTCCCTGCCTAAATGTTATTGTATGCTATACGTCTATACAACCTGGCCTTGCTTGTGATGTGTGTATATAAGTGACTGTTGTATTGTTAGTGGCAGCTCTTGTGATATTTACTGCTTGATGGGGTGTTTATAAATCGTATGTATGGGTGGTATGTATGCAGATGATCAATGTGTGTGTGATCCTTATGAAATACAGTGCATGGTGAACACCAGATATGTTAGGGGGATGAAGTTAATGCTTTTAGGATAATGGAGTGAGCAAGAGGTATGTGACAGGCTCCTCACGTCTCATTGCTATTTGTGGACAAAGTTGATAGCTGAAAAATAGGCCTCAGAGAAGTACTTATAATGTAAGTGAGGACGGCGATACTTACAGTATACTGTGGGTGTGGGGGGCAGGACACATGTGATGGTGGGTGCCGAGTGGTGGTGATTGACGATGAAGTTGACAGCCGTACTGATAACCTCAGGTCATCATCTCGCCACCAACAGGTCCTCCACACAACCACCCACCCTCACTCCCCCTTACACTGTAATTTTAACAGTTTTTCACATTTTCATTTTTTTTTTTTTTTATCAATAATGTTTGAAACTTTGTTACACTGATAAATGGATGTCCACTTTATGATGTAGGGGGTATAAATTTCGAAGAACCTACAATCGTTTTACTTATAGCTTTCAAATATCGATTCAGTCTGCATCAGGTAACATGCAGAAGGATGTTGAAGTGTATAACAGTGGATTCCAACCTTTGGGACGCGTCCTCCTAGGGGGGCACGAAAGGCTGCCTGGGGAGGCGCGAAGGCTTGATAAAGAAGGTAATTATATTTGAAAACTATGACATGATGGAATTCAGTAATTTCAAAATATGGAGAAAATATTTCAGATATGAATAAGAATTCTAGGTATCTGAATATATAAATAATTTCAAAGATCAAGAATCTATGATATTTATTGACATGTGCCAACTATGCCAGTAAAATACAGTATTTGAGGAAGGGGGGCGCAGGGAACGTGTCATTCAGTGAGGGGGGCGAGAATTAGAAAAGGTTGGAAACCACTGGTGTATAAGACAAATCGTTTAAGATGAAATTTCCCGTAGCTCAGCGGCAGAAAAAAGCAATGCTACGGTTCTGCATCCTTCCCATAACACTTCATGACTAACACTTGTTAATTATTTGTTATAACTCAGTGTTGAAGAGACGCATATTTTAGGCCAAGTTAGAGTAAAAGGAGTAATACAGTTTTATTTAGCGTAGGAGAGGCGAGATTTTTAAAACTGGAGAAGTTAGATAACACCATATATTTACGTCATTAAATCCTTCACTAGTATAGATAAATTTCGAAGCTGAAGAAAATCGTCTGTAGTCGGTTTGTTTTCATATGACGAAAACTCCAACCCATTTCTGCTGAGTCGATGACAAGGTGTAGCCCGTTTATAGGTTTGATTTGACTAGTAACCAAGAAGATTCATTCCTACCACATAAGTCAGGCTCGCTGAATTTCACGCAACCACAACTTAGTGTTCGGGCTGAGAATGGCCCAGTTCCCATAGATGAAAACAGACAAATAGCACATGAATAAAATCGTATAGAGGCACCATGTATAATGTTAAATGACGTCATCGTTTTTAATGGGTTGACAAAAAACTACAGTACAGGACGAAATTTTGTAAAAGATACAAAAGGACGATATATTTATCTTACGGTACTGTAAAAAAGTTGCTTCCTAAGTGGCTCTGGAGATTTCGTAATACCTCTTCCTTAGCTATTTATTCTTCACATTAATCTCAGTATCCTGTTGTATATTATTAATGTTATATAGATATTAAGGCGATATATATATATATATATATATATATATATATATATATATATATATATAAAACATGCAAGAGAATTTAATTGTATAATATGGAAAAGAAGTCGCTAAAGAAAAGGTGCTGCGAAACCTATTACACCATACGAAACAACCCCCATTTCTCTCCTTTTTTCTTTTTTATACCCATCTAGTGGAAGGATCACTTCCCAATATAATTATTAGTGGGATATGATTAGTAATGAAATTGAAGGGTTTTTTATGTAATTATCAGACTCCTGTGACTCATTATCAACTTAAGACTCAATCCTTGTTGATTGAACAGGTATGGAATCATGTTCTGGTTGGTATGGCACACTTCCTGAGTCTTCTTCTTAGATATTTGTCTTTTACACCTTAATATCCTTTTGTATGTTAACTGATCCAGACTATGACCACTTAAGAAAATTACAATATACAAAGGAATATTATGGAGAAATGTGAAAAATACATGCATAGGAAAAAATGCTACAAAGTCTCGTATAGAAGCAAGTATCCGGGCCATGAAAAAAATAATGATAATAATAATAATAATAATACTGTAATTATCCTTGTGAGTTGCGGTGGACCCAGGCTGTGGTGAAAATGGATGTAATATCCCAGCCCACACTGCACATAAGTGTGGGGTAGGTAGATACAAAAGACAGTCATTTATATTCGTTATCTAATACTATTAGTACCGTATTATACGAAACAGTGAATATGCAGTACGGTAGTGCGAGACGGTGTTTTTCCAGGTTCTAATTCCTGATATAAATACTTGTACCCATACAATTCGAAGCCTGGTGCGGATAGCTACTGCCTCTGTACTCAGGTGTCCATCCACCTTGTGTGGGATGGCAGGTAAAATGAGGACCTAGAGTAACACCTAGCCGAGGTAACTGTGGTAACGTGAATTATAGTGGCCCTGTTTCCCAGGGAAGTGGATGAATATTCCTTTACAGGCTCAAAGGCCTTAAGTTACAGAGATGACTGTGGCCAAGTTTCTCACTGCGTCTGCCCCCAACGCTGGCTTTTTTATCTGACAATTTTACTCACCTTAAAACTTTGTGGTATTTTACTTTATCAGTTATTAACTTTTTTTTTTTCCAGCACCTGCAGGGGATGGGGGGGGGGGACAAACCCAGTGTGTGTCCTTAACTGCGACACTCACTCATTCACTCATTGTACCGTTATGAAGGATAGGTTTCAGGTTTTATGGAGGTTGAGGGTACTATAGTGGTGTGCCTCGTGTGCGTCTGGGGCGTGTCTGCGATTGTGTGTGTGTGTGTGTGTGTGTGTGTGTGTGTGTGTGTGTGTGTGTGTGTGTGTGTGTGTGTTCATCAAGTCAGCCGTGTATCTCCATCATGCCAGAATAATAGTTATCTCTCCCCTTAGAATACAGCAGGTGTGGGTGCGGCTATCAAAGGCGTCCATTGCCTTGTTTATTCTAGTAGTAACCAGCTATAGCATTAATCTGCGGGGAGACCTCTTGTAATGATCGTGTTAATGAAGGCTGTAGTTAACTCCCACCGAAAATAATAAAAATCTCTGAAGGTTAGAAAAAGAATTTGTGAACAGCAGAAACAAAACTAGAAACCATCTCACGATGGGATCTTACCACCCGTGTAGCTGGAAAGTTTTTCCTCGGCACGTAATTTAGCACCTCCATTTCTGATTTGACGCAAATTCAGGATATAAAACACACATAAACAAAGGCAGCCAGCCAGCCTCACTACCGAAAACATTACCACTCCGCTCGCTTCGCAACGCGGGTGGTAAGCGAGCGGAGTGGTAATGTTTTCATTTCAGTTGTGAGGTTGGCTGGCTGGCTTTGTGTGTGGGTAAACTAGATATCTCATGAACGGCTTGAGCCATCACATGAAAATTTCAGGGTATCAAGATATGGCCAAAATCTTGGACGAGTTCGAAAATGGGCACTCGGGGACAAGGCCAAGGTGGCGATGATTGTGTTTTTGTGTGTGTGTGTGTGTGTGTGTGTGTGTGTGTGTGTGTGTGTGTGTGTGTGTGTGTGTGAGGAAGAAGGAACCAAAGGCCGCAAGCCCGCAATTGTTGTTCCTTGCAAGAGAAAAACAAAATACCAGAGAGAGCCAAATTCAAGATCCGATCAATTCGAGATGCCTGGACACACTGCGTTTGAAAGACTGGAGATCATAGAAAGCAGGAAATGCAGACAGAGGGAGACAGTTCCAGAGTTCACCTGTTGCATAAATGAAGGACTGTGAGTAACGGTTAACTCTTGCATTAGAGAGTTGGACAGAAAAGGAATGAGAGTTTGCCGCTAGACGGGTGCTATGCGGCCGTCGTAGAGATGGAGGAATGCATGCAGACAGTTCAGAGGAGCAGTGACCATTGAGGTAGCGATAGAAAAGAGATAAAGATGCAACAGTGCGATGAAGAGACAGAGGTTGAAGGGAGTCAGTAAGAAGAGGAGAGTTAATGAGATGAAAAGCCTTTGACTCCACCCTATTGAGAAGAGCTGTATGTGGGGAACCTCCCCACACATGAGAGTTGTACTCCACACAGGGGCGGATAAAACCCCTGTATAGAGTCAACAATTGTGCAGGGGTAAAGAAGGAATGGAGTCGCTTAGCACACCTAATCTCTTGGAAGCAGATTTTACAAGAGATGTTCGTAATATGATCCTTCCAAGATAAGTCCCGAGTAAGTGAATTCCCAAGCATGTTCAAGGATGATGCAGGATTAAGCTGAATATTATTAAACATTAGTGGATTTTGTCAGGTTGATAGGTGTAAAAACTGGCTCTTTGATGCATTAGAAACAACCAGATTATTTTTACCCCAGTCAGAGATACGAGCCAAGTCAGACATTAGGTGTGCCATAGCTTCATCCCTTGTTTGTTGAAGTAACTGCTGAGATGGATGTTGCGGGAACCGAATGGAAAGGTGAAGGGTGGAGTCATCAGCATAAGAGTGGATAGGGTTAGATGTACAGCTTAGAAGGTCATTGATGAATAAAAGAAAGAGAGTTGGTGATAGGACAGAGCCCTGAGGAACACCACTGTTGATAGATTTATGAGAAGAACGATGGCCGTCTACAACAGCGGCTATAGAACAACCAGAAAGGAAGCTAGAGATGAAGGCACAGATAGAAGGATAGAAATCGTAAGAGGGCAGTTTGGAAATTAAAGATTTATGCCAGACTCGATCGAAAGCCTTAGAGATGTCAAGTGCAATGGCAAAGCTTTCGCCAAAGTCCTGAAAGGAGGATGACCAGGAGTCTGAAAAGTAGGTGAGACGAACGCCAGTGGAGCGTCCCTGACGGAACCCATACTGGCGATCAGAAAAAAGGTTGTGACAGGAAAGATGCTTTAAAATTTTTCTGTTAAGAATTGACTCGAAAACTTTTGAGATACAGGATATTAAAGCAATTGGACGATAGTTAGAGGGTTGGGAATGGTCACCCTTCTTTGGGACTGGCTGAATGAGAGCAAACTTCCAGCAAGAAGGAACGGTACAAGTTGATAGACAAAGGCGAAAGAACTTTCCTAGACAGGGTGTAAGCACAGAAGCACAGTTCTTGAGAACAACAGGAGCGACTCCATCAGGCCCATATGCCTTATTAGTATTGAGGCCAGCAGTGGCAGAAAATACATCAGCTGAAGAAATTTTAATGTCAGCCATGAGGAAGTCAGAGGGGGGAAGTGATGGAGGAACAGCACCGGAATCGTCTAAGGTGGAATTGGAGGAGAAAGTCTGAGCGAAGAAATCTGCTTTATCAGTAGAAGAAATAGCTACAGAGCCATCAGAGTGGAAAAGAGGAGGAAAGGATGACGAGGTAAAGTTGTTAGAAAGGTTTTTGGCAAGGTGCCAGAAGGAGCGGGAAGAATTCGAGTTGGAGAATTGAGAGCATTTAGTACGGATGAAATTATTTTTAGCAGAGCGAAGAATAGACTTAGCACGATTCCTGGCAGAAACGTATAAAAGATGTGATTCAAGGGTGGGTTGGCTTTGGTACGTATTATAGGCCCTCTCCTTGTTGTGGACAGCATTAGAACAAGCGTGATTAAACTAAGGCTTTCTTGCATTAGTCAGAGGATATGAGAAAGGAATGTAATGCTTCCATGCCCTAGAGAATAACCTCCGTAATGCGCAAGGCACACTCAGATGGCTCCCGGCCATGGAAACAATAATCATTCCAGGGAAAGTCAAAGAAGTACTGCCTGAGGGCCTCCAAATGCGCAGCTCCAAAGTGCCACAGACTACGTTTCTTTGGAGGGTCCACAGGTCGTACCGGAGCGATAGGACAGGTTAAGGTGATAAGGTGATCGGAGGAGGCCAACGGAGAGAAAAGATTAACAGTGTAAGCAGAAGGATTAGTAGTAAGGAAGAGGTGAACTGATGTTGATGATGGTGGTGGTAGTGGTGTTGGTAGGGGTGGTGACTTGATGATGATATGGTGATGATCATGATGATAAACTAAACGCAGACGTAGATGACTCACATTACCAACGAGTGAACGATAAACACAGCTCGTATTTTCCAAGACCTGGAACGATAAAGCTTGAGATAATATGAAAAAAAGGTATTGAGATAACGCCAAGCATTCAAGGACGAAATTTTTTATGTTGAAGGCAATGGAGTACGTTAACTTACTGATTGTGGTGGCGGGCTGGTGGTGATGATGGTTGGGGTGGTGATGATGATGATGATGATGATGATGATGGTGGTGGTGGTGGTGGTGGTGGTGGTGGTGGTGGTGGTGATGATGATGATGATGATGATGATGGTGGTGGTGGTGGTGGTGGTGGTGGTGGTGATGATGACGATGATGATGACGATGATGATGATTGACGGGATACATGACAATGTGGGGCCGGTGTTTGTGGGTGATGGGTGATGGTGATGGGGGTGGTGTGGTGGTAGTGTGTGTGATTTTTTTTGCTACCACTAGACGATTTTATTCATCCTAGTTTGCGCCTGAATAGAGGGGTTAATGGAGCCAATATCTAACCCCTCCAGTTGGAAAGTCTCTCCTGAGCTGGATAACATCAGGAAATAATAATAATAATAATAATAATAATAATAATAATACAGTAATAGAAATAGACTGAAAGCAGCAAATCCATGTCGGTGAAAATATCGGTTCTTTAGATTTTTTTTTTTTTTCCCCTTTCAATCTGGTGGTGTATTTTGTGTATTGTTTTCATGATTTTTAGTTGATTGTGGTCACGATTTATTTTACTCAAGTACCAAGAGAGCTGGTCATGCATAAATGTAACTTCTCATGTTCCAAGTCTCCCCAAAGCAAAATACAGTCGTGCGAGAGAAGTAGGAATAAAATGATAAATAAGGCGTGGAAGTGAAAGATTCTCTCTCTCTCTCTCTCTCTCTCTCTCTCTCTCTCTCTCTCTCCTCACCTGATGCTGGCGTGGATGGGTTTCAGGTCGGTCCAGTCGTAAATCCTTCTCCCATTGGCTAGAGGATGGAGTGGGTGGAGCCAGGAAGGAATCGGCTGGTTACGTAAACAGAATGAGATAAGAATATTCACTCGTTTCACCTTACAGCCCAGATTTTCGTCCACTTGCAGCTTATTTCATGTACCTCAATGACAGAAATACACAATGCTACGTCCCCACATCCTCTTCATAGCACCTCTTTGTGACTAGCATCATAGTCTACTGTTGATTTAATGTTACAACTCAGCATTCATAATAGAGATTTTGGAGACTTTAGGCCAAGTTAGAGTTAAAGGAGTATAACAGAGGCCCTTCTTGAATAAAATGGTCTGTTAGTGACAAAGATTAAATAAGGCGTCATCGGACTGAAGGGGTTAATACTCAATAGTTTTTAATTTAATGGGCTTTAATAAACTGCAAAAAAAAGGACATTCTCTCTCTCTCTCTCTCTCTCTCTCTCTCTCTCTCTCTCTCTCTCTCGATCAGAACCGGAAACTGGCTGAACAGGTGTACGGATATAGGGGGAGCCATATCGGTGGTTGATTGGTTACATCCTGATATGCGAAATAATGACCCGATTTTTTGCTGGCATTAAGATTTCGTAACACCTCTTCCTATGCGATTTATTCCCATTGTTTATATCTGAATAACGTCTTGTATTTTATTTATATCTCTGAAATATGGACATATTTTGCAACTAATATCGGTGTGTATTGGCCAGCTCCATGCTGCCCTTCTTGTTAGTCGCGTTTTCTTTCTTGTATTTTTGGATTCTTTCTTTCTTGTTTAATTGTGGCAGACACCTCCACCCTTCAGAATTAAACGATGCCGACCAGATTTGGACACAATATCCAGCCATTGACCTAGTTGTGTCCTCAAGGTTTTGGTTGCTAAATAACTACTCGTTGCCTAGCAACGGCCGAAAACCCGCGTTTTTCGTACTTTTAACATTTTGAGCTGTTGAAGCATTACTAATGGGCGTAGAAAGCTCTGACTTCCTTAGGCATAATCTTGAGGCCATTCGCACTTGGAAGTGTTCCATCCATTTTTCCCCTCTCTCCTCTAGTTTTCGAGTGGCAACCCTGTGAAGATTGGCCTCTGCATCTCTAGCAACCAGTACAGGTTGTCAAAAATTCCCCCGTAGTTCCTCAGTGGCTCGATGGAATTGAATGAAAGTTTGCCTGTTATAGACATTGACTAGTACAACAACTTTCTACTGTACACCCATCTGCTACATTGGCCAGGTCAGGGGCCAAAGGTCATCAAATGCGAAAACAGTGAAAATAATTGAAATCAAGACTATGCTCGCGCGAAATGCTAAGGCTCCGAAGATTAGTAAGTCAGGGCCATGATTCTTGGGTGGAATGTTGCACTGGAGTACCTCCCTATAGAAATGACTTTGTGTCGAAACTCACTTCCAGTCACTGACAAAGCTTGGTCCACTTAGAGCTGGCCATCGTCGCCTACCGACATGTTCTTGTCTATGTATTTATTGCCAGACCCCTTAATCCTGTAAGGGGTGGCCACACATGTCCTCTGCTATTTGGCTGCCCTCCCTCCAGCACATACACACACCCTCTCATATGTATCTCCACTGCATCCCTCCTCCGTTCCATCTTTGGTCTCCCTCTGCTTCTGTCTTCCTCCACCTCACCTCGCTCACATACACTCTTCTAGTCAATCTTTCATATCATACTTACGAGAACAACTTCCAGGAGAATATTAAAGTGCTATAGGCAAAATAAGTCGCTTAAATAGACGTGTTACGAAAGCTCTTAAGCAAGTGAGAAGAGGGCTCAGTGTTAAGATGTTCCATCACACTTTCCTATAAAATATCCACGCCAGTTTTTCTATACTGCATGGTGTTCTTTCTAACTTTTTCCTGCCGACTTCAGATGGAGGGTTTGGAGGGCGGGGAAGAGCCTTCTTCTTTACTATCCTTATCTCGTTCTAGTACAGCGTTTCTTAGCCTGGGGTGCTGAAGTCAATTTTAGGGGGTCCTGGAAAATGCAACATACAGTATATTGGTTTTGCTTAGGATTGGCATCGTTGATATTTTATTTTTGGAGAGTGTATAAAATGAAATGTCAAGAGTACGTCACTTTACTTTCTTCTTGTAGTAGTGTAGTAACTGTATCAGTGTAGCAACTGTAGTCCCAGTAACCAGATGTAAGGGGGTCCTGGACTATGTGGCCTTATTGCAGGGGGGTGCTGAGGTCGGAAAAGGTTAAGAAACTCTGTTCTAGTAGTTCAGTTACTCTTCTAGGAGCTGCCTAGGATGGGCCAACGGGCCTACTGCAGTTATTCTCTAGTTTTACGTTCTTATCATCGTAACGTAAGGTTCAGAAACAAATAATATTGCAAAGATGAGAGAGAGAGAGAGAGAGAGAGAGAGAGGGGTAATTTTGGCAAGTGTTAAGGAGAAAGTAACTATAACGGCAGGTGTTCACTGTTACCAAAATCCGGAAATAAATTACAGTATATTACATAAACTGAGAACTTAAAAAGGGTGATGGAAAGAGAGAGAGAGAGAGAGATGTAGAAAAACTCTAGTGAAGGTAGGTTAAGGAGGGAAAAAAATATTGAAGATAAATAAACGGAGAAATCCTCTAGTGACCTTAAGTGTTAAAAAAACATACAAGTGTTAGAGAAAAAAATCCAGTGAAAAGAGAGAAAATATCTAGTAAGACAAGTGCTAGAGAAAAAATCAAGTGAGGACATGTGTTTAAGAAAAAATCTAGTGAAGACAAGTGTTACAGAAAAAAATATAGTGAATAAGTGTTAGAGAAAAAAATCAAGTGGAGAAAAGTGTTATAGGAAAATGAAGACGAGTGTTGGAGTAAAAAGGAAGACAAGTGTTGGAGTGAAGACAGGTGTTAGAGAAAAAAAAAATGAAGAAATGTGTAAGGAAATTCGGAGGACAAAAATAATTAATGTCATGATGATGCGTCACGGTGAAATGTGTTGATGTGATGGCATGAGATAACGCATTGGGAAAGCATATACTCCACCCCGGACGGCCAAAGTCTTCCCAGTGTGCAGAGGAACGCCACGCTAGAAACACGTCCATCAGCAGCAGCAGCAGCAGCAGCAGCGGGGTTTGGTAGCAGCGTATAGAGAGAGAGAGATTCAGTGGCCAGGGGAGATTAGCCCAGGGAGGAGCTGGTGTGTACGCGCCACAAGTTGAACTGCTTCCATCTCCAACCGCCTGCTGGACTGAATTTGAAACCCCGCCACCTTGACCAACTACCACCACAATGTCTACCTACACGGACCGAATGTTCGCCCTCAATAACGCCAAGAACTCCATTGAGGAAGTAATGTCACTCTTTCCACGGTGTTAATTGTTGTTATTTTACCTGCAAATTTCACGGTCTCTTAATATTTACACCCTGTCGAGTTTCCCCAAATGAAATACACAGACTGTCTCACTCACCTACACAACCACTTCTACACAGACTTCCACAGGTACTTCCCACCCAACCTTCCAAAGGCATCCATGCCTATACCGGAGCGTGAAGTGTTGGGTGGAGGTGGGTCACTTCTGCAGTTGCCGAGAGCAATGTTCCTTGACCCGATGGATTTAAAAACTCTAAGTTAATTAATGCTGTCTGAATCTAGCAAGAATATAGTGCAATAAGACGTTCTCGTACTGAAATGGTTACCCCTTAACGTAAATAATGATTGTTGTAACTATGACTTTACAAGGACAGTGTAGGATCTTAACTGCTCTCTTGGCTACGTACTCCTGTCGGTTAAGAAAACTCCCCAGCAGCTTTTTCTTAGCGATTTATCTTCTGTATTGTCCGTATCCTCGTCCATCAAGAATGCTTCGTAGCACCTGTTTCTTAGCGATTTATCTTGACTCGTTCGTATTTTCGTCGCTTAAGAATCCTCTGTAGCATCTGTTTCTTGGCGATTTATCTTGAATATTGTCCGCATTCTCGTCAGCTAACAAATTGCGTAGCACCAGTTTCTGAGCGATTCATCATGACTTGCCCGTATTTTCTTCGTTTAAGAATGCTCCGTAACACCTTCTCCTAGCGATTTATCTTGGCTTGTCCGTACTTTCGTCGATTAAGATCTGTAACACCTGTTTCTTAGCGATTCGTTTTGAGTAGTCCTCCTCAGTATTCCCTTTAATGCTGCTTACTGTACATCCTCATAATATTGATATACATGGCACAAGACAATATTCTTGAGCCATATGAGAGAATAATTCGCTAAGGAGGAGGTGTTAGGGATCTTCATTGGGCTACGAGAATAGGGCTTTGTTCCTGAAGCACAACCAAATAATTATTGTAGTTACGTGAGGAAAGTTATTGCAAGTTCTCCTCCTCCTCCTCCTCCAACTCCTCCTCCTCCTCCTCCTCCTCTCTCTCTCTCTCTCTCTCTCTCTCTCTCTCTCTCTCTCTCTCACACACACACACACACACACACACACACACACACACACACACACACACACACACAATCACTCGTTTGTTTTTTCTCTTTAATCTAGGTCACCCTCCCTGAACTATGCCCGTAAAGATAGTAGAGATAGCTTTACGTTATCTCACTGTTTGGTCATCCCACTTGCAGTATTTTATTTAGTTTGACGATTTATTTATTTATAGGATGGTCCGTAAGTACCCCCCCCCCTCCATTTTCCATTCCACCGTTGTTGTTGTTTTTTTGTTTTGTTTTTTCATTGGGTTTTGCGGGGACGGCTTAGCTTTATCCATGTATATCGTGGGTCATTTTTTTGCCATTTCGACTCCCACTGCCACACTCACGCCCACTCCAGCAGACTGAGCCGTACTAGCCATGTCAGTCCTGCATCATTTATTCACACCCCACTGCCACTGCCACGCCCATTATTCACACCCCACTGCCACTGCCACGCCCATTATTCACACCCCACTGCCACTGCCACGCCCATTACCCACTTCCCACTGCCACGCCCATTACCCACTTCCCACTGCCACGCCCATTACCCACTTCCCACTCCCACTGCCACGCCCATTACCCACTTCCCACTGCCACGCCCATTACCCACTTCCCACTCCCACTGCCACGCCCATTACCCACTTCCCACTGCCACTGCCACGCCCATTACCCACTTCCCACTGCCACTGCCACGCCCATTACCCACTTCCCACTGCCACTGCCACGCCCATTACCCACTTCCCACTGCCACGCCCATTATTCACTTCACTGCCACGCCCATTATTCACTTCACTGCCACGCCCATTATTCACTTCACTGCCACGCCCATTATTCACTTCACTGCCACTGCCACGACCATTACCCACTTCCCACTGCCACGCCCATTATTCAAATCACTGCCACTGCCACGCCCATTATTCAAATCACTGCCACTGCCACGCCCATTATTCACATCCAACTGCCACGCCCATTACCCACTTCCCACTCCCACTGCCACGCCCATTACCTACTTCCCACTGCCACTGCCACGCCCATTATTCACTTCACTGCCACTGCCACGCCCATTATTCACTTCACTGCCACTGCCACGCCCATTACCCACTTCCCACTGCCACTGCCACGCCCATTATTCACTTCACTGCCACTGCCACGCCCATTATTCACTTCACTGCCACTGCCACGCCCATTATTCACTTCACTGCCACTGCCACGCCCATTATTCACTTCACTGCCACTGCCACGCCCATTATTCACTTCACTGCCACTGCCACTGCCACGCCCATTATTCACTTCACTGCCACTGCCACGCCCATTATTCACTTCACTGCCACTGCCACGCCCATTATTCTCCACTTCCCACTGCCACTGCCACGCCCATTATTCACTTCACTTCCCACTGCCACGCCTATTATTCACTTCACTGCCACTGCCACGCCCATTATTCTCCACTTCCCACTGCCACTGCCACGCCCATTATTCACTTCACTGCCACTGCCACGCCCATTATTCACTTCACTTCCCACTGCCATTGCCACGCCCATTATTCACTTCCCACTGCCACGCCCATTATTCGCACCTCACTTCCGCTGCCACGCCCATTATTCACTTTCCACTGCCACTGCCACGCCCATTATTCACTTTCCACTGCCACTGCCACGCCCATTATTCACTTCACTTCCCACTCCCACTGCCACGCCCATTATTCACTTCACTGCCACTGCCACGCCCATTATTCACTTCACTGCCACTGCCACGCCCATTATTCACTTCACTTCCCACTGCCACTGCCACGCCCATTATTCACTTCACTGCCACTGCCACGCCCATTATTCACTTCAATGCCACTGCCACTGCCACACCCATTATTCACTTCACTGCCACTGCCACGCCCATTATTCACTTCACTGCCACTGCCACGCCCATTATTCACTTCACTGCCACTGCCACGCCCATTATTCACTTCACTGCCACTGCCACGCCCATTATTCACTTCACTGCCACTGCCACGCCCATTATTCACTTCCCACTGCCACTGCCACTGCCACGCCCATTATTCACTTCACTGCCACTGCCACGCCCATTATTCACTTCACTGCCACTGCCACTGCCACGCCCATTATTCACTTCACTGCCACTGCCACGCCCATTATTCACTTCACTGCCACTGCCACGCCCATTATTCACTTCACTGCCACTGCCACGCCCATTATTCACCACTTCCCACTGCCACGCCCATTATTCACTTCCCACTGCCACTGCCACGCCCATTATTCACTTCACTGCCACTGCCACGCCCATTATTCACTTCACTGCCACTGCCCACTGCTGCGCCCATACATTCTCCACTTCCCACTGCCACTGCCACGCCCATTATTCACTTCACTGCCACTGCCACGCCCATTATTCTCCACTTCCCACTGCCACTGCCACGCCCATTATTCACTTCACTGCCACTGCCACGCCCATTATTCTCTTCACTTCCCACTGCCACTGCCACGCCCATTATTCACTTCACTGCCACTGCCACGCCCATTATTCACTTCACTGCCACTGCCACGCCCATTATTCACTTCACTGCCACTGCCACGCCCATTATTCACTTCACTGCCACTGCCACGCCCATTATTCACTTCACTGCCACTGCCACGCCCATTATTCACTTCACTGCCACTGCCACGCCCATTATTCACTTCCCACTGCCACTGCCACGCCCATTATTCACTTCACTGCCACTGCCACGCCCATTATTCACTTCCCACTGCCACTGCCACGCCCATTATTCACTTCCCACTGCCACTGCCACGCCCATTATTCACTTCCCACTGCCACTGCCACGCCCATTATTCACTTCCTACTCCCACGCCCATTATTTACTTCCCACTGCCACTGCCACGCCCATTATTCACTTCCCACTGCCACTGCCACGCCCATTATTCACTTCCCACTGCCACTGCCACGCCCATTATTCACTTCCCACTGCCACTGCCACGCCCATTATTCACTTCCCACTGCCACTGCCACGCCCATTATTTACTTCCCACTGCCACTGCCACGCCCATTATTCACTTCCCACTGCCACTGCCACGCCCATTATTCACTTCCCACTGCCACTGCCACGCCCATTATTCACACCCCACTGCCACTGCCACGCCCATTATTCACTTCCCACTGCCACTGCCACGCCCATTATTCACTTCCCACTGCCACTGCCACGCCCATTATTCACTTCCCACTGCCACTGCCACGCCCATTATTCACTTCCCACTGCCACTGCCACGCCCATTATTCACTTCACTGCCACTGCCACGCCCATTATTCACTTCCCACTGCCACTGCCACGCCCATTATTCACTTCCCACTGCCACTGCCACGCCCATTATTTACTTCCCACTGCCACTGCCACGCCCATTATTCACTTCCCACTCTCACTGCCACGCCCATTATTCACACCCCACTCTCACTGCTACGCCCATTATTTACTTCCCACTGCCACAGCCACGCCCATTATTCACTTCCCACTGCCACTGCCACGCCCATTATTCACTTCCCACTGCCACTGCCACGCCCATTATTCACACCCCACTGCCACTGCCACGGCCATTATTCACTTCCCACTCTCACTGCCACGCCCACACCAGCAGACTGAGCCGTTCCCGCAACACACAGAGTACCACTGGGTGAGTTTTTAGTGCAGCGCTATTGACGGACCACCATGTACCTTCAGCTGAGGGAAATCTGCCACTCGAGGGGTTAATTAGATGGCTTGGGAGATTTTTTGTTTTGACGATTTGGTGACTCAGGTGGTTAGGGCAGTTTAGGTGGATTGTATTTATGGCAACAACAGACGATTTTGTTTGGCTCTGGTTATTTTGAGAGAGAGACGGAGAGAGAGAGAGAGAGAGAGAGAGAGAGAGAGAGAGAGAGATCCATTTCACTAGGCATGTTCATAATTATCAAACTTTCCTGCTGTCTGTTTACTTGTTTCCACGTCCTCTCTCATCCCATCATCAAGTGGGGAAAAAGCCATGATGATGATGAGAATGATGATGATGATGACGAGAAGGTGGTAGGGGTACTATATATTAAAAAATCAATCATCACTCTATTATTGGTGTTGTGGTGTGGTTTGATGTAGTGTGGTGTGGTGTTGATGTTGCTTAAGCTCGTTATGCTGCGTTGTGGTGTGATGATGTGGTAGTAAAGTGAGAATGAACTGTATTGTGGTATGATGTGGTGTACTGTGATGTGTTGTGTTGTGGTGTGGGAATGAGGTGTAATGTGGTGTGGTGTGGTGTGGTGTGTTGTGATGTTTTGTGGCGTTGTACAAGTTGTGGTAGTGTTACATGTGGTGTGGTGTAACTCAAAACAGATGCATTAGTCAACATACCACCCCTAGACCCTCTGTAAGGCTGACGCGGCGGGAGGGGGGAAATAGAAAAAAAATAGTGAGAGAGAGGGAGGGAGAGAGAGTAAAAAGGAAAAGATATTGCCCAAATCTTAACTATGCTGACATAATAGAGAGAGAGAGAGAGAGTAAAGAGGAAAAGATATAGGCCAAATCTTAACTGTGGTGACCTACTAAGACCACTTAACCTCTCCGACCCAAAACTTAACTTAGCCTAACCTAATCAACACTATTCTGAACCCAATTATAATCTGACCTATCGTACTCTAAGCTTAACTTGTCTAGTCCTAACCTAACCCAATCTAACCTACCTTACCCTGTCTTACCATAAACTTCATCTAACCTAACCCGGCTCAACCTACCCTACCCTATCCTTACACAGCCTAATCTAACTTATCCAAACTTGACCCATCTTACCTCAGCCTAACCCAACCCATCCCAACTCATCACACAACACAGCACAACACAACACAACATAACATCTCAACTCACCTCAGCTCCTCAGCTCAACACAACAGAACTCAACTCAGCTCCTCATCACAACAAAACACAACACAACACAACACGACTCAGCTCACCTCAACTCCTCAACCAACCCAACACAGCTCAACCCCACGTAATCCATCCAAAAAGCTGACTTAAGCTGTCCACACCTACCCTGACCTGCCCCGACTTGCTCTTCATTCAGGCGCCAATGACTCACCCTCAGCCAGATAATATACTGTAATATCACGTTCGTTGCAATACAGAGACATCATTAACGCTCTCCTGGGAAGCAATCAGACGTATTAAATCGTCTGTGATGGTGATTGAGGTAATAAAGAAGAGAGCGATCACGAAACAACCCCTCCGAGACAACCCGCTTGTAAGTTGAATAAAATCGTCTGGAAGGAGGAAGGATTTTGATATTTACCCCTCTCAGTCCGATAACACTTCATTTTACTGTAGCTGCTTCCAGGCGATTTTATTCAGCTTAGGGGAGACTTCAAGATAGGGAGGATTAGTTAAAGTAGTCATAAATCCCTTCACTATAAGAGGTCTGCCTGGAGGTGAATGAAATCGCCTGGAGGTAACACTAATAAGTAAATAAAAACACAACCCATCACACCTCGGACGAATATTTTCCGATTTTCTTGCAAACACTAGACGCTTTTATTCAGCTTTAAGAGAGGCGTATTGCAATGAAGGGGTTAAGCAAGGCTGTATCTATCTAACCCCCTCAGTTCGAAAAAATCTGAGGTGAATTAAATCGTCTGGAGGAACAACAAAAATGAAAAAAAAAAAAAATCCTTCATGGGACTGAATGAGATGAAGACATTTAATTCATTTTTGCTTCCTCAGGTTTTTGTAGAATTAACTAAGAAAGATCCTATTTGATGTTTATTATTGCTGGGTGTATGTGTGTGTGTGTGTGTGTGTGTGTGTGTGTGTGTTGCGAAGGGAGAGCCATAATGAGTGTGATCTTATGCACCTCACGCTGATCCCATCGTGTCTTGCCGGAATGGAGTCTGAAATCATACCATAGTTAGTCCCTCTCTTTGGAACTGAGCACGTCTCTCTCTCTCTCTCTCTCTCTCTCTCTCTCTCTCTCTCTCTCTCTCTCTCTCTCTCTCTCTCTCTCTCTCCGTGTTTCAGATGCTTCGATATTTCCTTTGGGTATTCGTCAAACTCTGGGAAGATACTTGTCTCTGTGCCTGTACAGTACATATGAATCTTTTATTATGTGAAATCTAATCCCTTATAATATGGCTTCGTGGGATTCGAGGCGTCTATTGCGATGCTCTTTTTTCGGATCTTGTAAACATTGTAAAGTGGGTTTATGGAGTAAGTGTTTGGTTTAGTTTTTTTTTTTTTTTACCCTTTCAGTACGATGACATTTCCTTCCATCCATCCTTCCTTCCATTCTTTCTTTTTAATTTCTTTCTTTTTTGTTCCTTTTATTCCAAATTTCCTGACGAATATTAATCAACTATGGAGTGATGCCAAGTTGTGGAGCATTTATGGAAAGTTGCATCTGTCCCATTGACATCAACTATACTCTGTTCACTTAACCTATGGCTAAAATTACCCTCCTCCACCCTTAATGCTGAGATTTAGCACAGTATGATGATGGTCAAGAAGAAGCGCCATGGAATAAATGTACAGCCTTAGCACTGTCTTTCTCTGGCACTGAGCTACGGAAAATAAGCTACAAAAGGACGAAAATTTCCGCTTATAGTTAAAATAAGTTTACTACAGACGAGAAAATCGGCGCGCGCGCGCACACACACGCACGCACGCACGCACGCACACACACACACACACACACACACACACACACACACACACACACACACACACACACACACACACACACACACACACACACACACACACACACACACACACACAGAATACCACCACCTAACCTAACCTAACCACCCGCGTAGTCGGAGTTTTTTCTCGGCACATACATTTGCATCTGCACTTCTGATCTGACGCAAATTCAGGATGTAAAACACACACAAACAAAGCCAGCCAGCCAACCTCACAACTGAAAACCTTACCACCCCGCTCGCCTCGCAACGTGGATGGTAATAATATCTTCAATCTCTCTCTCTCTCTCTCTCTCTCTCTCTCTCTCTCTCTCTCTCTCTCTCTCTCTCTCTCTCTCTCACACACACACACACACACACACACACACACACACACACACACGCAAACAGAGGCAATTCCGACGCACAAAATTACCCCCAAGCACAATACTTGTCCGACCTGGTAAACTTGACCGAAACCTCCAAATGGCTGAAGGTATTGTACAAAGGAGCCGAGTTGTACCACTGGACTGAATCATCCACTGAACCGAAATGTACTGCTGAACCGAGACCTCCAAAGGACAAAGATGTATAATAGGACCAAGACGTACTAAGGAGCCGATGTGTACAACTGGGCCGAAATCTTCAATGGGCCGAAGTGTATCAAGGGTCTGTAATGGGTTCCAAGGGTTAAAAATGTACCAGATGCCGAAGTCTCCAAACAGCCGAAATATAACGTGGCCGATGGTAACGAGAGCCGAAAACGTACCAGCTGACAGGAATTTGCAAGGTGCCGAAATGTAGCAAGGGCCGAGAACTCCAGGTTAGCGGGACTACTGTTAGCTTCCATGTTCTTGGGTCGGGGGAGAGGGGGTAAGAGATAGAGGGAATGGGAGGGGAAGAAAGGAGAGGAAGGTAGGGGAGGGGAGGGGAGTGGAGGGAGGGGAGGGGAAGGGAGGGAAGGGAAGGGAAGGGAGGGGAATTAAGGGAAGGGAAGGGATGAGAAGAGAAGGGGAGGGAAGGGAAGGGAAGGGATGAAAAGAGAAGGGGAGGGAAGGGAAGGGAAGAGAGAGAGAGAGACCTGAAAGTACCCCTCAGTAACAGCATACATTTCCATGAATCACACACACACACACACACACACACACACACACACACACACACACACACACACACACACACACACAAACTCGCCTATATGATTCTACCCTTTGACCTCTCACCCCAAATTGATCATAAGTGAGAGCCGTCCATACTGAATGTAGGCAAGACCATTGGAGATACTAAATACAGCTTAGATAACAAAGAAATTAGCAAATCGGAATGCGAGAGAGATCAAGGAGTTATGATTAGTAACGACCTTAAACCAAGGCAACAGTGTATTAATGCGAGAAATAAAGCAAATAGGGTCCTAGGATTTATTTCGAGAAGCATGAGCAATAGATCATCTAAAGTAATACTGAAACTTTATCTAGCATTTGTAAGGCCACATTTAGACTACGCAGTACAATTTTGGTGTCCTTACTATAGAATGGATATTAATTCGTTAGAAAATGTACAGAGAAGAATGACTAAAATGATACATGACGTCCGGAACCTGTCATATGAAGACAGACTGAAAAGACTAAGTCTGCATTCGCTAGAGAGGCGTAGAGTAAGGAGAGACTTAATTGAGGTGTTTAAGTGGATGAATGGTATAAATAAGGGAGATATTAGCAAGGTACTTAAAGTGAGCATACAGGATAGAACTAGAAATAATGGTTTCAAACTAGAAAAATTCCGTTTCAGAAAGGAAATCGGTAGAAATTGGTTTGGTAATAGAGTAGTAGACGAATGGAATAAGGTATCTAGTAAAGTAGTTGCTGCCTCTTCCATTGAGAGTTTCAAGCATAGGCTAGATAAGCATATGACAAATAAGGGGTGGATATAGAATAAAGAAAATCTTATAACCAATACTAATTCAAAAAATTTTTTTTTTCAGGTTACACTATGATAGTCTCTATTCTCCTTTCACACTTTCCTGTAAAATGTCCACGCCAGTTTTTCTATACGGCGTGGTGTTCTTTCTGACTTTTTCCTGCCGGCTTCGGCTGGAGGGTTTGGAGGGCGGGGGAGAGCCTTCTTCTTTGCTATCCTTATCTCATTCTAGTAGTTCACTTACTCTTCTAGGAGCTGCCTAGCATGGGCCAACCGGCCTACTGCAGTTATTCTCTCTTCTTATGTTCTTATGAACTAAGTCACTAGATATCACAGTGACAGTCTCTATGCCTGTTACCCACTTGTCATCAGCAATTTCACACGGCCGTTTCTCTGATTGAACTGGACATTCCGTAACGCTTCGTCATTAGCGATTTATATTGCCTGGAACTTCTCTTTATCCTCGATCAGTAAAGCTGGTGATGTCCCCCAAAGATTAATCTATTATCATCAGAATATTTATATCAAGTTGATCTGGATATTCCGTAACGCCTCTTCATTAGCGATTTATTTTTTCTTTTACATCTTTTTATCCACTTAACACTAGCGTCGCGCAAAATGGAGACAATATTCTCAATCAGTACAGCTTGTGATGACCCCAAAAGATTAATATATTATCATCAGAATATTTATATGATAAGAATACTGACTGGGATATACCATAATGCATCCTCATGAAAGAAGGTTTATCAATGTGGGTCGAATCAACGGACAATTTACAATTACCATCGATAGTGGTGTCAAGTGTGTACCGATAGTACGTAAAATACTGAAGCGGACTATGTTGATACTAGAAAATAACACTGAAGAGAAAATCAATGTACACACACATACACATTCTGTACGGTCAGAATTAGGTGGATTAATTGCTGTTATAGACTAGAGCTTCTGTATTGTGTAAAGTGCTGGGGAGGACGCCTTCATGTGGTGGCACCAATATACCCGAGCTGCTCCACTGCCCGGTTGAACAAACGTCCCTCGACTCCTTCCCTATCCCCGCAAATGGAGGACGATAAACTGCAGGAGGGTAAATTCAGCCCGCAGTCGACTGGGTTCACATTCACGTGAGACTGGTGTTTCGGCTATATAGTAATGCAGCCCCTATATACAGTCATACATGGAGCTGAGGCACTTAAGATTGTATAAACACGGGCTCCTCATTTTCCTGTGTCAGTGTTTACAAGATTATGTTTACAAGACCTGACAACAATGCAGCAATAAATCCCACACACACACAGACTACATGGGATTAGATACTATTAACCCCTTCATTCCTGTGACGTATTCTGTATTACATTCACGCTACCGCCAGAGAATATCAGTCAGCCCTTGGTCCTTCCAATTTATCCAGATCGTTTGGGCGTTGTCCCTCACGGGAGTTCCCCTTCGAGCGACCCTGCCGAGTCTGTACCAAAACACACCTCTCTGTCTCATGTCAGCTATTTACTACTTCTAAATGAAATTTATTTACGGTATATTTATAAAAATTCTCTAATATGGCTATATAGTGTAAGAAAATACCTATTGTTTTTAATAATAACAATGACTTTTTATAAATACCTCAACACTTGACAACGTTGCTTTCCAACGTTGTCGCGCTTGTAGGTGAGTCAGTAAGGGTAGGTCAGGTGTCAATCCTCAGGTCACTTTCTCTGACCGCCATTAAAAGATAAGCTCCTACCCCTACTACTCGCCCTCCTCTGCTCCACAGTCGAGAAAAAGAACTTATTTACAGCGTAAATAAGTATTTTTTTTTTAAGAGAAGGCAAACAGGAGACCTATAATTGATCTCTCAAAAGCTGTTGCTCGAACAGCAAAGGCCACCAGCGTGAGTGAAGTAACAGTCAGACGAATTTGCTCTTCCTTCAATCAAGCCTGCATTACACAAAAGTCACCAGAACAAACTATAATAGTTCATAAAACCGTATAGACTTTTTATAGAAATAAATCACCATAAACTAGATTTTATATGCAGAGAGACAGACAGACAGACAGACAGACAGACAGACGAAGTCAGGAGGCTTTTCCTCAAATTCTAATAATTCATAAAACCGTATAGACTTTTTGTAGAAATAAATCTCCATAAAATGTTGATTTTATATGCAGAGAGAGAGAGAGAGCTGGGAGTGAGGGTTAACCCTTGTCTCTAATCCGATAATTGGCCCAGTAGAATCTGTGGCAATGTCGCACGTAGGGGAAGTACCGTGAGGGACAACGCATAAACGATCTGGATAAATTGAAAGGACCAGAGTTATTATTATTATTATTTTTTTTTTTTTTTGTAATTGAAGTAGTAGTAGTAGCAGCAGTAGTAGTAGTAGTTAGTAGTAGTAGTAATCTAGTAATAGTAGTAAGAGTATTATTATTATTATCATTTACTAACCTTATAAATTACCTTAATTTGAAGAATGCAAATTAAGCTGTAGTTATTAAATAATAATCCATTGTGTGCAAATATAACTCCCATCTTTGTATATAAACACTAATTTTTACACACACACACACACACACACACACACACACACACAGTTTTTCATTATTTTCTTATATACGATGACGTGTAAGCCTTTGAATAATCCTTTATTATAGCTAAATACGTAATCGTTTAACTGTGGCAAGAAGATAATATTATTGCATTATCACGTCCTTCAAGGCGTATTCCAGGCTTAAACGCCCCGCTCCATTACTATTATTATTATTATTATTATTATTATTATTATTATCAGCAGTATTAAGATTAAACGCCTCCATTATTATTACCGGATTATTATTATTATTATTATTATTATTATTATTATTATTATTATTAAACACCTCCATTATTATTATTATTATTATTATTTTTACTACTACTACTACTATTAAACAGCTCGCTTCGTGATTATTATTAGCCCCTTTATTATTCCATATGGTGGGGATATAGGAATCGCCCCTGTCCGTCCGTCTGTCTGTCTTCATCTTTCCGTCCGGGCCTGTAGCTCGGAAACTACCAGGTGGATTGGCTTCATATCACACAGAAAGATAGAGTATGTGTCGTAGTTGATGCCCGTATATGTAAAATTGCCATATTGTTTGTACTTTACGAGCTATGGACATATAAGGAAAAAATCTGTCTTGTGTTATATTTTGGGAACTTCATGTTGAATTCTCTTCATACCTTACAGAAAGATAGAGTATGAGTCCTAATTTGTCCTTATATATGAAATTGTCACATCGTAACTATTGTACGAACTATTTCTATATAAGGAAACTAATCTGTAAATACCTGTATCTTGGAAACAACTTCCAGGATTATCTTCACTTCAAGAAATAATTGTATGAGTCCTAGTGTATGCCCCTGTTGTGAACTTGCCATACTTATTAGTGTATATCTATATATTTACCACATGGTGGGGATACGTCTGTTTTAAAGGCTTATTATTATTATTATTATTATTCAGCTTAGACTTCTCCAATTGGTGAAGATTAGTGTTCGATTACTGGTATTCTTTTAGTACGAGGTCTCCCATAAGCTGAATAAAATCGTCCTCAGAAGGTAGCAAGAAAGGCTAAATCAGCTGAATACGTTATCGGACTGAAGGGGTTGTCTCAAAAGTTATTATAATTGTCAAGAAGTCGTTTGTGTTGTGTAATAATGAAGTTAATGAAATGTAATTAGTAGAATGCAGAATGTATAATGTAATCAGTAATGTTGAAAATGTAACATGTAATCAGTAATGTGCTAACGTGTAATAAAGTAGCACCGAATTTGGGTTGCCGAAACAGAACAAGCTTAATAACGTAAAATGTCAAGTGTAATAAGTAAAATTCTGTACTGTTATGTAATCGCAAAGTATATTATATGGTAAATGTATTCAGTGAAGCCTAAAATATCTAGCATGATACGTAGCGTTGGGTTAGGGTCGCCGAAACCGGTTAAGCATAAAGTGAGGCAAGAAATGGAGATTCAAGGTTGCTAGTTTAGCGGGTTTGGCGCCAGACTCGTTCACATCTATGTAGCGCTAAATTTTGATGGCTAGAGGTATTAAATTAGGAATATATTGACAATTTTATTGATATTTTTCCACGTGCCTGAGTTTTTAGCGTATTTTTGCTATAAGACATGTACCTAGCGACATTGTAGCACCCTTTGAGAGCACATTTTGCTACATTTTTTGACCATGTTTATTGTAGTGAACTCTAGTTATTGAATACTCTAGATGTTAATAAATAGTATATTGATGTTCTAGGGTTTTTATAATTGTTTTTATATGATATATTGTGTATATAGCGACATTCTGAAATCATTTGAGCAAAAGGTAACGACATTATGAACGGTCCCAGCGTGACATGTCAACAGCCTATCTTTTCGTCATAATATGCAAAGCCACGTCCTATAATCTACTGAGAACACGATAGTTACATTTATGAATCTGGTATGGCAACTGCGGTGATGATGCTGGCATGTTAGTTGCACCCAGACCACGGCGAAGGCAGGATGTGGAACAACGCGCGTCGAGATTCCCTTGAGGTGACGTCTGTTTTAGCTTTTTAATTCCCTTTTTCGAATTGACATCTTATTTAACGTATGTGTGGAGGTGGATGGGTGAGTTTTAAGTGAGGTGGAAAGGTTCGTGGAGTGAGTTTGAGATAAATTGTGTAAATAGAGTAAGTGTAGTGAACTTTGCAAACTGTACTTGTGTACATCTCTTACGGCCCTGCTTTTGTTCCATGTATTTTGTTTGCCAAGTGTCATTTCTCCATACAATAATTCACCTTACTTCCTACTCATATTATTATTATTATTATTACTTATTATTATTGTTATTATTATTTGTTGTTTGTTTATGCGTTAGGTTACATAACCCATCAGTACGATGACGTCCAATAGTGAAGGGAGATTTTTTTTTTTTTTTATCACCATGAGTGTGAGAGGTCCTTCCTTATCACAGTAAAACCCTCGGAAGTAACAGGATTAAACTGCATCTCTCACTCTCCCCTGTTCTTGGCTGTCATGCTACGTGGCTATGTTGGCTTTATGGATAAACTCACCCTTACCCCACCCCACCCCTCACCCCCTCACCCTGCCTTATCCAACCCCATCCCTCACCCCCTCACTCCACCTCATCCTACCCCACCCCTCACCCCCTCACCCCACCTCATCCTACCCCACCCCTCACACCACCTCATCCTACCCCACCCCATCCTACCCCACCCCTCACCACCTCACCCCACCTCATCCTACCTTATCCCTCACCCCCTCACTCCACCATATTCTACCCCACCCCTAACCCTCTCACCCTCTCACCCCACCTCATCCTACCCCACCTCTCACCCCCTAACCCCACCACATTCTACCCCATTCCTCACCCCGCCTCACCCTACATCACCCCTCACCCCCTCACTCCACCTCATTCTACTCCTCCCCTCACCCCACCTCACCCCTCACTCCCTCATACTACATCTCCCCTCACCCCACCTCACACTACCCCTTCCCTTCCCTTCCTGTCCAGTATCTTCTTCCTCCCCTTCCCCCTCCACGTATCTCTCTCCCCTCACCCCCACCCCCAGTCAACAGTGCTGTCGTCATTAGTGTTGGCTATCTTGACTTTACTGACAGATAGCCTCCTCCCCCCTCTCCCTCCTCTTCTCCCCATATCTCCCTTTCCTTCCCCTTCCTCCATCCCTCCTTCCCTCTACCTCTATCCCCTTCCCCCTCCTTTGCCTCTCCTTCCTTCCTCTCCCCTTACCTGCCTCCCCTTCCCCTTCCTTCAGTCCTCCCCTCTTCTCCCCCTATCTCCCTCCTCTTCCCCTTCCTTCACTTTTCCTCCCCTCTCCTCCCCCTATCTCCCTCCCCTTCCCCTTCTTTCACTCCTCCCCTCTCCTTCCCCTACCTCGCTCCCCTTCCTCTTCTTTCACCCCCTCCCCTCTCCTCCCCTACCTCGCTCCCCTTCCCCTCCTTTCACCCCCCTCTCCTCCCCCTACCTCACTTCCCTTCCCGTTCTTTCACCCCTCCTACCTCACTTCCCTTCCCTTGCTTTCACCCCTCCTCCACTCTCCTCCCCCACCACCCTCCCTTTCCCCTTTTTTCACCCCTCCCCCTCTCCTCCCCCTACCTCTCTTCCCTTTCCCTTCCTCCACCCCCTCTTCATTCCTTTCTGCCTACCACCATCCCCTCTCCTATCATTCACCTCTCCTCCCCTCTTCATTCCCTATCTCTCTCCCCTTTCCCTATCTTCACCTCTCCTCCCCTCTTCTCTCTTAGCTTCCTCCATTCCCCCTCCTTTTCTCCTGTCCCTCATGCCTCCTTCCCCTCCCTTCTTTCATCGCCCCTTCCTTCCTCATCCTCTTTGTACCACTCTCTCTCTCTCTCTCTCTCTCTCTCTCTCTGAC
Source organism: Coenobita brevimanus (assembly GCF_032717465.1). Lineage (NCBI taxonomy): Eukaryota > Metazoa > Arthropoda > Malacostraca > Decapoda > Coenobitidae > Coenobita > Coenobita brevimanus. Next base: position 11,232,901 of record NC_137038.1, read on the forward strand.
ATAGGAGGCTTCGTAACACCTCTTCCTTTGTGACTTATTCCGCATAATACATCTCAGTATATGTTTTGTTATTGATGGAAATTATATCTACATAAAAAAAAATAGCCTATAAGAGAATGGTAAGGCGTAATATACAAAATAAATCGCTAAGGGAGAGGTGCTACGAACTTTGATGCAACTCAGATGGGCCTAAACAAGACATTAACGGATTGAAGAGATTAAGAAATACATTGATAAGATAAAGGCTATCACATATATACAGTTATAAGTTGTGTGGCATAAGCCCCGGTTGGTCTGGTGGGTTTATCTCCTTTAATCCGAATAAATAATAGTGTACATTATTCTTACTATCACCAGACAATTTTATTCAACTTAGGGAAGGCTGTATCCGACCCGTACAGTTCCCGAAGTCTCTCCCAAGGTTAATAAAATCGTCAGAAGGCAGTATAATATACGGAAATACAGGCGTTCACTGTGACGAGCTTTAATAAGACCACGTTCTGTGCGCAGCGGTATGGTCTCGAAGAGGGCGTATTTTTTTTTTTTTTAATCTTTTTTTTTTTCAGTTTTAACCCCCGTCCCTTCCCATTTTTATTATTTTTTTGTTTTTGATACGGTAAGTGTAACAGTAAGTCAGGGTAGTTGAGTGGGTGATATAAACGCTGACTTAGATGGTACACTTGTGAATTCTTTTGATAAACACCTGAAGTCCCTATCATAAACTTCATAGAGCTGAAGATGTGTGTAAGAAGGCTGGATTATGCTATCATCATCACTGCTTCAGCTATAAAACTCTCCATAACGTATTAATAATCTGTTTTGAGCTTCCGGTGTGTTAGAGTGATTTATTTTTACTCTTCACGCCCACACCTGAAGTTTCGTAATGTATGGATAAACTGCATTAAGCTGAGGGTGTGTTAAATGGCTGGTTCATGTTTTTATCTTTACTTTTACTGCTATAAAACACCTCATAACGTACTGATAACCTCTGTTGAGCTTAATATCCTACTTGTATTTATGGCCACGCTCTACCACTCCACCGGCCGACTTCTTTTGTGTTGCGGGGACGTCTCAGCGTTATCAGTGCTTGTTCTGCTTCATCATGCACTGCGGCACCCCTACATGCTTACCCCACTTACTTTAACCTTAGCTTGGGCCAAATTTTCGTTCTTTTTTTTTTTTTATCTTTTTATTACTTTGCAGCAGAAAAAAAGCAATTATGCGACTTTAGCATCATAATCTAATGGTAACCCACTGTTGTAATTCAGAATTCAAGATGAATAAGTGGCAGTTTTAAGCAGAGTTAAACACAGTATAGTTACACCTTCAACCACACTGTCTGAGGGCATGGACTTGTGTTCCTAGTAGGCTCCCTCTACCGCCTCTGCTGTAACACCTTCACCTCGAGTGTTTGTTTTGGGTTTTATTCTATCAAAACGATTTCACTCTGCTCAGTGGATTTTTTTTTTTCCAACTGGGAGGTTTGATATAGCCTTCAATAATCCATCAACTGCTAGGATGTTCGGAGAAGTTTAATAAAGTCGTCTGAAAGTAGCAGGAATAACACACACACACACACACACACACACACACACACACACACACACACCGTAGCCCACGAGATTTTGGATGAAGATAATGACGACGTTAGGCTGAAGAGTTTATGCATGGAATTTTCTAACAGAGAGAGAGTCTAGGGAATGGAGAGATGATGAGGCAGTTGTGTATTTTTTGCTCTCTCTCTCTCTCTCTCTCTCTCTCTCTCTCTATATATATATATATATATATATATATATATATATACAGAAATCTATATATATATATATATATATAAATCTATATATATATATATATATATATATACAGGTATATATAAATATATATATATATATATATATATATATATATATATATATATATACAGGTATATATATATATATATATATATATATATATATATATATATATATATATATTTTTGTGATGTTATGGTAAGGTCACAAGTTGAGTCCGTGAAATGCCAGACGCTTTGTGGTGACCTTGGCCACGGGAAGGCGTCTCAAGGAAATACCAAGAGTTCCTTAGGTCATGGTGTCTGCTACCAGTACCCAGTGCACCCTGAACCACCCTACCAGTCTCAGCTCTTCACTCTCACCACGTATTTGGCATTCTATTAATCCTACCCACACGACTTTATATCAACGTAGGGAGAACTTCTAGTTGTGGATGAAGGGTAATATAACCCCTCCAGTTTGCACAGCTTCTCCAAGATGAATGAAATCGTCTGCTGGTGGCCTGATTGAAAAAAAAAAAAAACGCCTAATTTTGAATGCCAGACGATTTTATTCAGCTTCCATTGGCTTCGTTTCTGCCATCTTGGTAAGGTTGTTGATTCAGCCAAATTTTAATAAGTTGTCATAACTCTGTCATCCGTCTCTGCTTATGTCTCATCATCTCACCGCATCTCTGCTTATCTGCTTCTCACTCCATCTCTGCTTATCTGCTCCTTACCCCATCTCTCTGCTTATCTGCTTCACCTCACTCCATCTCTCTGCTTATCTGCTTCTCCTCACTCCATCTCTCTGCTTATCTGCTGCATCATGTCAGTCCATCTCAAAGCTGCCATTCGAGTACTATACTGTCTTTAACTTGGCCTAAAATTGTCATATCTCCATGTTGACTCCTGGCAATAACAGATCAATACCAGAATGTGATGCTAGTCAAGAGTGCTATGGAAAGGATGTAAAGCCGTAGCATTATCTTTTCTGCCAGTGAGCTATGTGAAGTAAGCTGCAAAAGAAAGGAAATCTGGGCCAGGTTAAGGTGAAAGAACTATAGCCTGCCTTTGTTTGTCTGGTTCTTTGTCTGTCACACCAACTCTGAGAAAAATTTCTATATAAATATCTTCTTTTTCTTTCAGGTTCTGTGCATGCCTTTTCCTGTAACTTTTATATCCACCTTAGTGTTGTGTGTTTGCGATATGTGGTTCTCTCTCTCTCTCTCTCTCTCTCTCTCTGCGATATTGAGAACGAAATTAATAGGTCATTCAGTTTAAGGCAGTTGAAACTACAACTAAGAGCTACAAGCAAGAAAGCAAATAAAAGGAGCAGAGAGAGATAGAGAGGTGTAACTTGAGTCTGTTGTCATTGTGTGTGTGTGTGTGTGTGTGTGTGAATCATACATGTTTGTCATTCTGCGTGTTTGAAAGTTGAGGACGTGAGTGTTTGTGAGTGTGTTTAAGAGTTTCACATTGGATGCAGAGAGAGAGAGAGAGAACCCTTTCAGAAATTGACTTCCCGTTATAAGCCTCCCATCTCTTGTTTCTGTCCTCATTCAGTAACTCTCTCTCTCTCTCTCTCTCTCTCTCTCTCTCTCTCTCTCTCTCTTTCTCTGAACTGGAGGGGTTAGATAGCCTTCATTAAGATATATTCTTTCCTAAGCTCAGTAGAATCGTCTGGGAACATTAAGAACTAGAATGGCACTCAATAGTGCGCATACCTCCGGCAGGGCCCAACATGCAGTTCCATTTAATTCAGTCAAGTTTAATCCAATGTAGAAAAAGACTACCGCCCCTATAAAAGCATATTTAAATCCGCTAGATCCGGAATTTTATATGGATCCGCGCCAAACTGTACACATTCGTAGATACCAACATCCTAAATATGCCATTTACTCCATACAATATTCACTGAACAATTTCCGAAAATGTCGAGAAACGCTGTCTCGCAGTGTTAAAGTGAAAAAAAAAAAAAAAATCCTGGATTCGCACCTTTATATGGATCCGCACCAAAATTTATTGGAGTCTATTCTGGGCCAAGATTCATTCTTCTATTAAGTTTCGTGGAAATTCGTCCAGTAGTTTTTGTGTAATCTTGCTCACAAACCAACCAACAAACAAACAAACAAACAGACAGGGGTGAAAACATAACCTCCTTGGCGGAGGTAATAAAGTGTTCTCTGTTCACTGAAACCGTACCCCATTTACTCAAACTTGGCCCAAAATTGCCCTCTCTCCATCTCGAATGCTGAGTTGTAGCAGTAGATCAATACTTGATTATGGTGCTAGTCACGAAGAAGTGCTTTGAAAAGGATGTAGACTCGCAACATCGTCTTTTTATCGGTGGGTGAAATAAGCTGCAGGATGAAAATCTGGACCAAATGAAAGTGAAAAGAGTATAGAAATGGTGATGGTGAACGATGTGACTTTGTTTTGTATTCTTGTCAGTCAAGGACGCTCCCTAACACCTTATCCTAAGCGATTTATTTTTTTGATACGGCGAGTTAATATCAGTTTATTATTTATGCTGAGTATTGTGGTATTTGAATAATTTAACAGACACAGAGAAGGACAGTAAAAAGTCAGAAGTAAAATGAGTCACTAAGGAAAATGTGTTACGGAGATCGCTTAATCGACGAGAATACGGGTCTTTAAGATGACCCGCAGCTGTTGCACGGAATGTTGCAATTAAGGTAATTTTTTGCTAACATTTGTTGGCTCTGTTTTACTTGAATCTCTCTCTCTCTCTCTCTCTCTCTCTCTCTCTCTCACACACACACACACACACACACGTTTTCCGATATGCATTATACTCCTTTGTCAGTGCGTATTGTACTTATTTGTGTGCGTGATTGATATGTATGTGCGCTTTTTTGTTTATGTGTATGTGTGTTTGAGCGTGAGCGTGTGCATGAACGATAATACATAGTTATGGAGTATGCGTGTGTGTTACAAGAGGTGATAATACAGCATGAGCGCGCGCGCGCGCGTGTGCGTGCGTGCGTGTGTGTGTGTGTGTGTGTGTGTGTGTGTGTGCATTGAATATTTGTACTGTACATGTTTTTGTTTTAGAAGAGATAACGGTGTGTGTGTTTGCTTTGAATATTTATACATGCGTCCCGGTATATATTATATGAGGCAACGGTCCAGCCTGAGTGTTCTTCCGTGTGTGTGTGTGTGTGTGTGTGTGTGTGTGTGTGTGTGTGTGTGTGTGTGTTTTCCAGCGTTATATATTTTACTCCGTTCTCTATCGTCTATATCTATTTTATATCTATTTCTACATATCTGTTTATCTACCCAATTATATATCAGCTGTGTGATCTACTCTGAATCCTGTGCTTTACCCGGCATAATACAGGCGGATTAAAAGGAGTTAATTAATCTTGTGGAATGTAGGGTTCTTCCATCATTCTCTCTCTCTCTCTCTCTCTCTGTAAGTCGTAGTGAAGGGCTAGAGTCTTCACTAATATGGTGTGTTTAGGATATCCTTGTATTTTCTGGCGATTTTATTCAGCATTGGAGAGGCTTTCCGAACGTTAGAGATGGCGGTCGAATCGGTAGGGAGGTGGTCTGCTATCCTAATCAACGCTGGTTCGATTCCCGGCTTGGGTAGGGAACAGTTTAAGAATTTGAATTATGTTGCCGTAAAACCCACAGGCATGTAAAAACACCTCGCTGATATCAGTAAACCAATCCTGTATGAACCAGTCTTAGCTTGTATTTAGTATGGACGGTGGGTGTTAGCGCCGACGTGGTGATGTGGTGTGTGGTACGTAAGAGGACTGCTGGGCCTTAGGGAACTGGATGCTATGCCTATGATGCCCAGAGTCGAATGTAAAAGAAAAAAAAAATAATGATGAATAAAAAGCAGAACTGCATGGTGAGGGAATGGAGTGACTCATTCCCTGGCCTGTGTGATCCTTGTTCTCAGTTTTGTGTATTTTTTTTTTTTTCTTAATTTTTCTGGATCCTTCCCGGCGCGCTTTTGCGAATAGGATGATGATGATGATGATGATGGGATGGTGGTAATGATGATGGGATGGTGGTGATGGTGGTAATGATGATGGGATGGTGGTGATGGTGGTAATGATGATGGGGTGGTGGTGATGGTGGTAGTGATGATGATGATGATGATGATGGTGGTGGTGGTGGTGGTAGTGTTGATGATGATGATGGTGACTGAAGTAGAGAAAGTTGGGTAAGGCTTTATCTAGCCAGGTCTGATAGGGTGTGATAACGCCTGAATGCTTGGTGGTCAGGGCGCCCCAGCCGTAAAGACGACCTTGTATCCCTTATTTTGGTTTTTAACTACGTGTGCTGACTGAAGGTTTTTTTTTATCATGTAGTACCACAACGGGGGGTAGGCGGGTCATCTGCCCTTGAATTCCTTTAATTATTCTTTTGTTTTCTCGCTTTCTTGAGACGATTTTATTTAGTTTTTTCTTATTAACTATACTCATTTCACCTTGACCTGGCCCAGATATTCTTATTTTTGTGGCTTATTTCACGTACGACAATGATGGAAAAAGACATCACTGCGGCTCTGCATCTTTGCCATAGCACTTCATCGTGACCAGCATGTTTTGGTATTAATCTCTCCCTACAACTCGGCATTCAAGTTGGAGAGATGAGTCTTAGGCCAGAGTAGAATAAAGGGAGTATAGGCGGTGATTTTCATTCCTTTTTTTTTTTCTTTTTTTTTTTTTTTTGCTGTGACAATGACAATAAAAACGCTGTCTCTAAACCCTCTCCGTGGCACTCGATCGTGAATAGAATCAAAATGTAGTATTAATCCCTTGCTGTAGTTTAGTATTAAATAGTTATAATAGTAGTACTAGCAATAATAATAATAATAACTAGAATGGCACTCAATAGAGCGCATACCTCTGCCAAGGCCCAACATGCAGTTCCTTTTAATTCGGTCAAGTCTACTCCAGTATCAAACTCATAACCCTATAAGTTGTAACACCATAATTTCAACCTACCTATAACTCTTAATCCTAATTTTTTTTAACTCAGTGTAACAGCCAACAGAACAGTGCATATCAAGTGCATTTCATTTGTTACTGTACGGCAGCTGGAAAAAGACTACCCTCCCCCCCATAAAACCATATTTAAATCCGCTAGATCCGGATTCTTATATGGATCCGCGCCAAACGACACATTCGTAGATCCCATCATCCTAAATATGCCTGATTTTCTCCATCAAGATCCATGCAATATTCAATGAAAAATTTACGGAAATGGCGAAAAACGCCCTATCGCAATGTTAAAGAAGGAAAAAAAAAAAATCCTGGATCCGCATCTTTATCCGGATCCACACCAAAATTTAATGGAATCTATTCTGAGCCAAGGCCCATTCTTCTACCAAGTTTCATGGAAATCCGTGCTGTAATATTTGTGTAATCTTGCTCACAAACCAACCAACCAACACGCAAACAAACGGATAGGGGTGAAAACATAACCTCTTTGGCGGAGGTAATAATAATAATAATGATAATGACAATAATCGTAATACATTTTGAGTTATGTATGTTTGCTCTTTTCTCTGTATTAAACCCAGAAGCAAAATATCTGCTTGTTATGATATTAAATTTTTTTCATCTTAGCGTTGATTTACCTTTTTTTTTTTTTTTTTAATCGATAGGTGAAAGTGATTTAAAAAACAATATTGTCTGAATTTGTTGTGTAAGATCATAAGAGTCTGTGATATTTTTGGAAATTTTCTTTCCGGTGTCTCCAAGTTTAAAAAATGCAGGAATTGTGTGAGTAGTGGCACGGTGTGTATACAGTATTGCATGCTTTGTTTAATGTTTTCAAAAGCCGCGTTTAGTTCATGGTGACGTAAGCTTAATTGTTTTAGCGATGAGGTTAGATTGTTTAATATTTACACTTTACTGACTTTACACTTTACATTACTTATTATCAGAAGGCAGATATCTTACTTTAGGCATATAACTCGAAAAGTCTCACACTTAGGCTCGTAACTATCAGTGTGGTGAGTGCACTCGTAGCCCCTCGCCACAGTGTAAACGAACAGCTGTCGTGGTGCAAATACGAATGTAAATTGATGGTTACAACGAAACGGGTTTGTGGTGTTTCTTCTCTCCATTCGTCTTTTATATACAGAATCATTAAAAAAAAAAAAAAAAAAAACATTAGATTTAATTTGCTGAAGAGGGCAGCTGTTTCATTACTGCTGCTGTACCCCCCTTTTTTTTTTTTTTATCATTTCTGTAGCTTATGAGCAACGGAGAAAATGTGTGTGTGTGTGTGTGTGTGTGTGTGTGTGTGTGTGTGTGTGTGTGTGTGTGTGTGTTCTTACCTAATTGTTCTTACCTAATTGTATCTTTACAGGAATGAGTCAAGCTCGTACTGTCCCGTGTCTTAAACCATATTTATCGTACATATCCTTAAATTTGTGAATTGTTTTGGCACACACTATTTCATTCGGTAGTGCATTCCATTGATCAATTGCTCTGTTTGAGAAACTGAATTTCCTTACGTCTTTATCACCTCTCCTTATGCAGTTTTTTGCAGTGTCCTCTTGCTGATGCTTCTCCATATGTTAAGTAATCATTTATGTTTGTTTTTTCCTTTCCTGATAAGCACTTATATAGCATTATCATGTCATCTCTTTTCCTTCTCTCCTGTAGTGTTGGTAGATTCAGTTTATTTAGTCTTTCTTCGTAGCTTAGGTCCCTTAAGCTTGGTATCCATCTTGTAGCGGCCCTTTGAACTTTTTCAATCTTGTCTATGTGTTTTTTGAGATGAGGACTCCAGACTATTGATGCATATTCCAGGGTTGGTCTAATGAATGATGTTATTATCCTTCTTAGCATGTCTTCATTTATGTATGTGAATGCTATTCTCACATTTGCAAGCAGTGTATACATGTTCCGTACCTTCTCGCTGATGTGGTCAGCCGGAGATAGTCTGTTATTGATAATCACACCTAGGTCCTTCTCTCTTTCTGATGTGTATAGGGTTTTATTTCCTAACTTATAATCCCAATCAGGTCTTTTTCCACTTTTACCAAACTTGATTACATGACACTTGTCCACATTGAATTCCATTTGCCATGTACTACTCAATTCATGAAGTTTATTTAATTCTTCTTGTAGCTCTTTACAAGAGTTTGTGTTAGTAATTCTCCTTTGTATTTTTGCATCATCTGCAAACATATTCAGATAGCCCTCATTTCCAGTGTTACTGTTTATATCATTTATATACACTAAAAACATGATTGGTGCCAGCACTGAACCCTGTGGTGTGTGTGTGTGTGTGTGTGTAAAGATAAGAGTATGTGCGACCGTGGATACCTAAGTCACCCATGCACACACACACACAAACACACACACACACAAGCCAGTCATGGTGAGATGCAGTAGAGTAGGGTGATGGTGGGTGGGTGAGTGGGGAGTGGGAGAGAAAGAGGGGGAGGGGGAGGGGCTGGGGGTAAGGGAGGGGGCAGGGGTGGGGTTGAGAGGGGGGGAGGGGGCGGGGGATATTGTGAAGAGAAGCCCCATCCTCACTCCACTCTCTTGCTCCTTTGGTGGTGTGGTTATAGTTGTGGTAGTGGTTGATTGTTTTTTTTGGTGTGAATGTGGTTGATTGGGTTGTTTTGGTGTGATGTGGTTGTGGTTAATTGGATTGTTTTGATGGCGTGGATGTAGTTGATTGGATTGTTTTGGTATGGTGTGGTTGTGGTTGATTAGGTTGTTTTGGTATGGTGATGGTTGATATGATTGTTAGGGTATGGTGTGGTTTTGGTGTGATTGTTTTGCAATGGTGTGGTTGTGGTGGGGTTTTGTGGTTACGGTGTGTTTGGTTTGGTGTTTGATGTGGTGTGGTGGGGGTGCGGGTGTGATTGTTCTGATGGTGATGCTGTGGTATTAGTGTGATTGTGGTGTGGTGATTGTAATACTGTGGTGATGTGGTTCAGATTGAGTGGTAGAGAGTATGATGGTGTGGTAGTGAGTGGCTGTTATGCAGTGATTGTGAAGCTACGATGGTAATATGATTTAGAGTTTGGTAGTGACTGTAATGCTGTGGTGTTGTATGATTGTGATTGTGGTAGGGCGTATGATGGTGTGGCAGTGAGTGATTGTGATGATTGTGATTTTTTTTTTTTTTGTCCGACTCTGAGTATAGGCTTCACAGCCTGCTATCAAGGCCCAGCAGTCCTCCTATATATCATACACCTCTACATGTCACCACTTCGGCGCTAACACCCACCGTTCATATTGAATACATGCTAGGGCTGTTTCATACAGGACTGGTGTATTGGTATTAGCGGGGGTATTTTTACATGTCGGCGGGTCTTCTGGTAGATCAGTAAAGCCTGATTTAATGAAATTCAAATCCTTAAACTGTTCCCTGCCCCAGCCGGGATTCGAACCTGGGTCCGTTAGGACTGCAGGCCACCTCTCTACCGATTGATTGTGTATGGTGGCAGTTTTTTTTCTTGTATTCCTGCTTTCAGACGATTTTACCCGGGTTAGGATGAAAACACACACACACACACACACACACACACACACACACACACACACACACACACACACACACACTAACTGGTGAGAAGAGAACGTTTGTTCCAGAGATGTGAACTTACCCTTTTTATGCAAGAAAGAAGGAGCCAAGGACCAGGAGCCCACGAGAGTGTTCCCTCCAAGAAGAAACAAAAACAAGGTAACAGAGAGCCAAATTCAAGATCCGTTCATTTTGAGATGCCTGGACACACTGCATTTGAAAGACTGGAGATATAGGCAGTAGGAAATAGAGACAGAGGGAAACAGTTCCAGAGTTGACCTTTCAGCACAGTTGATGGCCAGCTGTTGTCAGATTGAGGGTTAATCATAGCAACCAAGGAGACTCATTCCTACGATATACCAAGGGCTCAGCGAATCCCAAGCAGCCACAACTTAGTATACAGGTTGTGAGAGTGGCCCAGTTTCGTCAAGTGAAAATAAGGTGATTGTAAACTCAAACAAAAACAAACAAAGCAAAGGCAAACAAGCAAAAATAACACAAGCAAACAACACAAAAACAAACAACACAAAAACAAAAAAGAACTAAAGCAAATGCAAGCAACACAAAAACAAAAGCAAACAACATGACCTAAAAACTCAAGCCGAAAGCAAAAGTGAAGGAACAAGTTTTAACCAAACAAGCAAATAAAACAACACAAGCATCCCTTCTTATCTAGGAGACGCAAGCAAGCACAGACAAAACACGCCCTCACCAACACAAAAAAACAGAGCAGATACGCAAGCTATAAACAGTGTAATGAAAGAATAAAGAAACACGGATAAGTAAAACACAAAGTAAAATAGAACTTTAGCCAAAAAAAAAAAAAAAAAAAAAAAAAACTAACAACAAAGAAGATTCCAAGTACACATAATAAACACACCCCAGTAAAAAATAAACAAACAAAGTAAGCAGATAACCCTGAATAAACAAACAATAAACAGACAAATAAATAATATACAGAATCACAGCTAAACACAAACAATTAAGATAAGCTATAGCAGTTGTAATAATACGGTATCACCTAGTTAATTATATATAATTATGTGGTAAAAGTACTTAACACCTCACACACACACACACACACACACACACACACACACACACACACACACACACACACACACACACACACACACACACACACACACACACACACACACACACACACACACACACACACACACATTACTATAGGGACAATACAGTACCTACTACATCACCTTGTGCACCTTAGGGTAGTGGCACTTTTCGCTGTGTGTGTGTGTGTGTGTGTGTGTGTGTGTGTGTGTGTGTGTGTGTGTGTTCATTAACCCCTCCAGCACTCGAAAATCAATCCCAAGCTGAGTAAAATCGTCTGGTGAAAGCAAGAATATAAGAAAATACGTCACCGGAGTAAAGAAAAAAATGGTATCCAGAAAGATTGATGATAAAAATAAGTCCTTTTTATTGAAGGTTAACATTTCACCCTGATGCCGTATTAATATCTATCTGTCTCTGTATATCTGGCTGTCTATCTGTCTACCTACCTATCTATCTATTCTGCTTTGTGGTACGGTCAGGCTATTTTATTCAGTTTAGGAGAGACTTCGAGCAAGGTGGGAGGGGTAGGTATTAGCATTCATCAACCCCTTAACTAGTATGTCCTGTTTTTCACTCCCTTGCTACAACAAGACGATTTAATTCAACCTAAGACGAGCCTCTGTAATAATGAAGAGGTTATTGTGGTATTGAAGCCTCTATCCAACCTCGAAAAGGGAATCTAAAGCTGAATAAAATCGTCTTGTGAAAAAGTTATAAAAATGCATGATCATTAGAGGGCTTGCTTATACTCCAAAAAATCGTCTGGCACAGCAAGGATATATATAATATATATATATATATATATATATATAAACTTGGGTCATCGGACTGAAGGAGTGAAGTTGTGGACGTAAGCGTATTACAGTGTAACTTACCATTCAGTTTTAAGGCAAGTGCGTCAGTTTACGTGTGTGTGTGTGTGTGTGTGTGTGTGTGCGCAGATGTTGGAGCAGATGTGTGAGCGTTCAGATGTGTGCATGCATGTGTGCGTGCGCGTGAGTACGTGTATAGATTTCTGCACAGATGTGCGAATGTACAGATGTGTGTATGTAGCATAAATGTGTGTATATGTACGTTTGTGTGTGTGTGTGTGTGTGTGTGTGTGTGTGTGTGTGTGTGTGTGTGTGTGTGTGTGTGTGTGTGCGCGTGTGCGTGCGTGTGTGCGCGCGCGCCAGGAATGAGGGCAGATACACTTGGCCAAATACAAATACCTAGTCTTCGAATTTCTCAAATACAAATTCATATTCAAATAGATACCTTTGCACAAATACAGTACAGCATATATAATTTTTTCCATTCGTTTGCGCTGTTGCGTTTACCGTGCCGTGGGAAGGGCCCTCATCCTACCCCGGTGAGGCGGTTTAAAACGCGAGGGGACGCTGGATCCCCCCACGAGGTATTTACTGTTCCTTTAGTACGGCCCCACAGAAGCAGGTGCTTTCCTGTGGTCGATGAATGTACCGCGGTTAAGCAACAACAATAAAAACAACAATATGCCTTTTAGTAGCATCATATTATTATTATTATTATTATTATTATTATTATTATTATTACCATTTACTACGCTGGGTGGTAACCAAATAACCAAATTTTGGCGCCTGGTGGTTTAGTGGGTAATTACGGCGCTCCAATCGGATTGAGACGGTGAAGGTTTATATCCAAGGGATGGTTGGGGTTTATTGCTCACGTAATACCACTCAGGGATGAGTGAGGCTGGTCACTCACATCTTAAATGTCAGGACCAACTGCCTAACCCCGGACTCCTACGCTCCTCATCGGGCAACGTAGAATTGGATGATGAATGGATTATTATTATTATTATTATTTGACTACTAATTCCAGAAGGTTTATATTCACCTCAGGATAGACTTTTTGAACGGGAGAGTGTAGATAAAAGATTCATTTAATTTTTCTCCTAGGACGCTCAATTAAACTGAACAAAATAACTTAGTATGAGCAAGAATAGTATAAAATTTGCGTCCACAGGCTGAATGGCATAGGAGGCAGCGTAACACCCCTTCCTTAGCGATTTATTTTACGTATTACACCTTGGTATTGTCGTGTACGTTTTTTATGGTATTTGAATATCGACGTACTTTCCACTAGTCATATACGAGAGGATACTGAAGTCTGATGTGCTGAGAGAGAGAGAGGGAGAGAGTAACGAAGACAGTCGGAGGGAAGGAGAGGTAAGGAGGAGGAGAGAGAGAGAGAAAGACAAGAAGAGACAGACGGAGGGAAGGAGGCAGAAAGAGAGGTAGGAAGGGCAAGAAGGGTAGAGGGAAAGTGGGAAGGATGGAGGAAGGAAGGGACGGAGGGAGGGATGAGGTCAGTTACGGTACCTTGTACTGGCTGGACTTACATTCCTCCTCCTCCTCCTCCTTCTCGTAATATCAGCACATACTCGTGTGTGTGTGTGTGTGTGTGTGTGTGTGTGTGTGTGTGTGTGTGTGTGTGTGTGTGTGTGTGTTTCTCGTAAGCCATTTTAACGCTACAACCTAATATTCTCCAGTATGTCGGTATTGAAATCTATAAATAACACTCAGGGTAATATAAAGATGTAATATACCTCACAAATAACCACCTGGGTGTTTGATGAACAAATTTTCGATATTATGGGGCTATAATTAACACGCGAGAGATTATTAAGGTGTTATAGCAGGTTAATGACCTGTGTGTGTTATATGTGCAGACTATTAATATTAACACGAGAGAGTATTCAGGTGGTTGTAGATGTATCCCCAGGTTCATCTGAAACGTAAACCCAGTGGACTGCAGACTGAAGTTCCCCCCTCCCTCCTGCAGTCCACCATCCTCCTTTCGGGGGGTAGGGAGGGAGTTTAGTGATGTTTGGATAACCGGGCATGGGAGCTACATAGTTATATCGGTGCCACCACGTGAAGGCGTCTCTCCAGCACGTGTAATAGTACGCTTATATTAAAGAGATAGAAATAACAGTATTCTTGTGGTCCTAAGCTCATCTGAAATGTGAACCCGGTGGATTGCTGGCTGTAGTTGGCCTCCTGCAGTCCCATAACTCATCCTTTCCATCGCAACTCTTTGTGACCAACATCCTATTCTAGCATTAGTTCTTTGCAGTAACTCAGCATTCAAGATAGAGATGGTAATTTTAGGCCATGTTATTGTAAAAAGAGTATAACACACAGTTTTATTTAGTTTGAGAGAGCATTACCTCTAACTCTTTTTCAATAGATTTCTCCTTAGCTGACCTAATTACCGAAAGACAGCAGGAATAAAACACAAGGGACATCATCATATTTCCCAATCCCACATTTCACCATCAAATCAGAGTGAATATTAAAATGAGTCAATAAGAAGACAAACGATCTAGAGTAATAATGTACTGTTATGTATAAAACTAAAATAAGGACTGGTCATAATTGGATACGTGGTGTTGATCCTGCTGACGCGACGGCAGTGCCATCGTGAGTCAGTGTGTCAGTGGTGTGGATGACCGCTGCGATCCCGTTACTCTGACCCCCACCCCCACTCCGTCCTACACCCTTCACCATCCCTACCCCTTCCTACACCCTTCCCCACCCCTCCTACATTCCACCCCACCCTACAGTAGCTTCTACACATATAGGACCCCCCCTTCCCCCCAAATCCTCTTCGTAGCCTGTGAACCCAATTTTTTTGTTTTGTCATCTCGCATCTCTCGCCAGCCTCTCCTCACCTATCTTCGCCCCCTGTCTAGCTAGCCCCCTTCCGTCTTCCTTTTTATTTTTTACTTCCCCCCTCTTCACCTGTTTCTCATCTCTCCTCCCCCGTAACTAACCCCTCTCTTCCCCCACCCACCTCCAGTCTCTCTGTCCCCCCCTCCCCATTAATCAACCCCGTCCCCTATTTCCTTCTCCCCTCCCATCTACTTCACCCCCTCCCCCCTCTAGCTAGCGTCTGTAATCAACCCTCTTCCTTCCACTCCTTCCCACACTCCCTCCCCCCACTAGCCGACGGACCCCCCCCCCTCGCATACCGTATGAACCGCAGTGTAGAGACACTGTGGTATAAACCCTCACCCTTTCCTCTCCATCCTTCCCCCTCCCTATCTCCCAATCCTCCCTTCCCTTCCCCAGTACGAGGGATGAAATCATAGGGGGATAGGATGAGGGTAGGACAGATACGAGGCACATGTGGTGATAAAGAAGATAGTGGTAGTGGGTCGTGGTATGGTGTAGGCGGATGTAGGTTTGGTTATTTGACTGTTATGGTTAGGCTTTGGTTTGTCGGTCTTTGCACCATCAACTCAGAGACAGCTACCGTCCGGTCTGTGACCTACCCCCCTCCCCGTCCCCTCCTCTCCCCTCCCATCCCCGCCCATGTTACCTCCACTCGCTTTTCTCCCCTCCCTCCCCCTTCATCACTGGTAGTTTGGTAGATATGTAGGTAGATGAGTAGAACCACTAATAAGTACGCTCGTTCTAAAATGCATCTCTACGCAGGTGTAAGTTCCATGGTTCACAGTGAGTGTTGATGCTGTTCGCTTTTTGTACCCCTAGGCAAATAGTTCTGATTGATGGTTTATTTCACTGGTTTAATGAAGTGTTGATGATAATAACTGGCATACATGTGACTGACAAGTGACTGGGGCATACACATGACTGACAGGTGACTGGGGTATCCACATGACTGACACGTGACTGACGTATACACGTGCCTGACAAATGACTGGGGTATACACATGACTGACAAGTGGCTGGGGTATACACATGACTGACAAGTGGCTGGGGTATACACATGACTGACAAGTGGCTGGGGTATACACATGACTGACAAGTGGCTGGGGTATACACATGACTGACAAGTGGCTGGGGTATACACATGAC
Organism: Coenobita brevimanus; assembly: GCF_032717465.1. Taxonomy (NCBI): domain Eukaryota; kingdom Metazoa; phylum Arthropoda; class Malacostraca; order Decapoda; family Coenobitidae; genus Coenobita; species Coenobita brevimanus. The sequence goes on from NC_137038.1 coordinate 11,249,140, forward strand.
TGACAAGTGGCTGGGGTATACACATGACTGACAAGTGGCTGGGGTATACACATGACTGACAAGTGGCTGGGGTATACACATGACTGAAAATTGACTGGAGACGTACAAACAGATCGTCCACTGTTTGAGTACGGGGAGATGGGCAGGTGTATAGATGCTTTTTGATCGAGTATGTGTAGGTAAAGTTAAAGCTGGATGCAGACTCCTTGAGGGGCTTAACCGCTGTGCTCATCTCCGAAATTTAGGTCTTGAAAAGTCTGTGGTCAATTATTTATCCCTAGTTTAGGGATACAAGGTCCATACAGCTTACCAGTTACCATCCCAAATATTACCCAAGCTACCCATTTCACCCACCAAGCCACAAAGGGTAGATGGACACTTGTGGATAGGTAGGTAAGTAAAAAAGTTTTTTTATAGGTATTTAAATAAGTAAATTGGTAGGTAGAAAATTAAAATCATAGGTTGGTCGGTAGGTAGTTAAATCATAGGTTGGTCTGTAAGTAGGTAAGTAAAATGGTTCGTAGGTAGGTAGGTACCTTAAGTAAAACAGGTGTTAGGCAGGGGATAAGTAGTTAGGTAAACATATATATAATTAGGTAGCTAAGCTAAATGAGCTACATAAAACAGGCGTGGAAGTGTGTGTGTGTGTGTGTGTGTGTGTGTGTGTGTGTGTGTGTGTGTGTGTGTGTGTGTGTACGTGATGATGAGTGTGTTTACTGTGGAGTGTGGTCAGCTGAAGGCCTTAGAAATTGCCAATGGACATCTATCATCTCAATTAGACGGACAGTGTGGGGTTTTTATCCTTTTGGTTTATTTTTCCTGCCTCCAGACGATTTTATTCAACTTTGTATGTATATATTTATGTGTTTATTTTTTTTTATGTATTTGATGTATTCTTGCTACCCGTCAACTTTGGGCTGGTGTCTGGCAGTGAAGGGATTAATGATGGCTATATCTGACCCATCCAGTTGCAAAATCTCTTCCTAAGATGAATAAAATCGTCTGGCAGCTGCAAGAATAACCTACGAAAATATACCAGTGGATTAAGTGGATTAATTTGCCGTGTTGTCCGTGCTATCACCACACGATTTTTTCAGCCTTCGTTAACCCCTTCTGTACGAGAGGGATTTTTAAAATTAAATAAACATCGTCTGAGTAGCAGTAAAAAGATTTAAAACAATACGTCATCGGGGAAATTGGCCAACCTCTTTAGTACGAGGTCAATCTCTCTCTCTCTCTCTCTCTCTCTCTCTCTCTCTCTCTCTCTCTCTCTCTCTCTCTCTCTCTCACACACACACACACACACACACACACACACACACACACACACCTGCACCTGCGCCTCACCTTTGACATGCAGGTGTTGCTCTTGATGCCAACCCTTCACTCAGCTCTGTTTTTAATACCTATCTGTTTTTTTTTTTCTTTAAGTATCTATGCAATTTTACTGGCTCTGAGGCCGTAAAGTTTTAGCGTATTTTTATTTTGGGCTCTATTTAGTTATTCATTTGTTTCATTATTTATTTATTTATTTTATATATTTTTGCCATCGTCTTCATCTTGATTACGTATCCCCGTTTTGTAGTGTGAATTTGGATGATGATGATGATGATGATGACGGCGGTGGTGATGGTGGTTATGACGCTGCAGATGATGACGGTGGTGGTGGTGGTGGTGGTGGTGAACATGATACTTATGTTGTGAGATACGTGTAGGAAAGATTTTATCATTTCAGGATTTCATGGCGATATTTACCTATTATTAGCTAATGGCTTCCTTATACTAACAGAATTATTTAATATGACTGTAAGATATCCACGAGTCTGCAGTTAAACTAAAACATAAGAAAGGCATACTGTGCAAAAAATATACCGGTATATATGTATCAGATCAAATCATGGCAACATCAGTCTGTTTGTGTGTTATGCACCTACTAATGATGCACTCGATGAAAGGAAAGACACATTTTATGAAAAGTTGCAAGAAGGAGTAGGAAGGGTACCTAGACATGATGTTTTGATCTGCGTTGGAGACTTTAATGCAGTAATGGGCTGTTCAAATGAGGGATTTGAGGCATGTATGGGTAAGATGGGAGTTGGTAGCAGGATGAGTGAAAACGGAGTGAGGTTTGGAAGCTTCTGTCTAGCAAATGACTTAGTCATCGGGGGCACACTTTTTCAGCATTGCAATATACACAAGACAACTTGGGTGTCGCCGTGTGGAAAATATAAAAATCAGATTGATCACATCGCTATCAGTAGGAGGCATAGAAGTTCTCTGCTAGATGTTCATGTTAAACGGGGAGCGGATATTGGTAGTGACCATCAACTCAGCATTGCAAAAATAAGGTTTAAACTTAAAAATCAGAAGAAGGAAAAATCTGGTGTTGGTAGATACGATATTGTTAAGCTTAGAAGGGAAGGAGAAGAAAAGGAGGAATTCAGATTAGAATGCAGAAATAGGTTTTTGGTGTTGGAAACGTTGGAAGAGGGGGAGAGAAGTGTAGATGAGATGTGGGAGGATGTGAACAAAGTTTTGCATGAGACTGCTGAATGTACGATTGGAAGGAGACATAGCTTCAGGAGAAAGAAATGGATATCAGAGGAAACGTTGGATATGATAAAAAAGAGAGGTGAGGCTAAATTGAGGAGTGAGATGCAATGCGTTGATGAACAAGAGATTGAATTAGCAAGAGCTGCGTACTGGAGTTTGAATTCAGAAGTAAGAAGGTTAGCTAGGAGAGATAAAAGAAGATGTGTGGATGAAAAGGTTGCAGAGACTGAAATCTTAATAAACAAAAATGATGGACAGAGTCAAAGAATAGCATATGAATCGATTAGAGAACTGAGTGGTAATGCAGGTAAACGCAAGGAAATACCAGTTAGAGACAGGGAAGGAAATTTATTAACCAAAGATGGAGATATTAAAAATAGATGGAAAGAGCATTTTGAGACAGTTCTTAATAGACCAATACCACCAGAAGAGGATATACCGTCTGCTCAGGAATATTTAAATATAGAAACAGGAGAGTTGAGGCTTGCAGAAGTGGAGAAAGCAGTAAAACAGTTAAAGAATAATAAGGCATCAGGGGAGGATGGTTTATTTCCGGAAATGTTTAAAGTGGAGGGGGATAGATTAATAATGATCTTGACCAAGCTATTCAATAAGATATGGGTGACGGGGTTACTACCATCAGTTTGGAAGAATGGTGTAATTGTTAAAGTTCCGAAGAAGGGAGACCTGAGTGAATGTGGTAATTGGAGGGGAATCTCTTTGTCACCGATAGCTTTGAAAGTTTTCAGTAGAGTGTTGTTAAATAGGTTGGAGCCGGTGGTTGAGGGTATTCTGAGGGATGAACAGGCTGGTTTTAGAAAGGGACGTGGTTGCAATGATCAGATCTTTATAGTTAGGCATTTGATGCAGCAACTTAATGAAATGAGAGTACCGTTAAGTCTTTGTTTTGTTGATTTTGAAAAGGCTTTTGATAGTGTTTCGAGAGAGACTATGGGGAAGATCATGAGACATTATGGAATACCAGAGGAGTTTGTGAGGGTCATTATGAACATGCATGAGGACACATTTTGTAAAGTGATGGTTGATGGTTGTCTGAGTGATTCGTTTGAAGTCAAGTCCGGAGTAATTCAAGGTGGTGTTCTATCGCCTTTACTATTTATATTGGTAATTGATTACATTATGAAACGCGTTGGAACAGAAACCGGTGCAGGTATACTTTGGGGAGAGAACAGGAAACTTTTGGATTTAGATTATGCAGATGATATAGTTTTGATTTGTGATGGGCCAGAAGAGATGCAGAGAGTGTTGGACTGTTTGGTGAGTGAAGGTCGCAAGGTGGGTTTGGTTATTAATTGTGGCAAAACTGAAATAATCAATATGAATATGGAAAATGCGCAGGAATGTGTAATTGGAGGTATGGTTGTAAAGCAAGTTGATAGGTTTAAATATTTAGGTACTTATTTAGCCAAGGATGGTTCTTTGAACTTTGAATTCGAGGAAAGTTAATATTAAAGAAGGCTAATCAGGCAATGGGAATGCTTAAAAATATTTGGAATAATAACAATTTCTCTTTGCATACAAAAATCGAACTTTATAAGGTAATGGTTAGGAGTATCTTAATTTATGGACACGAGTCTTGGTACAGCACAGTGACTATGGAAAATAAATTCTTGGTGTTTGAAAATAAAGCACTTAGAAGAATATTAGGAGTTAAGTGGTGGGAAAGGATACCAAATAGTAGAATTAGAGAAATAACGGGAGTGCAGCCGATCGATGAATATGTTAGATTCTCACGATGGAAGTGGCTAGGACATGTGTATAGGAGACAGGGAATAGTACGAAGTACACCAGGGTGGGTGGCACTTGGTAGGAGAGGTAGAGGAAGGCCAAAAGAGACGTGGGTGAGGACAATGAGACGGGAAGCTGGAGATGAGTGTTGGGGAGATCTTGAGGAGTTAGCACAAGATAGGATGTGGTGGTGTGAGTTCATTGAGGCCCTATGCATCGCCGAGGGTGCCACAGGAAATGATTGATTGATTGATATGTATCAGTAGCTAAATAAAAGACATAACGATAACTATGCCGAACGTCTGACCGGCAAAGTTATACGAGCATGAAAAAATGAGGCAAAATTATACCAGAGAGAGAGAGAGAGAGAGGAAAACTTAATCCAGAAATGTGAGAGAAGCTGACACGATGAACAAGGTACGTGATATCCGTAAATCTTAGTAAGTATATAGAAGGCTGATAACGAAAACTTCTATCTGCACATCTATCTATCTGTCTGTCTGTATGTTTGTATGTCTGTTTATCAATCTACCTAGCTATCTATTGCCAGACCCCTTGATCCTGTAAGAGGTGGCCACAAGCAAGTCGCCTCCACTTCGGCCAGACCTCTTCCATTTAGCTGCCCTCCCTTCAACACACAACCCCTCTCTCCCCTCCATCCCTCCAGCTCATCCTTGGTCTGCTCCTCCACCTCACTTACATACACTCTTCTAGTCAGTCTCATTCACCATCATCTCTACTGTAGGAAAATTCTGAAAAGCAAAGTTAAGTCAAAATCCGTGAGAGGTCAGATGAGAGGTAGGTGGCGTGGTGTGTGAATACGTGATATATGTGGGTCTGTAGAAAGAAGACATAATTTAAGCTAACTGTGCCTAGAGTCTGACCGGCGAACGTATACCAAAAATGTGAGAGGCAAACTTGTACCCGAAATGTGAGGTGAGGTGACAGGGAGGTGATGTGGTGTGTGAATACGTGCCGTGCGTGGGTCTCCTGGATAACACCTGTGGCTGAGCATTCATTACCCCGGTGTACACGTGTGAGGCAGGGCGGATAATTTATTCACACTCTCTTATATTTATACTCATTAACAGCTTCAGTACCATGAACTAGTTTTGTTGTTTTGCTAACATCGTTGGTAGCACTTCTTCATGGGTTATTTATTTGACATATTGCAATTTAATACCATTTTTTTCTTCTTTTTTTTCTTTTTCATTACATACATACTTTGCGTCAGGATTTTATGGTGTACCGTTCAAACAAATAGCTGAGGAAGAGGTGTTACGAAATCATTAGTAACTCCTCCAGTACGATTTTTTTTTTTTTTTTTGCATACGAACGCCAAATAACTGTATTCAGCTATGGAAATAATTTATAAACACCAGAATAGTCCCACTCGTTAGCTCTTTTAGTACGAGTTTTTTTTTTTTTCCCTGTTATCAGTGGATGATTTTATTCGTCTCATACTGTATACCTTATAACCAGTCTGTACTTAGAATGTCATTTTATATTTTTGTAATCTGTAGTGGTGTGATAGTGTGAGAGTGGCAGTGTTTGCATAATAGCACTAAATACTGTGAAGCTTCATATACCTCTAATTAGCAGCATAGGTAGACTTGCATTTAGGTGATTTTAGGCAGTAATTGGGCTAGTGAGAGATGCTGAGAGGGAGTGGGGGGAAAAGTAGGATATTGTAGGAAAGAGGAAGAATCGTATTAACAGGTTGGAAAAGAATGAACTTGTCTTGTTTGTCTTTTACACGTACAGACTGTGTTGATGGTGACTCTACTTGTGTGTGTGTGTGTGTGTGTGTGTGTGTGTGTATGGACTGGAATTGACGGATTGATTTTATACACCTGGTACTGCATTATCCTAAATATGAACGTGCCACCCAAAAGTACGGTAGATATGGTCAGGAAAAATATACAGTTGTACCGTATAATGTTACCCGGTAAAAAAGTAAGAAAACGAACAAAGATGGAATGAAAGATACTCTTCTAAGTTTTCTAAAATGTTAGCTGGGAAATACGTACTGCATCAAGTTTTAAACCTTAGATGGACTGGTAAAAATATACCTGCTTATAAGTGTAACTGCGTTTCTTTGTGGCAGCTGTCGCTCCGTCATTAGTAACTTTCCAGCTCTCAATGCCACACCTGTTCGCCTTTACACCTGTTGCTTCTTTTCGTGTCATTACATCAAGAAATGCGTGAAATATACTTACCTGCCTGCGTGAATTTCTTCCTCACAGTTTTCAATAATTTTTTAGGTTGAGGAATTAATTGGTGTGAAAGAGAGGGAATGATGAAGGAGAATAAAATTGAAAGAAAGGGGGGATGGTAAGAAAGAAAATGGGAAAGATAGAGGAAGAAGGGAAGTCAAAAGTGATAAAGATGATGGCAGCAGTATCCTTGGGATGAATGAAGCTGTAAGAAGGAAACTTACGAGATCAGAGAACTGAAAAAGAAGTAGAAGGAGCAGAAGGGAAGTTAGGAGTAATGTAGAAGAAAGAAATTACGGAGGGAGGGATGGTGGAGACTAGAAGAAAAGAGCATAATAGTATAGGGGATTTTTATGTGCAAAATTGAATATGCATGAGAAGATTTAGATTCATTCATTCATTGCCAGACGCCATGTATCCCAAACGGGGTGGCCAGCGGCTTAGAGTTAATTGTTTTACAGGGAGGGGTACTAATCCTCACCAACCCCACTTGACACATAGGGATGCCAACAGCATCTGGTGTTCCCAGGCGGTCACCCATCCAAGTACTAACCAGACCCAACGTTGCTTAACTTCGCTGATCGGACGGGAAGCGGTATACTCAATGCGGTATGGCCGTTGACAAATACAGGGCTAACGCCTTATTGTCAATTTTTTTTTAAATCCGTAAGAGCGTCTAATTTTTCATATATATATATATATATATATATATATATATATATTGCCAGACGCCTCAATCCCGTTTGGGGTGGCCACAAACAAATCGCCTCCAAGTCGCCCTGTCCCCCGCCATTTCACTGCCCTGCTCCCAACTCACACCCCCCTCTCTCATATACCTCTCCACCCCATCCCTCCATCTCATCCTTGGCCTCCCCCTCCCTCTTCCCCCCTCCACCTCACTCACATACATTCTCTTCGTCAGTCTTTCACCCTCCATCCTCTCCATATGGCCAAACCACCTCAGTGTGTCCCTCATAACGCTTCCTATCACATCCACATCCACACCACAACGCTCCTTTATATCCTCATTCGTCAGCCTCTCTCTCCATGTGACTCCACAGGCTCCTCTTAAATAACTCATTTCCACTGCTCTCACTCTTGACTTGTGTCCTTCCAGCAACGTCCAAGCTTCACTTCGGTACGTTAGAGTTGGTATCACAATACTGTCATGTAGTAACTTTTTCACTTCCATGCTCACTTCCTTGTTTCTTATCACTTTTCAAAGAACCAGCAACCTTTCTTCCCTGCTGTACCCTTTCAAGCACTTCACCCTCCAAACCTCCATCCTTACTCATCACACTACCCAAGTACTTAAACGTACTCACATTTTCCAATTGTCACCATCCAACCTCGCTGTACATTCACTGACTTCACCTCTCTCAAAGACCATCACTTTACTCTTCCCTACATTCACCTTTAGATTCCGTTTCGTACACACTCTCCCAAACTCATCCACCAAGCCTTGCAGCTCCCCTTTGTCTTCACTCAACAACACAGTGTCATCTGCAAACAACAGTACAGGGAGTTTCCAAACACTATCCTCTCTCACCAGGGCCACTCCAACATCCACTACCCTACCTTGTACCTCTTTTATTACCCCATCCATGTACAGATTGAACAACCATGGAGATATGACACATCCCTGTTTCAACCCAACTTTCAAAGAGAAAAATTCACTTAGTTCACCATCCACACGCACTGCAGCCTTCGCACCATCGTACATACTCTTCACAGCATTCAACAACTTCCCATCTGCTCCATATATTCTTAACCCTTTCCACAATCCTTGTCTATCCACCCTGTCTTATGCTTTCTCCAGATCCATGAAAGCCGCATACAACTTCTTTCCCTTCTCTAGAAACTTTTCCACTAAAGATCTATGAATGAATATCTGATCTACACAACCTCTTCCCTTCCTAAAGCCTCCTTGTTCTTCTCCAACTAATTTCTCTGTTCTTTCTCTAACTCTGTCAATAAGTATCCTACCATACACTTTTCCTATTATACTAAGAAGACAAATGCCCCTATGATTACCACACATTTCTTTTTCCCCTTGTCCTTTGTACAAGGGAATAATTATACCTGACTTCCAATCCTGCAGGACTCTACCTTCCTCTCAGGCCAGTCTGCACATCTTCCGCATCCATTCTACTACTATCTCTCCCCCATGCTTCAGCATTTCACCACACACTCTATCAATTCCTGGGGCTTTCCTCGATTTAAGTTTCTTCATTGCTTCCACAACTACTATCCTACTGATTTCTTCCTGTCTTCTCACCTCCCTCCTTCTCCCAGCCATTCCCCAGCCACTTATACTCGCATTACTTCCATCTTCTATGTTCAACAATTCCTTAAAGTGTTCTCTCCATCTGCTCACTTTTTCTCCCTTCTCCACTAGTAATCTACCATTTTTATCTTTCACTCCCCTGCTAACTTCACTTCCACCCTGTCTTACTCTTTTCACCTCTTTCCAGAACATTTTCTTACAGTCCCTCCACTTTACACTCAAATTCCTTCCAAATTCCTCATCCACTCTCTTCTTACTCTCTCTTACTAATCTTTTCACCTCTCTCTTTCTTTCTACATATAACTCTCTCTTCCGCCTCTCAACTTCTTCCACGCCCCTATTTCTCCTCCATTCATTTTATGCTTTCTTCTTTCGTGCCACAGCCTGTCTCACCTCTTCAGTCTACCACGCTGTTCCTTGCACCCCCCTCCGTCTTCTCTTCCTTCCACACACCACATCACATGCTGCACATATTTCTTCTGTAAATATCCTACACACACCTTCCACGTCTCCCATCTGCTCCAATTCATATTTGCCCAATCGTTCCTCCACTTCTCTCTTATACTCTGCCATTTTCTCATCCTCTTGTAACCTTTCCACTCTCCTTGCAACTACTCCTTCCTCTCGTCTTTCCCTTCTTCTATTCCTCCATCTTACTTGAATTCTAATTCTGGCCACCACCAAGTAGTGGTCAGAAAGTCCACTCCCCCAGCCTCTATAAGCTCTTGTACCCATTACACATCTTCGCATCCTTTCATCCACACACACATAATCATTGCCTTCCTTTCATTCAGTTCACCACCCACCCTTCTCATCACTCGCCATGTATACCTGTGGATCATTTTATGCCTGAAGAGGGTATTGGCTATCACCAACCCCCTCCCAGCACATATGTCCACTAACGCACTTCCATTCTCATCTATCTCAGCAGGCACACCCCACTCACCAACTATTCCATCCACCTTCACATTCCCAACTTTACCATTCATATCACCGATCAAAAACACTCTCTCATTCCTTCCAAACTTTTCCATGCACACTTCTACATTTGTCCAGAACTCTTCGCTCACTCTTCAACCACGATCTTGCATTGGCGCATACACACACACAATCGCCCACATTTGTATTCCAACTTTCAACTTTACCCACACAATCCTTGACCCAACTGATCCATACTGTCTTATGCTCTTCTTCCATCTTTTACTCACAACTATACACACTCCTTCCTTTGCCCTCTCATTCTCACCTACTCCTGCACATATACCCCATCCATACTCCCATTCTCTCACACTTTCTCCTCACCATTTTGTTTCAGTTATTCCACATACATCCACTTTTGCACCCTCAAGCACCTGGACAATCTCTCTCTCTCTTTCACCACATCATTCGCTCCCCGTACATTCCACGTTCCGATAACCATGTCCTTTGTCCGGTCCTTGGTCGACATCATTTGGTCAGTCCTTGTCCGAGGCTTATTGTTTGTTTTTTTTAGTTAGTTGTTTTCCGGGGAGGGGCACTAACCTTCCGCCAACCCTTTTAGTCGCCTTTTACGACAAGCAGGGATACTTGGGGAGTATTCTTGAAATATCTATATCTATATCTATCTATCTATCTATCTATCTATCTATATATATATATATATATATACATACAGTATAAGATCAGTGTCTAATTAGTCGTAGTGTTAAAATGACTTTTAATTTGTTTCTCAGCATTATTGCCTAATTTTTCATAATACAAGAAATAGACTCTTTCAAATATATTTTAACCAGCATCATTATACTAGTGCTCGCAGTCAATTTTTTCTAGTGCTAGAATATTCAGTTATATATATTTTCCCAATATCAATGCCTACTTTGTAATAGTGATAGAAGACTCATATATTTATTTATTTATTTTTTTATTTATATAATTATTGATTCATGCATTCACTCATTCACTTACCTTTATTCCCAGCATCAGTGTCTAATTTGAAGTAGTGCTTGCAGAAAGCGACCAACGTGACCTACCAGCTGAACCATGTGTCCAGGAACAAGCGAGGACAGGTGCTGGGCCAGAGGGGCGGCTTCAGAGGATGTACCGTGTGGTTCACTGGACTCTCTGGCGCAGGTACACACACACACACACACACACACATTAAAAAGGAAGTGAAAAGAATAATCCAAAACAATCCAAAGTTAGTCAGAGATTCAGTAGAAATAAATAAATCAATAGTAATCATTGGTATAGAAGAGGAAGAAATTAAAAACAAAATCACTAGAGACAAAAAGGAGATGGCAAATGTAATGAACTTACTGAAAGAAGTATCAGAGGAAATCTGTAGTAAAGACATAGAGGAACACAAGAGGTTAGGGAAATACGAGAAAAGCAAGACAAGACCTCTAAAGGTGACTTTCCAGAGTGTAAACACTGTGGAAGAGATACAAAAAAATGCAAAGAATCTTATGGAAAAAGAGGAGTTCAAAAATGTATGGATAAAAAGATGTCTAACACAAGAGGAACTGGAATTACTGAAAGAGAAAAGGGAGGAAGCAAAAACAAAAAATGAGGGAAGATCAGAAGAGGACAAGAAGAAATTTTTACAAAGTAATAGGATTGCAGGTACGAAAGTGGTACACAAACAAGATGGAAGAAAAGGAGGAAGTTAGTAGAACCATGTCATGACAAGTATATAAACAAAATGATAAAGTTGATGTACTCAAATGTGGATGGAATGGTATCTAAATTACTAGAGATGAATGATTATGTCAGAGAAAATGAACCACAAATAATATGCCTAACTGAGACAAAATTAACACCAAGGATATCCAATGACATACTAAACTTAGAGGAATACAATATATGGAGAAGAGACAGAAATTTAAAAAAGGAGGAGGAATTATAATATTAACTAAGAAAAATCTAAAAGTCAAGGAAATAAACCTAGATATACCATCACAAGTAGAACTGATTGCAGTAGAGATCGACACATCTGAAGGTAAAGTAATTGTAGCCAATTTGTACATGCCACCCAAATCAAACACATGGGAAAGAGACGAATATGAGGACCTAGCAGAGAGTACAATTCAGAGTATAAGATCCTTGCTACATAAAATGGAAGAGAAATCGGAAAGAATCATACTAACTGGGGATTTCAATACAAATATAAATTGGAATACTCTAGATATAAATAGCCAAGAAAGCTGCTGGGACCAAAAGCTCCTGGATCTCGTACAAGAGTTTTTCTTAACGCAACATGTGAGGGAAACCACTAGAAAAAGAGGACTTGATGTACCTTCAGTGCTAGATCTAATATTTACTAGGCAAGAAAATGACATTGGCAGTTTAATATATCACCCTCCACTCGGCAAAAGCGATCATGCAGTACTAAATTATAACTTCAGGATAGCATTTGACATAGTAAACAGCACTGACAGTTACAAAAAGAGACTAAACTATAAAAAGGGAAATTATCAAGACCTAAAGAAGTATTTCTTAGAAGTTGATTGGGAAAATGAGCTTAGAGGACAAGATTTAAATGCTGTATATAAAAAATTTTGTGAATTTTATGAAATAGGAGTCCAGAATTACATCCCACAGCACAAAGAAGCAGATAAGAAAATACAGAAATGGTTCAATACAGAATGTAAAAAATCTAAAGAAAGAAGAGATTTGTTGTGGAATAGATACAGAAGACACAATAGTGAAAGGGCATATAATAATTACAAACAGGCAAGAAACGACTATACAAGAATAAGGAGGGAAGCCCAAAAACAGTTTGAAGAGGATATAATAAATAAAAGTAGTGATCAACCAAAGCTGTTTTACAGCTATATCAGAAGCAAAACCAAAGTAAAAGATATAATACAATCCATCACGGACGAGGGAATCACTTATACACAAGAGAAAGATATTTGTGAAGCACTAAATAAGAATTTCCAATTAGTTTTTACAGAAGAAAAAATTTTGAGAGAGACTATGTGGAACACGCATGTCCACACATACTACCAGATATACAAATAGCAGAAAAAGTAATACAAGAGGAGTTAAGTAGATTAGACAGAGGAAAAGCAAGTGGTCCTGATGAAATTTCATGTTGGGTGTTACGAGAATGTGCAAATGAGTTAAGTAAACCATTATTTTTAATTTTCAAGAAATCTTTGAGTCAAGGGAAACTACCTGATATTTGGAAAAAAGCAAATATAGTCCCCTTATTCAAGAAAGGAAATAGACAAAATCCTCTCAACTACCGACCAGTATCACTGACTAGTGTTGTAAGCAAGGTATTAGAAAAACTTATAAGAAAAGCTTGGGTAAATCATCTAGAAAAACACAGTATGATAACAGAAAGACAGTTTGGTTTCAGAAAAGGAAAATCATGTGTTACTAATCTGTTGAGCTACTATGACAGAGTAACATACACAATACAGGAAAGGGAAGGATGGGTGGACAGTATCTATTTAGATTTCAAGAAAGCTTTTGACACAGTACCACACCAAAGACTTTTATGGAAGCTGTACCATCAAGGAGGAATTCGAGGCAAACTGTTTTGTTGGATGCAAGACTTTCTCATAAAAAGAGAAATGAGGACAGTACTAAGAGGAAACTACTGATCATGGAAAGAAGTGACTAGTGGAGTACCACAGGGTTCGGTGCTGGCACCAATCATGTTTTTAGTGTACATAAATGATATAAACAGTAACACTGGAAATGAGAGCTATCTGAATATGTTTGCAGATGATGCAAAAATACAAAGGAGAATTACTAGCACAGACTCTTGTAGGGAGCTACAAGAAGAATTAAATAAACTTCATGAATGGAGTAGTACATGGCAAATGGAATTCAATGTGGACAAGTGTCATGTAATCAAGTTTGGTAAAAGTGGAAAAAGACCTGATTGGGATTATAAGTTAGGAAATAAAACCCTATACACATCAGAAAGAGAGAAAGACCTAGGTGTGATTATCAATAACAGACTATCTCCGGCTGACCACATCAGCGAGAAGGTACGGAACATGTATACACTGCTTGCAAATATGAGAATAGCATTCACATACATAAATGAAGACATGCTAAAAAGGATAATAACATCATTCATTAGACCAACCCTGGAATATGCATCAGTAGTCTGGAGTCCTCATCTCAAAAAGCATATAGACAAGATTGAAAAAGTTCAAAGGGCCGCCACAAGATGGATACCAAGCTTAAGGGACCTAAGCTATGAAGAAAGACTAAATAAACTGAATCTACCAACACTACAGGAGAGAAGGAAAAGAGGTGACATGATAATGCTATATAAGTGCATATCAGGAAAGGAGAAAATAGACATAAATGATTACTTAACATATGGAGAAGCATCAGCAAGAGGACACTGCAAAAAACTGCATAAGAAGAGAGGTGATAAAGACGTAAGGAAATTCAGTTTCCCAAACAGAGCAATTGATCAATGGAATGCACTACCGAATGAAATAGTGTGTGCCAAAACAATTCACAAATTTAAGGATATGTACGATAAATATGGTCTAAGACACGGGACAATACGAGCTTGACTCATTCCTGTAAAGATACAATTAGGTAAGAACAATTAGGTAAGGTAAGAACACACACACACGGCTCGCTGGTGCAGTGGTAACGCTCTCGCTTGCCAACTGGTGGACGGGAGTTCGCGCCTCGCTCAGGTTGCGAAAAGTTTCACTGACGAAGTGGGTGGTTACTGTCCCCCTTGAGCAAGGGGATGGGTGTGTACGTGTGTGAAGGTCACAGCCTTGCCCTTAGATCGGACTATATGAGCTCTCAGCTCCCTTCCGGGAGGGTAAAAGCTGACGATCACGACCATCAAGTGATCCTGACCGACCCGGTGAATTACACACACACACACACACACACATTCCCCTCTCCCCAGTCTCCCCTTATCTCATCAACTTCCATTCTCTCTCCTCTATACACTCACCACTTTCCTTCTGTACCTCTGTCTTACCTTTTCCTCACTCATCCCTGTCCCCCCCCCACTCTACATTTCCCCCTTCACGTCTCCTCTTTTCCCCTCATCTCTGCTGTTTTTCCCTCACCTCTAACCCATTTTCCCTCACCTTTGCCCTTTTCCTTCATCACTACCCAACCCTTTCCCATCTCTCCCTTGCCTTTCCCTTTTCCCCCTTGCCTTTCCCTTTTCCCCCTTGCCTTACCCCTTTCCCTCCTCACCCTTCCTCTCTCCCCCTTGCCTTTCCCCTTTCCCCCCTCACCATTCCCCTTCCCCTTACCTTTCCCCTTTCCCCTTCCCCTTACCTTTCCCCTTTCCCCCCTCACCTCTCCCTTTTCCCCCTTGCCTTTCCCTTTTCCCCCCTCACCTTTTGCCTTTCCCCTTCATCTTTACCCTTTCCCCCCCCTCATCTTTACTTTTTCCTTCCTCACCTCGACCCGTACTTCCTCACCTTTGTCCTTTCCCCCTCACCTTCACCCTTTCCCCCTCACCTTTACCCTTTCCCCCTCACCTTTACCCTTTCCCCCTCACCTTTCCCCTTTCCCCCTCACCTTTCCCCTTTCCCCCTCACCTTTCCCCTTTCCCCCTCACCTTTACCCTTTCCCCCTCACCTTCACCCTTTCCCCCTCACCTTTACCCTTTCCCCCTCACCTTCACCCTTTACCCCTCACCTTTCCCCTTTCCCTCCTCACCTTTCCCCTTTCCCCCCTCGCTTTCATCCTTTTCCCCTCACCTTTACCCACTCCCCCTCACCTTCACCCATTCCCCCTCGCCTTCACCCTCTCCCTCCCTCACCTTCACTCTTTCCCTCCCTCACCTTCACCCATTCCCCCTCATCTTTACCCATTCCCCCTCACCTTTACCCTTTCCCTCCCTCACCTTTACCTTTTCCCCCCCTCACATTTACCCTTTCCCTCCCTCACCTTTACCCTCTCTACTTCACTTCTACCCTCTCCCCTCATCCCTGTCCATTCTCCCACACCTCTGCTCTTTCTCTTCACCTTCCCTCTTTCCCCTCACCCCTGCCATTTCTCCCTCACCTCTATCCTTTCTCCCTCACCCCTACCCATTCTCCCTCACTTCTACCCTATCCCCTTACCTCTGCCTTTACTCTTTCACCTCTACCCTCTCCCCTCCACCCAACCTTGCCACACTCCTCTCTTTCTCACCTACTCACCTCATTCATTTCTGCTCCCAGGCATAACAGTAGTAAACTTCTGATCAAAGGAGTTCCTAATTCCACAATGTCTCCACTTCCAGGTAAAACAACTATCAGCTTTGGCCTGGAGGAGTACCTGATTTCCCGAGGCATCCCCTCTTACTGTCTGGATGGAGACAACATGCGTCATGGCCTCAACCGCAACCTGGGCTTCTCTGATGAGGACCGAGAGGAGAACATTCGCCGTGTATCTGAAGTGGCCAAGCTTTTCGCCGACTCCGGGGTGGTGGCGCTGTGTTCCTTTGTCTCTCCGTTTGCTAAGGTGAGGAATTATTATAATGCTACCAGGAGCACAAGCCAATCACATACCATTAAATTCTAGGTGACCAAGCTGTTTACCAACTCATGGGTAGTGGCACTGGGTTCCTTCATTGCTCAGTTAACTAAAGTATGGAGTTTGAGGCAATGTAATGCCACCTACAGCATACAGTAGGCTAGTCAACTTGCTCAGCATAATGACAGCTGTATTAGTAGAACCATGCTGTCACTTTAGAATTCTGTTCATCTTAAGAGAGAAACGTCTTAGTGAAAGGCGTACAAATAATCCCCAGTGAATCCACGCGCCAACAGACCCAAAGTTAAGGCAGATCATTTGATAGTAGCATGAATATAATAAAAAAGCCATGATGTTACTGGAAAGGTTATATGTTCTGGACTGTGGTAGCCTTGCCTGAGGCCTCTACACCTCAAAGAGAGTAATGTACAGTATTATGGAATTGGCTTTTTAATGAAGTGGGGAGATTGAATGGAGGAGTACATGAGGGAAGTGAGCTTGTATCGTTGAAAGTAGCTCACATAATGCCACTCAGGGATGAGTGAGGCTGGTCACTCTCATCTTAAATGTCAAGACCAACTTGCCTAGCCCTGGGCCCCTGTGCTTCTCATGGGGCACAATAGGATTGGGTGATGGATGGATAGAAGTAATAATGACTGATGAGAGAGAGGCTTGAAGGATTTTGCTACCCCCTTCCTGGATGGATCAGTATATCAATACAGAATTTATGATATTGAGGTAGCTAGTATGGATAGTCCAATATATCTGAGATGTCTACTGAATTTAAAATTTTATCAGCATTATATTTTTATTTCTCTCATTGTATGTTATCCAGTTTTTGACACCTACTGCACAAATCCTCTTATGTCTTACCATGGCGCCACAGGACCGAGACCAGGCCAAGAAGCTCCATGTTGACTCTGGCCTGCCATTCTTTGAGGTGTTTGTGGACACTCCCTTGGAGATCTGTGAGCAGAGAGATGTCAAGGGACTTTACAAAAAGGCTCGTGCTGGCATGATCAAAGGTTAGTTCTTCCAAATTTCTGTACTCGAATTCTCATTAACTTGGCTAAAATTGTCATCTCTCCATCTTGAACTCTGAGCTATAACAGGAGATTAACACTAGCTTGTGGTGCTGGTCTTTCAATAGTGTTATGGAAAGAATGTAGAGCCTTAGTATTGTCTTATTTTGCAACTGAGCTTATGGAATTATTCTACAGTAGGATAGAAGTTTCTGCCACATGAGAGTGGATAAACTATAGCAGCATTTACCTTTACTCCATTTTGTTATATCTTGTGTTTTTTATTCAGTCTTTACATACTGTATTATTATAACCCCTTCAAATTGTGAATGTCATTCATCTTTTCTAATGAGACAAGGTTATTCGGTAGAAGACTCTTACCACTTAGGAGGTATTGAACAGTTTCCATTGACTCCCTTCAGCTTAAGGACATTGTTGTCATTGTATTCTGGTTAACATAGGTTATTTTATTCAGCTTTGAAGAGACCCCTGTGGTTGAAGGGGTCATAGTCCATACAGTATTTAGAAGACATAGAGACCAACATTTTTTAATTTCCTTTGACACTGGTTTGAATGTGATATCTGAAATATTACTGCAACTGCTGTTCTGTACAGTAGCTGGCAGTCACAGCAGTTTACTCAAGTTACTGGAAATGGTGTTTTACATAATGACATAGGTACAGAGAAATGTCACCAAGCAAAGTAATCATTTCTGCTCCCCACCAGTGTTCACCAGTATTAACTCTCAGTATGAGAAGCCTGAAACAGCTTTGTAAGTGTTCTGTACAGATAGTAATAATAAAGGAATATCACAGACTAAGTTGATAGTTGTCACAAATATGAGTAACAGCTCTCCTTCTGACAAGTTGAGCCAGGCATCATCAGAAGTCATATATTGAAGACATTTCTTTTGTCCATGAGGTTATGAAGTACATTGTGATGGATTGATCAGTAGTAATAATAGATTAATGTCACCAGCCAGTGAAACCACTTCTTCTCTCCACCAGGCTTCACAGGTATTGACTCCCAGTATGAGAAACCTGAAACTCCAGACCTTGTGATAAAGACAGCCCAGTGCTCTGTGGACGAGTGTGTTCACCAGGTGCTGGAGATCCTCGAAGAGTGGGTCAGTACCTTCTTCCATTGTTGTCATTTTCCACTACTGTAACTTTTTATAAACTTTGTTATTGCAGTAAACCCTCATCTTTTGCAGGGGTTACGTTGCATGGTCACCCATGCAATGAATTTCCACTAAACAATGAAGCCCTTAAAAGGGGGTCCCCTTACTAAGAAATAAATATACAGTATAATTGCCTAATAACCCTTTGTAGTGCTCCAGAGCTTCATCATACATTAGGATCTGCTTGTTTAAAGATTATATTAAAGATGATTTTCTTAAGTTCTGTTAAATTAACACAAAATATAACTGAAGCTAATGTACTTTATGGTGATTTATCATGACTCACCCATGAAAGAATAGAATTGGTAAAGTCAAGTACTGTGAAAGAGAAGGGCATGCTTCACCTTTTCTTGCTCTTATGCTTTCTCACTAGTGTCAGTCTTTGTAAACTTTGTCAAAACCGTCTTTTGTTCTCATGCTTTCTTACGATTGTAACTCTTTTTAAGCTTTGTCAGTACAGTACCATCTCTCGCTCTCATGCTCTCTCACTAGTGTAAGTCGTTGAAAGTTTTGTATCAATATTGTTCACTCAGTTCATTGAGCCTGTGAACATCTCTTTCATTTTATTCTTGCCATCTTATTGAACTGTGTAAGCTTTTTGTCAGCATTCCCCTGTGAACCTACTGAGCCGTGGATTGTCTTTTTCATTTTATTCATGCCATCATACTGGAGCACATTGTACTCTATCATCATCATCATCATTATCATCATTCTCCACTTATCCCATTGAGCCTGGAGTTATCATTTTCATACTGTTCTTGCCATCGTTCCATAACTCTTTGTAAGCATTGTATCAACGTTCCGCCAAACCATCAACCCAGGAACATCTGTTTTCATTTTTCCATATTCTTGCCATCTCTTAAAAACTGTATTCAGCTTAGGATAGACAATTTGAGTTGGAAGAGTTACCGGTAATTATGGGATTAATAATTTAAGCCCCTTCCAGATGAGTGGAGTGGAATTGTCTGAAAGCAGTAAGAATAAGCTAAAGAGAACATCACCCAGAATCAAAGAATTAAACATGCAAATGGGGGAGGCAGTGGCAGAATCAGTAGAGAGACGGTCTGCAGTCCTAATGAACCCAGGATCGAATACCAGCTGGGGCAGGGAGCAGTTTAAGGATTTGAATTTCATAAAGAGCAGACTTTTCTGAGCTACCAGATGACCCACCAGCGTGTCATAAAAGTGCCCCCTCTAATACCAGTACACCAGTCCTGTATGAGACAGCCCTAGCATGTATTCAGTATGGATCGTTTCGTTTCGTTTTTTTTTAAAGGCTCCAACATGCTTGCATGTGTTGGCCTTGGTCACCTAATGGCGGCTCTCCACGCTGCACGATCCATTGCAGCCTCCCTGTTCAGTCCCTTAACCCTAAGGTCACACTTAATGACCTCGTCCCATGTCTTTCTCGGTCTACCCCTCATAACCCCACCCCCAATATTAACACTTCTCACCTCCTCACCCAATTATCATCCCCCATCCTCTCCACATGTCCAAAACACCTCAATCTACCTCTCCTCATCACAACACCAATACACTCCAGTCTCATCCTACCTCTCAACTCTTCCATTGTAAACCCAGCCCCTCCAGGCCTTGGACGCAGGGACGCACTGCACATCCACCTAATCATTGTAATTTCTGTACGTCTGAGCCAGCGAATGTCTTCCTCCTTCACTGCCCCGGTCTCACTGCCATACAGCATTACACTCCTAACACATGCTGCATACAAAGACCCCTTAGCACGTAGGGAGAGCCCTCTCAGTGTCAGGAGAGGCAAGAGCTCCCTGAACTTCTTTCAACCATTTCTCACCCTAGCCACAGAGCTAGCTCCAGCCCCACCTCCAGCACACAACATGTCTCCTAAATAACAAAACTCTTCTACACACTCAAGAGATTCACCAGCAAGTTCAATCCTTTCACGTCTGACGATCTTCACCAGCTCACCCCGGCACGCCGTACACATAAAATCAGCATTATCCCACAGTCTACCTCTGATACCACTACATCTCTTATGCACCCATTTATCACACACACTGCACAAGATGGAATTACTTCCCACGCCCTTGTGGCAAACTGCACATGGCCACTCTCCCTCGTCTTTGACAGTACCGCCACCAACCCTAGATATCATCACTTTTGTTTTATCTGCATTTACCCTTAAACCCTTTTGCCCCATACCATCTCTCCACTTCCTAAACCTTTCCTCCGCCTCCCTTTCATTCTCTGCAATCAACACCAAATCATCAGCATACAACAACTCCCACGGGAGTCCATTTCTAAAGTCACGTGAAAGGGCTTCAAGTACCATGATAAACAACATGGGACTCAAGACTGACCCCTGATGCACACCAACATTCACGGAAAACTCATCACTCAAATCTCCATTCACTCTCACCTGGGTGTGAGCACCCACATACATGACCATAACCACCCTAACCAGCCACTCCTCCAAGCCAAGCTTTCTCATTGCCCACTTCACCACCTCTCTAGGGACTCTGTCAAAGGCCTTTTCCAAATCAACAAAAACAAAATGAAGTGGTGACATCTGGAGTTGTAGGAGGACTACTGGGCCCAAGTAGGACTACTGGGACTTGGGATAGACCCTGAAGCCTATGCCAAGAGTTGGACATGTAAAAAAAAAAAAAAAAGACACATGGAGAAATTTTGTAGTAAGAAAGAGTTCCGAGAGAGCCTCTGAAGGAGTTAGAAATAGTGCTATAGGTAAGAAGCATTTATCCTTTGCTGGAGTGGGCAGACTTGGGTGTTTTATTTAGACTACAACCAGGTAGCTTTATTTAGGTGAGGGAAAATTTTGACAGCCAGAAGATATTGCACATTGTCTTGCCTTATCCCTTTATCCTTCAGAGCCATGGACTCTTATACATATTTCATGATGGCTAACAGCAGATTATTTTATTTAGTGGAAGTAGAATTCTGTCATCAAAGGGTTACAGAGTATAGCTTGAAATGTTGTAAGTAGGATGTTGCATATTGTCAGGTACTGTAATCCCTCATCTCACCAGGAAATGTTATATATCCTCTCTTGCCTTCTCAGGAAATCATCCCGAAGTCAGTGAACGAGACTGTAAAAGAACTGTTTGTGAGTGATAATAAACTTGAGAGTGCGAAAGCTGAGGCAGAGTCGTTGCCAAGTGTGAACATCACACAGCTGGACCTGCAATGGCTCCAGGTGCTGTCTGAGGGATGGGCATCACCTCTTAGTGGTTTCATGAGAGAGCGAGACTACTTACAGGTAACTTTTCTCTTTCCATGTTTCTGGATTCCACCGTATATTATCTTTAGGTTTGTAAGAGGGTCAGGTGTTGGAAAGGGACACTTTCACAAGATATCACAGACCTGGTTGTACAAATGTCCCAGAGCTCTCTCCCTATCCCCAGAAAGAGGAAGATAGACTGCAGGAGCAAGGTAGCTTCAGGCTGCAGTCCATTAGGTTCACATCCAGTTGAGTTTGAGACTATAACAAAAACAGTAACAACAGCATGAGAATAACAGTGACTTCAGGTCAGATCTTTAATAAGTCCACATTGTATCAGGTTAACAGTAACTTAAAGAAAATTGCTTGTTAAGCTTCAGTTGCTGCTTATAAAGTTACCCCCAATTTACAGTAGCAGGTGTGTGGAAGTAGTGTTATTTCAAAATATGTCCCTGACTTTTGATGAAGATGAGAAAGAGAGTAAAATTGTGTGGCTACCCACCCCATTTACAAATGGGAGATAAGGTCAGGATTATGATGATGAATATGGCATCTAGGTTCTTCATCAGTCTTTGCCATTTTGCACCATTGTTCCAAAGTACTAATGTCACCTAGCCCCTTAAACATTGAAGGTGTAATATGAAGGTGGCTGTTACTATTTTTCCATTATTCTACTCAGTTCTTCATGTAGTTCATTGAAGGTGGTGTAGCATCATCATTTGTTCTGCATTGTTATGGTAACCTTGACTGAGGAGCCCTCCACATCATATGGGATTGGCTGTTACAGTTTATAGTCTAATAAAGTTTTTTTCTTGCACTGTTTTGTTATTTTTTACCATTGTTTCACAGTACCAGCACTTTGGGTGCCTGATGGACTCTGGCATGCATTTGTCATTAAGTTACAGTACTGTTGTAAACATTCAACAACTGTGCCAACAATTCAAGTACATAATTAACCCCACAATGGCTTTAACCATGTTGTACTGTTACGTTACTGTTTCAACCATTCTGCAGTCCCAGCACTTTGGATGCCTTATGGACTGTGGTGTGTCAAACCAATCCATCCCCATTGTACTGCCATTGACAACGGAGGACAAGGAGCGGCTGGAATCATGCTCAGCCTTCACCTTACGTTACCAGGGCAGACCTGTGGCCATACTTAGGAAGCCGGAGTTCTTTGAACACCGCAAGGAGGAGCGATGTGCCAGGCAGTTTGGTGAGTCTTGGAGGCAATTGTTTGTAGGCCCTGGGAGTCTGCTGACAGCGGTGAAAAATAAGGGGATGGTGAAGGTGATTGCATATGTATGTACAGTATGTATGCATTTACAGTATTGTAATAACTGGCTCTTACAAGCCTGCTATGAATGGGCAGCTCTACTAAACAGGTTCAAGATGTGTTTATCAAATAATTAAGAAAAGGATCATAAAGCAGAGACTGAGTTTGGATTATAAGGTATCTTGGCTTGCTGGAGAGACAAGTATAGATGCTGAGTTGGGGTGAGCTTAAGAAATGGAATGTTCACTTAGTTTGGATATTGACAAAACAGTTGGGATGACTAGATAACTGGTGGTCATATCCTTCTAGACTTAAAAGACTCTCTGGCCTTTCCTCCTTACCACTTTATTTTGACATTTGGCTTGTTGATATTCTTTTGCATATTTGGGTGCAGGAGAGGGACATCTTCCTGTAGGGGCACTGATATAACCATGCAGCTCTGTTGCCTACTTATACAAACATCCTTTGCTTCCCTCCCTGTCCCTGAAAAGGAAGATGGTGGCCTACAGCCAGAAATCAACCAGGTTCATATTCAGATGAGTCTGGGGCCAAAACAACAACAGCATATTTTTATTTGTGCAGAATGTGTCAGTATTGGATAGATTTGGATAGCATACAAGACAGATTTGATTTGCATGCAAGAGTTGTAATATGCAGTGCAAATTGCTAGGAAGAGATGCCAGAAAATCTCTTTAAGTTTGCAAGAATAAGTCATGAGTGTGAGATACATAACTTGCTTTAAATAGGAAAATATAAGCACCAGCATTGTACGTTAAAGCTTCATAGGTAATAGTAGTTACTATGTACTGTATTTCCATGGTACCAGTAATGTTGTGTTATGTAAAGTAGGCCTAAAACAGACTATAGTATTTTGAAGCCAAGAATGATACTGCTTTCCCTCTCACAGGTGATTGATGTGCCTTAAGAATCACTGGGGGACTTATGTAAGGCTTATTACACCAACACCCTCTTGAAGAATATCAACAGATCATACTGTTTGCCCAAAGAAAATAACTTGGTGTTTTGAATCACAGGCAAAAGTTGAGAATGTGAATGCATCTGTGCCTTACTGTAATATAAAATAGTACTGATGGAAACAATAATCAGTACCTCCTGCGAGCAAACAGAGCCATGGGTCAGGAATAACTGTCACCTCTATCATCCAGTCATTGATGTGCTGCCTACATCTTTGTTCACCTTTATGTCTGCGTCTGACTTCCTCTCATCGTATTTCTCCCATCCTTCCTGTCACTTTATGTTTCTGTACTCTTCTTTCCACTTCAGGTGCCTCTATGCTGAGTGACAAGCCTAATACAATCAGCCTGCATGCAGTATATCACGGGTTTGTTAGTCATGGTTTTCTAATTCACAGTACTTTTCCAGCCAAACTGTGATTGTTTTATACATTGCGGTAACCAATACTGTATAACCAATTTGACAGCTGTGGTTGCTGTTCCAAGTGACTCATTTGGGGGGAGTTTCCCGGGTCGCGGCTTCATGTACGTTAGTCGCGACCGGAAGCCAATCATATTCAAGCATGACACGCTAGTCACAGCATTTCCTACCTATGCCTAGCAGCAAGCGGATTCATTGGTCCATCCTGTTGTTCCCCATACTATCACACTCGCCTCGTGCTGAGAGGCTATAGTGTGCCTCAAGCCTCGAAACCCCTCTTCCTTCCCCTTCCACTTAACCCCTTAACCGCGGGGCATCACTTTTGTGACGCTTGGGAGCAAGGGATCATACCACGGGGCGTCGCTTTTGTGATTCTGTGTTATTTTGAATTCACCCGGGCTTCAAAGTGGGGGCTTGTATCATCTATCAGTACTGCCAATGTCCAACACTAGTCAGCACTCCTAATCTCATCTGTACTCCCATCCATTGTTGACAATTTAGCCATTTCTCCACGTTCTTGACTCCCCTCCCTACCCCCCCCTCCATTACCCTATCCTCTCGCCTGCCCGGCTGTGCTACGCTAAGTAAATCTTCCCTGGAATTTTTCACTGATTTCATCCATGGAAATAAGCCCTATGCCCTATTCTTATACCAAACAATATATACAAGAAAGAAATAAGGTAAGTGAGAGTGCCATACACCTGGAATTGGCTAATTATCACCTGACAACACCTCACGTGCACTCGTTCGCTAATTTTCGCTGTTTATTTCCCCTTGAAATATGCCGTATAATCTATTTTCGTAATAAATATACATATAAGGAGGGAAGGGAGAAGCCTAAGTGATATTGACTGTCACCTAGAACTACCTAATTTTTAATGTATTGTCTAGATTTCCTGCCAATCATTTCAGTGCTATACATAGCTGTTTCAAGAGCTAACGTTGGTAGTACTGAATATCCCTAGGTAGGCCTCCACCCCGGCCCTCCCTTATCAGTTCACTCTCATCTTCCGAAGTGGAGGTACGTCTGTTTCCTCTTGCTGACTTCACGGACTTTTCACCCCCATGCAAAGGGCCCAGTGACCTTTACCCCCTACTAAACCTCGTGTGGAAAGAGGTAAAGGGCTGACAATTGATAAAAGAGTGACTACGATCTTTCTATTGAGTAAAACAGTGCAAGTGGAATTGTAAATAATGTGTAAACAGCAAGTGAAAGTAATGAATGTAAATATATGTGAACAGTGGAAAATAGTTTTATAAGTTACTTCAAGTGACAGTGCATAACACAGTGTAAATAAAATAGAAATGTAAATAACGTAAATAAAATAGAGAACGTAAATAGAAATGTAAATGAGTAGTAGTATAAGAATACGAGTATATACCCTAGGAGTAATGAAAGTGAAAGTTTCACTCTAGCATGTCTGAATACTATGATTTATGAGAGTGAAGATGAAAGTGACATTCACTCTCAATGCTAGTATACAGGACGAGAAAGTGAATGCTACGTATTTTACTGAAAGAAATTGAATCCCTACAGTGACAATAAACTAATACTACTGAAGTAAACTTATGGATAATGACTGTAGATATATATAAGTGTTATATAGTAATAGAAATATAAAGTGTGAGGGGTTTTATGAATAATAAATGACAGAGTACCAAGAGCGAACTAGCGCAAGTGCGACGGTCAGACGCACTCATAATTTTCATTACTTTCACAGTGGTTTTTTTTTTGGAGTATGGATCCCAAACTACTTGAAAATCATAGAGTAGTGTTTATAGTGTTAATATCTGGCTGTGGTAATCATATTACGGGTTGTCGGGAAGTGTAAAGTGGAGACTTTGTTACCCAACTTCAGAGGTCTCCACAAGTCCTACGGTAACTGACGAAGGCTCAACAAACATTCCAGGAGAAAGCTGAAGGTATGTGCCATAAGCATATGTAATTTTAATATTCTAGGACTAATAACTGATTTTTGGCAAATATTTTTTGAGAGTCTGTCGGAGCCCGAATAACCCCGCGGCACATGCAAAACATTGGTAAACATACCCGCGGTGTAGGGGTTAAGCATCGCCATCAGTCAGCGTCAGGCAAGAACCTCACAATATTGTTAATTCCCATTAAATACATACATTGCATACTGTTTTGAAAGGATAAAAAAATCCACACTGGCAGACGAAAAAAGATGTATCGCAAACAGTTTCAGCGACAGCTGTCGCCCTCTTCAGTGGATCTACAGACCAAGAGTGGTACATACGAATACTGAGAAGGTGCTGCTTAAATGCAGGATGAGGACACGTTTTCCCAACCACACCTGATGTGACCTGACCAGACTCTCCCTCTACTCTGTCCATGACCTGAGTGAGGGATTACAAGGGGTGGCAAGGACCTTGCCACAAATCCTCTCATCACTGGATTTAATTTATACATTCCTTCACTGTGGTTAAATTATTATATCTCTCTATACATACAGCTCCCACTATCCTACGTCTCTTATACTTATTACATTTGTACAATATTTGGCTAGAAATTCAGTCGATTCTATGATCGTTTTCTAATGAGTGAACGTACACTGTGTTATTTATGTTGCCCATCCTACAAGCATACTTGTGTTCCCTAATGCGAGTGTCCAAATCCCTTCCAGTTTCACCAATATAAACCAAATCACAGTCTCTACATGGAATTTTATAAACCCCTGCAGTTTCGTTACTAATGGGTTTATTCTTTAATAGCATTGATCTTGAGGTGGAAGCATATCTAAATGCAATGTTTACATCCAATTCATGACTCACAGGCTTCACCAAACTAAGATTTGACACATATGGAGCTGTGATGTATAGCTTATTTTGTTGACTTTGTGATGTTGGTCTTGGTACAAAAAAGGCTTTTCTGGCTTTATAATACACTTGCCTTATAAACCAACTGGGATATTTTACATCTAAAAATATTTTCCATATCTTAGCGTTTTCAGTATCAAGATGTTGGGGACTACTAATGCTGAGTGCTCTAAGGAGCATAGAAGAAATAACTGACTTTTAGTGGAACTGTGGTGGTATGATTAATAATGTATATACAAATTGCACTGGGTTGGTTTCCTGCATACAGAAAAGCTAAGTGTCCCAAGTTGATTGGCTGTCGCCGAAACTGTTTGGAATACATCTTTTTTCGTCTGCCAGTGTGGGTTTTTATATCCTATTTTATGGTCACAATAGTGTGACTCTTCAGCCGTTTTGAAAGGATGTTAGTGTTCGCTGGTGACTAGTCAGTTGTAAGTACCGTACTGTATGGTGGTAGGAAGCAATTTCACTGAGAGTTTAGATTCATAAGTAATTTTCCCCATAAGCTATGTTATTTGTAATTCATGGAACTTCTAGGTCACATTAGGTATTAAAACTAAATTAAATCCCGAATTACCTGAAGTGACTGTAGTTTCTTGTAACCCAGGAAGCCGTGTACTGTACAGTACCAGGCAATAACCATATAGCCAAATAATGGAGTGATGTGGAGCCTGCCATGGTGACCCTATTAACTGGGTGGAGACATAAATGTGGTGTCCATTTGGGAACCAAACCTCCACACTCTTCCCTGTGCCATGCCATGGCAAGAGTGTATACAAGTGAACATCAGTTCACTGAATGGGACGGCCCTGGAAGTGCAATTGCATGCCATCAGGTGATAGGTCTGCTCGGTTAGACACACCAGTGTTATTTAACAACAACAACAACAACCTTCCACTGTCTTCCCCATCATCTCACTGTGCACTCATCCACACTTCTGCCCTCTGTTGTTGTTTGTTTCATCACAGAATAAATGAGATGTTCACTGGTCGATGAGTGTTGGTGAGGGATGCCTTTGCAGTGGCACTGATGTGTCTGGTCAGTTTTGCCGCCTGCTTATACAAAAATCCCTCAACTCTCTCCCTTTCCCCCCAAAAGGAGGATAATGGACTTCAGAAAAAAGGCAGCTTCAGCCTGCAGTCCACCAGGTTCACAACCAGATGTGCCTGAGGTCACAACTGTTGTGGGTATTACTACTATTGGCCCATGACTGTTTACTGGGAGATACCGGTTAATGTGTTTGTGTGTAGCTTCCAAAAGGTAAAAGCCATTTTTACCTTTTTTAAGCATCTGTCAGTATTTCTGGATAGGATTTGCTGAATAGTGAATAATGTGTAAATAATAATCATGCAGTGCAACGTGACTAACTTCATGTCCATGTCGTGGAAGTGGATGGCTTCTTGGTTTCTCCACTACCCAGTGTGGCTGGGATAAATTTTATGTTGACAAGGTTGTTTGTATAGCTCTCTCAGTTCAGTGACCTTTTTTTTTTTTTTTTTTTTTTTTTTTTTTTTTTTTTAGTCTGTTGTAACTACATCCAAATTATTTTGTTCAGCTTAGGAAAGATCTCTTATATTGAAGGTGTTACACTGTTGAAGATAATTATTTACCCTTGTATAAACAGAGTCCCCCCCTCCACAAAAAAATGTGTAAATAGAAGTTTCCCTTTGCAAACAAATAAATAGTATTGTTGCACCAGGAATCATATATAAAAGAGATCATCATACTGATGGGGTTATAATGAGTGATCTGATAAGCTGATGGTGCATTGAACAGTCAGCCTTTACCAAACTCAGATATGTTGTATCTGCCATGTGCTAGGTACAGTTGAGTTCAGAAGTTTGTTGTTCAGTTTATTCCAGAGGGAATGCTGAAGTAACATTATAATCTGACCATTTATATTTCATTCTGGCTACTTCCATATGTTTTTGTTATTAAGTTTAGAGGAGACCCTTCAAATTAGGGGGTTTGATGTAGCTTTCACCGACTACAGGACTTCATGATCAAATGTCCCATAAGATGAATTAAATAGTCTGGAGGTAGCATTAATCAGTATAATACTGTACATCAATGGATTCAAGAGATTAAGGGGATAGTAGATGAGGCTTGGAAAGAATAGAATTGCCTAGGAAATATTAGGAATATGTAGGAGATTGTGGAAAGAATTGTTGTATGACCAGAAGCATACTCACATCGTAGTGGAAGGTCCAGATTTGATTCCCAGGCAGACCACAAGGCCATTAGACAGGGTCTCCTTTGTCCCAGTGTATTCCTACCTAGAACTAAAATAGGAACCATAGTGTAAATTGACTAGGTGACATATATTCTGGGGAAAGAAACTACAGACTCCTTTCACACACACAAACAAGCATATGACACCAACATTCTTACATGCACACCGCCTCCTCCCTACACACCCCTTTTCAACGTTACATATGCCTTCATGAGAAAGTTTCTTGGCTGTTACCCTCCATAATGGAGAGGTCTAGTCCTACAGTGAACTACAGACTGCAGAAGAGTGCACACTTTTCATCTTCATAATGTCCAAATTAATAATGTAGGTATTGAGACAGCAGTGCGACCTTAGCTTGAACCCTTTATGCAACAGTTAGGTAGCTACAACCACAAATAGTTAAATGCTGGTCTTTTATCATAGCTCTTGGACAGTGTTGTATTGTGGTGACATATTCTGTAACTTATTGCCATCAGTTTAATTAATTTTCATTTTCTGATTCCAACCTGCACTGCAACGGTTTTCTGTAATCTAAATCCACACTTGGTGATCATTTATTTAATAATGGCTGGCTGTGTATTTTTATATGGTTTGGTACAACAGATATTATAATTTTTCTTAGCTGCTGGTGAGTAGTTATTTTGCCCCTGAAGTTACACTTTGAAGTGCATACTGTTCTGCTTATATAATATAGTACAGCTCAGAAGTCATCCACTGCAGCTGCATTTATAATACCTTCAGATATGCATGCACTTGTTGCTTGCGTGTTCACATGTACATTCCCTTCTGTGGTTGCACAAGGTAAACTAACTTTACATAACTACTTGCTGGTATAAAGCACTTTGATATGATAAGGACATTGGTCTGAAAGGAAATGTTCACACAGTGTTGGCAAAGTTTGCAGTAAAGAAACTGGACAGAGAACTTATTTGTTGCAATATGATCTTGTCTCATATTACTATCACTTTGAAAGAACCAGCAGGTAAAGTCATAATTAAGTAAAAACAGTCAGTTGGTCATAGTTATAGTACAGTTTAGTCTCCAATTTTTTCATACATCTCAGTGACTTTGGATCATATTTTTATGGGCATAGGAGGTCCTTACCAGTTTACTAGCTATACTAATGTTGAAAAGAGATGAACAACATGCAAGATAAAAATAAGAGGTACAGTACTGTACTATGTAAAATGCATCACTAAAGAAGAGCTGCTCAGGAGCTTGCTGAGGTCTTGAAATGTGGC
The DNA here is from genome assembly GCF_032717465.1 of Coenobita brevimanus. Taxonomy (NCBI): domain Eukaryota; kingdom Metazoa; phylum Arthropoda; class Malacostraca; order Decapoda; family Coenobitidae; genus Coenobita; species Coenobita brevimanus. Next base: position 11,279,796 of record NC_137038.1, read on the forward strand.
TTATAGGGTATCCTGGGCACATATTTAGTCTGTGTAATGTTCTAAGAATACTGTTATTTGTTATTATTGCCCCAGAATTCCAGTTCCTTGTTGTTGTGGTTATAACTCCAGCTTATCCTACTTGAGTTATCCATTAAAACAGTATTTAACTAACAATCCCATATTTCTCAAAACTGTTCTAGTGTAGTCATGTACATTTAGGGGTAGAAGACCAGTTGATTTACCGCAGTGCCATTACATAACAGAAAAATATCCAGTCACATCTTGAGGTGAGGCCAATATCTATTACATGGTGATTTATGCCATAAATAGAATTCCTGACAAAGAACCTTCAGTCATTTTTCCTATCGGTTGTCTGGTTGTGTATTTTCCTCTTTATTTTAGCAATGCACGGATGATTTTATTCAACTTAGGATTGACTTTTTGAGCTGGAGGGATTAATACAGCTTTCAGTAACTCATTCACTAAGTGATATCCTTTCTAAGTTGAATAATATCATCTGGAGGCTGCTGGAATGTTTTAAAAATACAGCATGTGATTGAAGTGGTTAATGACCCCCTTCTCCTTGTATGCATCCTGAGTTGTATTAACATCTCCAGTACGGTAACATTTTCTTTTGTTTAAATTGATACAGCCTGATCATAGGAAGGACCTCTGATGGTGAAATAGTAAGCAACATCATCTTTTAATATGAGTATGTCAGTGCCTCTTTTTATATCATCTTTGCAGTCACCAAACAATTCGCTTATCTTTGGAAGGAACCCTCACAGTGAACCGGTTAAAGACAACTTCATTTAACACCAGTATATCAGTGCCCCTTTATATTACTCCTGCAACTACCAGCCGTTTCTTTTAATCTTGTGATGAAGAGGTGACCAACAGTCTCTTTTAACACTACTGTAAATTTTTAAAAATATTTTTACTTGCTACCCTCACACAATTTTAGTTTTCATATAACGAGAGCAACATACCCCACAGGGACAACGTGCAAGGATCACCCACACATCCAGATGATCAATGAGAGTGGGGACTGGCTGGTGGGTGGTGATATTGAGGCACTTGAGAGAATCAGGTTGGTTGCCACACTTGACAGTTGTTTAGGGCCTCAGATATGCAAATTAAATCAAGAAAATTTTTCTCTCATAATCAAGAGAAGTTTACTCTTTCAGCCTGGTGACATATTGCTGGTGTATTCTTATTATTTCCAGATGATTTTATTCACCTTTGGAGAAACTGCAAACTGGAGAAGTAAGATAATGTATGGCCTTCATTAACCACTTATGAGATTTTTTTCTTATTTGAATAAGATTTTTAGGTGGTACCAGTAATAAACAATATGAATAGGTCACTGGTTTGAGAAAGTTAAGGTAATTTTCCTTAGATAACTAAGATTCATTTGTTTGATTTTCCTCCAGTAACTTTTATTTTCAGAAACAAATATCATGTCATCACCAGGTCTTCTTTACTTTATGTGCCTTATAACTAGATTTACAGCAAAACCAAACCTACTTTCACCTAAGACTTGTGTTGTGTTTTTCTGTGTTTCCTTAATCAGTAAAGCCCAAAGGAGTTCATTTCTCCCCTTCTTAATTATAGGAGCTATGAGGATGCTTACAGTAAAAGTGTAAAGGGAGTATGTTGGCAGATCCCTACACCAGTGCAAGGAGGGAGGATTTGCAGCCCTTAATCTAATTCCTTTTAATTATCTGTGTCTGGCATGTGTGTGTGTAAAGTACATGTATAAAAAATAATGATAATAATAATATGTGTTGATAGCTAAGTTTGTGAGGCGGAGTCTGAATTCTGGAAATTAAATGGTTTGTAAATGATTGTGTGACTCATTTGACTGGATGTGTTGTTAATAGTTCCTCCACATTTGTACTGTCTTTTTCCTTGTGTCTGGATCCTACCTCACCTGCATATTTTTGTGAGAGTCATGATGATAATTAGCTGATTCATTTTATTGTCCTAGTCACAGAACACTACTTCCCTTATACTGCCATAAATTGCAGGTGGAATGATGGTTTGGATGAGTACCGGCTGACTCCCATGGAACTGCGTGCCAAGTTCCGTCAGATGGGAGCAGATGCTGTGTTTGCCTTTCAGCTGCGTAACCCTGTCCACAATGGTCATGCTCTTCTTATGCAGGTGGGTACTTATCAGTCTCAATTCACAGCTGCTGTATAACAACTGCACCAACAGTAGTAACAGCAGCAGTAACAGTTACAACCACAAAACAGAAAGAACAGCCATTAAAGAAACAGTAATACCAATTAGAACAAGATTATCATCATAAGCTATAGTCATTATTATTTTCTGTGTGTGTGTGTGTGTGTGTGTGTGTGTGTGTGTGTGTGTGTGTGTGTGTGTGTGTGTGTGTGTATTTACCTAGTTGTGATTTGGGGGAAAGTAGCTATGCTCGTACTGTCCTGTCTCCATAACTACTAATGTCCAGCTTGGTTTTGAAATTGTGAATATCCTTGGCATTTATCACCTCTTTATCCAGGTAATTCCATGCTTCAAATTCAGATCTGTCTCAATTGACTTTTCTGGTAGAGTGTTCACCTTTTTTGTTTGGTATCCCTGCAGCACAATTTTTGGCAGGGAGAGTCACGTGACCTGCAGTTCAGACATAGGCTGTGCGAGGTTGACCTCTGAGGCCATTTGAGGTCACTGATTGGAGGTTACTTAAGCTCACTGGTAATACAAGCTCAAATGACTGGACCCAGCAGCCCAGTTTTTGGCATGGAGACCCACATGCTTTCCAGTTCAGACGTAGACTGTGTGAGGTTGACCTTTGAGGTCATTTGAGGTCACTAGTTGGAGGTCATTTGAGGTCACCTGTAATGCATGCTTGAACAACTGGACCCACCAACCACCAACCCAGTTTTTGGCATGGAGACTCGCTGTGCCGTGAGTGGTAGCGCACTCCCATAACCTAGCGGGGCTTTATGATCCAGTACAGGGTCAAGCTCAGGGGAACACCATTTCTCCCCATTTGACCTCCATTTCAGATGTAGGCTATGTGAGGTTTGCCTCCAAGGTCATTTGATCCTACTGATCAGAGGTCATTTGAGGTTGCCTGTAGTACATGCTTGAATGACTGGACCTAGCAGCCCAATTTCTGTCATGGAGACTCATATGACCTCCAGCATGGACATAAGCTATGTGATGTTGACCTCCTAGGTCATTTGAGGTCACTGGTCGGAGGTCATTTGAAGTCGCCAGTTGGAGGTCATTTGAAGTCACCAGTAATATACGCTCAAACGATGGGACCCAGCAGCCCAATTTTTGGCATGGAGACTCACATGACCTCCAGTTCGGACGTAGGCTATGTGAAGTCGACCTCCAAGGTAATTTGAGGTCACTGATTGGAGGTCATTTGAGGTCACCGGTAATAGTAAACAAGGGCACACAAATACTGTGCACCAGTCTGTAAGAGCTGAAATAGAAAGCTTTTGGACCCCTTATAATCCTTTTGAGTACACCGCTTCCCGTCCGATCAGCGAAGTTAAGCAACGTTGGGTCTGGTTAGTACTTGGATGGGTGACCGCCTGGGAACACCAGATGCTGTTGGCATCCCTACATGTCAAGTGGGGTTGGTGGAGGATTAGTGCCCCTCCCTGTAAAACAATTAACTCTAAGCCCTTGACCACCCCGTTTGGGATACATGGCGTCTGGCAATGGATGGATGGATGGCTAATCCTTCTTTAGAAGCATAAGAGGTATGTGGTCTTTCTGGAGTAGAAAGAAAGATTGAGCTAGAACAAACAGGATTAGAGTGTTCACCTTTTTGCCCCGGCAATGCCAGGCACCTCTGCTAGTGCTTCAATAGTTCTGTAAGGGAAGCTGTATTTCTTGATGTCTCTCTTGCATGTGGTCCTTCTCAACTTTTTTCCATGACCCCTCATTTTTTTTCATCCCACAGAAACAGGTCCTCCGTATCACCCTAATGTCATCATCATCAATTTCATCCAAAATCTCGTGGGCTAAGGTGTGTGTGTGTTCTTACCTAATTGTTCTTACCTAATTGTATCTTTACAGGAATGAGTCAAGCTCGTACTGTCCCATGTCTTAAACCATATTTATCGTACTTATCCTTAAATTTGTGAATTGTTTTGGCACACACTATTTCATTCGGTAGTGCATTCCATTGATCAATTGCTCTGTTTGGGAAACTGAATTTCCTTACGTCTTTATCACCTTTCTTCTCATGCAGTTTTTTGCAGTGTCCTCTTGCTGATGCTTCTCCATATGTTAAGTAATCATTTATGTCTATTTTCTCCTTTCCTGATATGCACTTATACAGCATTATCATGTCACCTCTTTTCCTTCTCTCCTGTAGTGTTGGTAGATTCAGTTTATTTAGTCTTTCTTCATAGCTTAGGTCCCTTAAGCTTGGTATCCATCTTGTAGCGGCCCTTTGAACTTTTTCAATCTTGTCTATATGCTTTTTGAGATGAGGACTCCAGACTACTGATGCATATTCCAGGGTTGTGTGTGTGTGTGTGTGTGTGATTTTATGCTAGATGTGCAAATCTTAGAGTGGCCATGAGCTGATTGCTTCCGTCACCCTATCCTCTGCCATTAGGCTACCCTTTCTCCAACTCACACCACCCTCGTTCATATACCTTTCCACCCCATCTTGTCATCATCCTCAGTCTCCCATTTATGTACCTAGATAACTTTTTGTGTGGTCTGCTGTTTTAGGACACACGTCGTCAGCTTCTTGAACGAGGCTACCACAACCCAGTGCTGCTGCTTCACCCACTGGGGGGCTGGACGAAGAGTGATGATGTACCACTCAAGACAAGAATGGAACAGCACCATGCAGGTCTGTGGTATAGCTCTGTCACCTTCATTTGGCCCAAATTTTCACCCTTTTGTTGCTTTCTTCCATCCTGTTTTCCATCCTTCCTCTTCTGTCTTTCTTTCCTTCATTCTGTCCTCTTCCTTCTGTCTACAGATGACTCTGCATTGAGTGACAAGCCAAATGGTTTCCTGTACACCAGGAAACCATTTACATTGCTGGGTGGTAACCATATAACCCGATAATGGCACCTGGTGGTTTAGTGGGCAATTAAGGCACTCCAATTGAGCCCCCACAAACTGGAAAAAGATGCCACCTCTCACCAGATAACTTAATGTAAGGTGCAAAAATGGGGTCAACTTGAATTACCCTCTGTTATACAATTTTTATGGTACTTTACTGAAAATAGGATATTTATTGATGTATCTACATATAATACTTGAGAAAAAAGGGCTTCTTTAACAAAATATAATAGGAACGGAAGGTTGCGTCCATCTTAGTTTAGGGACAGCCTACATGCAAGTATTATGTTGTTTGAGTATTGATCACTGTCATGTTTTTAGGTGGTGAATGTACATCTGTAAGGAAAAATGGTAGATGGGTATAACGAAATTATATCTTACACAGCAAATGAAGGAAATATGGTACTTAAACAATTGAGGATCGTATGAACTCCCTGAGCTCATATGGAGGCGCATTTTCATGGGTAGGGTGGCGTAGTTTGTGTGCCTGCTGCCAGAGGCTCGGGGTGGCGCTGATGATGTGTATACACCACACCTGATGCTCGCGCCTTTTGTAATCAGCCGATAAATCCAGAAAATACAGTGCCGTGGTCGACTGCACAACTAAAATCTATGTGGAAAAATAGATTGTAGCAGAACCGAGATGTTTTCTCAAAGGAAGAGGAATACCACGCCTTTAAAAATTCGGGTCGCTGATCTCGGCCACGTAAGATTTCGACCATGCAATTCTTACTATTATTAAGTGTATAATGGATAGAATCATGTCAGGATTTGCCAAATGAAAGATTACGATCTTTGGAAACTGTACGATAAATTTTTCCAACATCTGAGATTCATAACAGTTGATAAAAATGTGCTGAATGCAAAGACACGTAATAAGCTTTAATGGCTTTTAGTAAACTCTGTGGGGAACTTTTCAGAGTAAATCTCGTTTAGAATATCAGTAAAATATCTAGGATGAAAATAGTACAGGTATAATGCTTTATGCATGAGTAATAATCTCGATAGGATTTTTTTTAAAAGGAAGGTACACCAACTCTGAGCGGGTAGTGACCCCACACTATTTAGTGATCCGGTAAACACTGGCAACTTTCAGGAGTTTGTGGGGGCTCCAACTGGATTTAGCCTGTGCAGGTTTATATGCAAGGGGTGGTTGGGGTTTATTTCTAACATAATGCCACTCATGGATGAGTGAGGCTTGTCACACTCATCTTAAATATCAGGACCAACTTGCCTAGCCCCGGACTCCTACGCTTCTCACAGGGCAAGACTGGATAGATGATGAATGAATAAATGAATGTTGCTTGTTTCATGTACAGGTATTTCAGTGGCAGAAACGATAATGTTATGGCTGTACTGCCTTAAAGCAATTTTTTATTACTAGCATCATATTCTAGTATTAATCCATTGTTACAACTCAGCATTTAATATGGTATCGAGAGATGGCAATTTTAGGCTTAAGTAAAATAAAGAAAAGGCAATGCTTAGAGTTGTGTAGTATTTTAAGTGACATAGGAGATGTCATAGCACCTGCTCCTTAGTGATATATTTTGTTTATAGCATCTTATTATTCTCTTATTAATATTTATATAATTTAAACATTGTGTGCATCAATAATGTACAGAAGGGTATTGAGGTGTAATGTGCAAAATAAATTGCTGAGGAAGAAGTGTTACAAAATCTCCAATGCCACTTACAGTAAAAATCCCATTTTTCAGCATCTATGGGACCGGGATGATGCCGAGAAATTGGATTTACCGAGTAATCAAAAACCTTCCCACTCAGTACCTTAAATATATTGGTGAACACTGTCATCACCACTTATGGTATTACAACTGTGTTTGGGGAGAGTACTGTATACTGTACAATACTGCAATCAATACAGTACTATACCTGAATTTGAAATATATATATATATAAATTAGTGAGCATATACAAGTATAATGACACAGTAGGCCTACAAGTCAGATAACACTTCCTGGATGGCCAAAATCTATCTATCTATCTATCTATAGCCCGACGCCCTAATCCCGCAAAGGGTGGCCGCAGACAAAACGCCTCCAAGTCACTCTGTCACCCACCATTTGACTCCCCTCCCCCCAACTCACCCCCCCTCCCTCATATACCTCTCAACTCCATCCCTCCACCTCATCCTCGGTCTACCCCTCCCTCTCCCTCCCTCCACCTCACCTACATACACCCTCTTAGTCAGTCTTTCATTCTCCATCCTCTCCACATGTCCAAACCACCTCAGTGTATTTCTCCTAATCTTTTCAACCACATCCACATCTACCCCACAACGTTCCTTCACTTCTTCATTCGTCAACCTGTCCCTCCATGTCACTCCACATGCTCCTCTCAAGTAACTCATTTCCACTGCTCTCACTCTTGACTTGTTCCCCTCTTGCAAGGTCCACGCCTCGCTTCCATACGTCAGGGTAGGGATCACAATACCATCATGCAGTGACTTCTTAACTTCCATACTCACCTCCCTATTTCTCATCACTGCTTTCAGTGTGCCAACAACCTTCCTTCCCTGCTGTACCCTTTCACGTACTTCATCCCCCAAAGTTCCATCCTTACTCATCACACTACCCAAGTACTTGAATGCACTCACACATTCTCCATATCCTCACCATCCAACCTCACTGCACACTCTGTGACTTCATTCCTCTCAAACACCATAACTTTACTTTTGTTTACATTAACTTTCAGCTTCCTCCTCCTACACACTGTCCCAAATTCATTCACCAAACCTTGCAACTCCCATTCATCTTCACTCAACAATACTGTATCATCAGCAAACAGCAACACCGGAAGCTTCCAAATCTCACCCTCATTCATTAAGGCCACCCCCACATCCACTGCCCTACCTTGTACCTCCTTTACGACCCCATCCATATATATATTAAACAGCCAAGGAGACATTACACACCCCTGTTTCAGTCCCCACATTGAGATCAAAGAACTCACTCAGCTCACCATCCACTCGCACCGTAGCCCTAGCTCCCTCGTACATACTCTTCACAGCACTCAACAATTTCCCCTCCACTCCATATATTCTTAATACCTTCCACATACCTTTCCTATCTATTCTGTCATAAGCTTTCTCCAAGTCCATGAAGGCAGCGTACACTTTCCTTCCCTTCTCTAGATACTTCTCCACTAAACATCTTAGAACAAATATCTGATCTACACACCCTTTTCCCTTCCTAAATCCCCCCTTGTTCTTCTCCAACTAGCTCCTCTGTCATATGCCTAACCCTATCAATGAGTATTCTACCATATATTTTACCAGTCACACTAAGAAGGCAAATACCCCTATGGTTACCACATACTTCTCTCTCCCTTTTCCTTTGTACAGAGGAACAATTATACCTGATTTCCAGTCCTCTGGAACCCTTCCCTCTTCCCAAGCCAATCTACACAACTTCCATATCCACTCCACAACAATCTCACCCCCATACCTAAGCATTTCACCACACACTCCATCAATTCCTGGGGCCTTTCCCAGCTTAATCTTCTTCATCGCTTCCACTACTTCCGACCTACTGATCTCTTCCTCCCTCCTCTCATCTCTTCTTCTCCCAGCCATTCCCCAACCACTTATACTCACACTGCTCTCACTCTCTACATTCAACAAATCCTCAAAGTGCTCCTTCCATCTCCTCAATATCTCTCTCTTCTCCACCAACAATCTATTATTCCTATCTTTCACTCCCCTACTATTTCCCCTTTCACACTGCCTTACTTTCTTTACCTCCTTCCAAAACAATTTCTTACTCTCCCTCCATTTCACACTCAGATTCCTCCCAAACTCTTCATCCACTTTCTTCTTACTCTCCTTCACCAGTCTCTTAACCTCCCTTCTCCTGCTCACATATACTTCTCTCTTCTCTCTCTCATCTTCTCCCTACCTCTACTCGCCAACCATTCACCATATGCCTTCTTCTTTTGTTCCACAGCTCGTTTCACCTCATCATTCCACCATGCTGTCCCTTGCACACCCTTGCATCTCCTCCTCACTCCACAAACCGCCTCACACGCTGTGCTTATCTCTTCCGTGAATATCTTACATACGTCTTCCACACCTTCCATCTGCTCTAGCTCATACCTTCCCAATCTTTCTTCCACTATGCTCTTATACTCTGTCCTCTTCTCACTATCTTGCAATTTCTCCACTCTTCTCACAGGAGCTGCTTCCTCCTGTCTTCCCCTTCGCCTCCTCAACCACTTTCTTTGCAGCTCTACCTTGGCCATCACTAAGTGATGGTCCGAGACTCCATTCCCCCACCCTCTCCACACCCTTGCATCCAACACTTGTCTTCTCATTCGCTCATCCACACACACGTAGTCTATCATTGCCTTTCGTTCAACAAGTTCACCATCCATCCTCCTCATTACTCTCCATGTATACCGGTGGATCATCTTATGACGAAAGTAGGTGTTGGCTATTGCCAACCCCTTACCAGCACAGATGTCCACCAAAGCACTACCATTCCCATCTACTTCCGCTGGCACACCCCACTGACCAACCACTCCATCCACTCGTACATTCCCGACTTTGCCATTCATGTCTCCAATCAACAGCACTCTCTCGCTCCTCTCAAACTTGTCCATACACTCTTCTACACTCACCCAAAACTCATCTTTCACTCTTGCCACTCGATCCTCTGTCGGGGCATACACACATACAATCGCCCATGCTTGTATACCTACTTTCATCCTCACCCATACAATCCTTGCACCCACTGTTCCATACTCTCTTATATTCTCCTTCCACTTCTTGCTTATCATCAGACATACTCCCTCTCTTTGCCCTCTCATTCTCACTGACTCCCGCACATATACCTACACCGTATTCCCATTCTCTCACCCTTTCACCTTTCCATTTAGTTTCAGTCAATCCACATATATCCACTTTTGCATCCTCAAGCACCTGGACAATCTCTCTCTCTTTCACTTCATCATTCACTCCTCTCACATTCCACGTTCCTACTCTCAGAATGTCCTTTGTCCGTTCCTTAGTCATCAACGTATGGTCCGTCCGGGTCCGGAATATTACCTACCAGCTCAGTACAGTACATCACTTGTATTGGTGAACTCATCACTACTTATTACAAATATGTTTGGAGTGAGTACTGTATACAGTACTTTTTCCAAACACAAAATAGTCGGAAAATTGCATAAAATGAAGTGAAGGAATATGAATTGGGAAGGTCTTTCTGATGAAAACTAAATGTACATTTAGCACTGATTCTTATGTTCGTTTTTTTGTTTACATGTGAAAGGGAGAGTATTGATGGGAACAGTTATGTATTCAAGTAACCCCTTAATAACCTCCGGCATTGAACAACCCTTTAAGTACCGATGTCAGTGATGTCAAGTTAGTGAGCTATGAAAAACTGTGAACAATTATGGGAATGGAACGAAGGTCACTGGTATGTTTACACGACTCTGTGCTACGATTCCAAGCAGTCAGGGGGTCGGTTAATCTCAGATGTTTTCATCCATTTGGTAATTGCACCGTAACTTTGTAATTTCTCCCATGCATCATAGCGAATCATAGCATGGGTTTAGGAAGCTAAATAACATATTGTTAGGTGCGCCAGACGATTATCTTCACATCTTTAAGAAAATGGAAGAAATTTAATCCCTCTCTGAGTATGCAGATTAAGTTTTTTCCATTCTTCTGAAATCAATTTATTTTCCTTAAAGATGTGAAGATAATCGTCAGGGTCACCTAGCAATGTGTTATTTAGCTTCCTAAACCCATGCTATGATTCGCTATGAGTCACGGAAATATTGATAAAGTTGCGGTGCATTTACCAAATGGGCAAAAACATCTGAAATTAACCAACCACCTAACTGCTTGGAATCGTAGCGTAGAGTCGTGAAAACATACCAGTGACCTTCGTTCCCTCCCCATAATTGTTCAGTTTTCTTTATAGCTCACATTAACTCAACATCACTGACATTGGTACTGTAAAGGATTGTTCAATGCCGGAGGTTATTAAGGGGTTAATGGGATATATTACTGTTTGCATCAATACACTCTCTTTCACATTAAACACAAAAATGAGCAAAAGAATGAGCGCTAAATGTACGTTTAACTTTCATCAGAGAGACCTTAACAATTCATATTCCTCCAGTTTATTTTTAAGTATTTTTCTGACTTTAGGTTAGGTTAGGTTTGGTTAAATTATTAGGTACAGTTAAACTCGGTTAGGTTAGGTTTAGTTAAGCAGGACAGTCCCTTCCACCATTATGCTGAGGAATAAAAATACTAGAGCTGTCACAGCCGTACAGCTAAAAACAATGGGGAAACTGATTTAACAAGCAACATTTATTGGTAATGCATTACAGTATCAGTGGTTCTTTGGCTATGCAATTACCGGTAAATGTCATTTTCAGAAAGGCATCAAGAATGAAAGAATATCAGGAATTAGCGAGGGGGCTTGGAACGTAACCCTCGCTAATTTGGTGGGGGTGGTTACTGTACTGTATGATACTGTGCAATATTGTAATCAATACAGTACTATACCTGAATCTGAAAAAATTTAGAAATTAGTGAGCATACAGAAGTGTAATGAAACATTAGGCCTACAAGTCACAGATAACACTTCCTGGGCTGCCGAGATGATTCCGGACATCTGCTGAACAATCAAAGATTTTCGTAAATGGGACTATTTCTCAAAACTGCCGAAATGTCGGATCTACTGAATAATCAGCTGCCGAATAATAGGACTTTTACTGTATTTGCGACCTTTCATTCTTTCAGTTCATACTGTATAAAAGTGCTCATTTCTAAAACATCACAACATTTTCGTGCAACTGTTACTGTAAATTGGGAGAAGCTGGGAAATAAGGCTCATAGGAAGCAGTGGAATTTTACAAGGCATATTTTGTCGCCATAACTGTAGATGCAGTCGCAAATCTGAATGTAAAAAAAAAGGCAGTATATAACAAGGGCATTTCTTTATGATACATGTACTTTAACCCTAGATAAGTAATGTGGGGTCTCAGAGACCCCAGTCCCCGAAATTTAATTTTAAAAAATATGAGCATAAGGTCTACAGATCTGTCCGTCTCATTACCTTCCCGCCTAGTGATGCTCTTCATGGGGATGATGGAGTCATAGCTGTACCTGGCTCTGATTTTGCTCTATAGAGCCATTTGGGTATGTTAGACCCCAGATTACCTATTATGTAACCTCAGTTGAGCCCTCTTGTGATTTTTTTATTTCAATTTGCTGTCTTTCTCCTTTTGTATACAGAAGGTCCCAACATCGGTCTACTGCAGACCACCCAAGGAATCATGATATTACTTTTCAATTTTGCAAGATTTAATTTTAAAACTTTTATACCTGAAATTTAACCATTTTTGTATAAACTTTAAAAAAATGTATTTTTTCAATTAAACTTTATTTTTTCTGGCCCTATTTACAGATAAGGGGTTGAATTATTTGCGTTTTGAAGCATTTTGAAATATCTCAAACGGAAGTATTTTTTTTAATTTTTTTTTTCCGTGGGGTCTGTCAGACCCCACGTTACCTAATATAGTAACAAAATCAAGATTACCTTACAAGGGTTAATGAAACAAAGATCCTAACCCCTTTCAGCTCAGTTGATGGCCAAAAGCCAAATGTAGTCAGAAAGAAGGTATAAGTGTTGTTTCATTTATTAGTGGGAAGTTGAGATAGGATGGTGCAGGAAAGGGATGCCTTCACACTGTAACACTCTTATCATCAGGTGCCTCCATTACATGGTTGTACAAACATCCCACAACTCCTTCATTCTTCACCAAAAGGAGGATGGTGGACTGCAGGAGAAGGAGTTCATCCTGTAGTCCACTAGGTCTCATTCAGATGAGCCTGGGGACCACAGCTACAACAGGGTTAGGATGATGATGATGATGTGAATTTTGTCCACAGTGCTGAGGGAGGGTGTGCTAGACCAAGCCACTACGGTGCTGGCCATCTTCCCATCACCAATGATGTATGCAGGCCCAACAGAGGTCCAGTGGCATGCTAAGGCTCGCATGTCCACTGGGGCCAACTTCTACATCGTCGGCCGTGACCCAGCTGGCATGCCCCATCCCCACACCAAGAAGGACCTCTACCACCCTCAGCATGGCCGAAAAGTTCTCACCATGGCCCCAGGACTGACACAGCTTGAGATTATTCCATTCCGTGTGGCTGCCTATGATAAGAAGGCTGGCAAAATGGCCTTCTATGACCCAGAACGTAAACCTGACTTCGAGTTCATATCTGGGACCAAAATGAGGACCTTGGCTCGCACTGGGGAGCTGCCGCCAGATGGTTTCATGGCACCATCAGCTTGGAAAGTCCTTGCCAGCTACTACCAGAGTTTAGCCAAAGAGTAGGTTGAAAATGTTGGGAACCAAGTGTGTGGTGAAGTAATTGGGAGGACAATTGATTTATGCAGTGGAACAAGTAAAAAAGTAATTCACAAACAGGATGGAGATAGTTTCAGTGCCATGGGAAGGGAAACTTGAAAAATAAAGATAGATAAAAATATATATAATAGGTGCATTCTCTTTTGTTTTCCCATTGCTAGGTCTCTGCTTATCCAGGCGCATAGCAATTAGTCAGTTAATATGTAACATAAGATTAGAGGGCCCTACACAGATAAGTAAATGGGGATAAAGAAGAGGAAAAATTGTTTCAGAATATGTTCAAAGCACAAATAAATACATATATATGTACAGTAGGCTATCTATCAGGAGTATACCAAGTCGAGAGATTAGTCAGAGAACTGGCAGTGCTACTTGATGAGAACTTTTACCATATTCAGTGTTAATTAGAGCAGATTCTGTGTTATGAGTGAGAGTACATACCGTAATATGGTAGCAGTGGTATTTGTTTTAACAGGTTTTTATGTATCTTGTATTGAAGTGTGGTTGAAAAGTTATTCCTGTTGCTGATACAGTGTTTTTTTCGTTTATGTTATTGTGAAATATATTAAATTAAATAACAGAGCCTTAATATAGAGTAAGGAGAATAGAGAGTAGGTTGAGAGGGTATAAGAGGAGAATACAGTAAAACCTCTACAATTCGGCATAATAGATGTGCAAGCCTTGCCGAGTTAGCCTATTTGCTGAGTTGTAGGGATGAGCTTTAAGTTTCCCCCTCAGCACACACACACACAAAAATGGAAAGAAATGAAAAAAATTAAACGTTTTTACAATAAACAGTAAAAGCTGTCTTACCATGATTCCACGCAGTTGTAGGGTGTATTGCAGGCATGGAGGAGGACTGTGGTAGTTTTTGGAGGTGTTAGAGGGGCTCAAGATCACTTTTGGGCACATCTTTACTGTGCTATACTTGACACTGTACACTATGTAAAGCACAATTAACACTATAAAGGCCATACTGTAATGTATTTATGACTTGTACTATACTGGGGAACTAAAGACTAAACACCTTAACATTACTGTACAGAACTTATTCACTAAACACTGGCGTAGCACTGGGAGACGCCATGGTTAGCTTCTGCAGGTACAATCCACTTAAGAGTGTGTAACACTTAGTCACAAACAGAGCGAGTGAGGAAAGAATGCAACACGGGTGGCTGACGAAGGCAAACTGGCCCACATGTGGCGCACAACAGGCTTTGTTTACATCCCCATGCACACGTGATGCCGGGTTACACTTGCTGAATGTCGGTACAACTCAGCATCTTACTGAGTTGGGGGGATTTTTGCCGACTCTCTTCCTCTCACGTGTGCATTTTTGAGATTTTTTGAATTTTGATTTTTTAAATGAATATTTTGGAGCCTTCCCGAGTCGTAGAAGTTTCCGACTTGAAGGATGCCGAATTGTAGAGGTTTTACTGTAGTTTAATTTTAGTCTATGAGAAGACTGGTCGGAGAAGTAGTTGGTACAAAATGTTACAGTATATATAAGCTGGATGTGTAGGGGGGGAGGGTGTCTAGCGAGTAGGGGAATATTTTCTTGAAACCAGTAAATTAGAAAAAAAGAAAAGAAAAAAAGAAATCTCAGCTATTAATGCTCTTGTTATCCTCAGATTTGGCATGAGTTTTGCAAAGTTGAACATACTGTAGTTATGATGTGCAGACCAAAACAAAATTAATTTTAGGTTTTTTCAGTTTAGGATGATGTGAAAACCATCTGTGTAAACTGTAAATGTGAGGAATTGGATATGTTGCTGAGTGCACTTTTTCCCCTATATTTGTTGGTAAGTGAATCATAAGAGAAGTGAAAATTAAAAAATGTACTTTAAAGTTAGTCAAGAGAAGTAATTGGACTGTACCCTTGTAAGGGAGCTGAAAGGGACTGCATCTTACACCATTTCACAGTGGCACAGTTTGGGAATTTTGCTTATATATTAATGTACAATGAAGCCTGCATAATCAGTCTGACAGCTTCAGTACAACCTAAGCTCTGCAGGTGTCAAAAGTATTAATTCGTAATGATTTTTTTTTTTTTTTTGGTCACAGCCACCTTGCATGAAATTCTGGGATTGGATGTCTGGCAGTAGATTGATAGAAGCACACTAACTACAACACAAACCATTGATTCACAGTCCAATGGGTACAGGTGTGGGCTTATTAGGAGAGTTTAGTGTAAATAAATCATGGTTTAGTTACATGTATAATCTCCCAAATCACACATAGGGATTTTATATTGTATGGAAGCTATCTTTTGTTTTGTAGTTCCAAGTACAGACTATTGTAGAGCTTCAGAATGATTGGAAGGGTGGATCCTTCAAATACATACATACATGCATACCCTTTCAGTATAATGACATCCTTTCTACTTTGTTCTCAACAGATAGATTTTATTCTGCATAGAGGAAACCTCTTCTAGGGAAGAGGTAAATGAAAGTGGTCAAATTCTAATCTCTTCATCTTGAAATTTTTCTTGAGCTGAATAAGATTGTGTGCATAATATCAGTAAGGTAAATGGACATCATTGCAGTGAAAAGGTCAGTATTTATGTGTTTCCTTAGGTCAGTCACTTCCTTGTTTAGATATTTATACTTGTTATTATGTATTTTATCATGTTATTATGTTTCCTTCTGTCCATTGGTTTCATGTCCAAGTGAAGGTAACACAACAAGATTGTAGGTTGTTAACTTGTTCAGTCTGATGATGTAGTTTTCAGGTGTTTATTTATGCTACCTCCAGCTGATTTTATTCACTGTAGGAGAGGTTTTTTGTTGCAGTGGAGTTAGAGAAGGCTATATCTATCCCCTCCAGACCCAGAAGTCTCGGTGGAACAGAGTAGAATTGTCCATCGATAACAGAAATTATAAATACATCATCAGATTGAAGAGGTTAAGCATTTTGTCATCCTGAATAGTTACATATACTTTATACACTAAGGAGTAAAGGTATAATGGTCTCACTATTTCACCACATAATACACATACTCAGTTCATCCCTTGTTGCAATAACATCTCTGAGATGCCTTCCCTAAGGTGAATATAATCATTTGGCAGTTGCATTTATTTAAAAAAATAAAAAATAAAAGAAAGCTGTCATTGCCCTGAGGGGCTAAAAAGTTTAGCTTTGTCTGTTTAGAAACAGGTAATAACTCACATCTATCAAGTAACTGTATAACATATTCAGGTTGATAAAAATAAAAGCTGTATTATATATTTAGATACAGTACCAGGTACAGTACTTCAGTTTTTAATCAGTTTTAGTCCAAAAATTTTACTGCTTAATATTTTTCTATGTACATAATCAGTGATGATGTGTGTTTGTGTGTGTGTGTGTGTGTGTGTGTGTGTGTTCACACATGTGTATGTCATAAAGTGTGGTAGTAGTAGTACAGTATATGAGCATAACTAAACAAGTACAGGGAGGTCCCGAAGATACGAGCAGTTAGGTTCGATTTGGCATAGTCCTATAATGAATTTTCGTATAACGAAACATGTAACTAATGGTAAAATATTGGTTGAGTTCAAGGACCCCATCAAAGGCAAGTTTTCTAGCTAAAATATACGATACCAAATGCAACAAACATATCTGTATCATTGAACTGTAGAGAAAGCAACCTGAAAGAACAAATAGTATGCACATAACATGACTACACATAAATTAAACATATAAAACATGCATAACACTCATCTGTAGGTGGTAATGTTGTGTTGGAGGTGGGAAGCTGGCGGTCGCCAGCTGAGCAGCCGTGCCAGATTCCCAGACCCATGTTATTGAAGATGGCACATTAAAATTATTGCTTTTTTATCAAAATTATCGCACTCATAAACAAAGGCACTTCTTCACATAAATCGGTAATTACTGTAGAATTAATATATTTATATATGGGGAGATTAATTAACATTATTGAATTTGTTTAACTGTTAAGTACCTACCAGATTATAATACTGGTTATCATAGGAGTTACTAAATCCTAATGTTGTACGAATACTAGTCTTACAGTAGACTCGTTAATTTTGCAATCCCCGATTTATTTTTTCGATTATGAAATTATGAAAGTTATCACATTATCTCATGCATGCTATCGCATATTGCAAAGTGTGCCAAAATATCGCATTTTGTGATAATTATCGCATGTCTGGCAATGCTGCGGCTGAGCAGTCCCACTAGTTCTATTCAAGGTTGACAGAAAATGGCGGTGACTGCGTTTGCTGGGATGACCGAGTTAGAATCCTCCCACCTTACCTCCAGACTGAATGTCATATCATTGGACTTTCGAGATCGTATAATGAAAATAGTCTCTAATTTACCCAGGTCGAATCATCGGTTTCTTGTATATCGAGTGGTCTTATAACGGGACCTACCTGTACCATTGGGCATTTCTGGTTAATCTTAGTTTAAGCTGTAGCAGACCCTGTTAATGATCAATAATTTTATCATTTTGAGATTTTATACTCAGCCAAAGCTATGGAATTGAGTTCATTGCTCATTGCATTATATTGGCTGTAGAGTTTAAATATGTTTCATTTCACTCAGCACTGTTGATACTTGTGCTTGTAAGCTTTATCATCCTAACCATAATTCCCACTAAAAGTTGGAGTGGGTGTTTTGCTGTTCTCATCTCTATATCCCATCCTCCCCCTTATTGCTGGGAACTGTGATCATGATCATGATCATATCATCATGATGATCGTGATTATGATGATGGTGATGATGATGATAATAATAATAATGATGTATGTATGTATGTATGTATGTAGGTATCTATGAAATTCTAATTACAGCATGGTTGCATCACAGTGACCGAATGTTCCAACATGTACTTCCGGTTTAACATTTGACTAAGACTGGTCAGTCAGTATTCATGTTCATTCAACCACTCTGGTCCAGTAGTAGAGTCACTGTTGCAAGTATTGTATTCATAATTTTTGAATATATATATATATATATATATATATGGATGATGGCTGGATATATATAGATAGATAGATATAGATATAGATATATATAGATAGATAGATAATTTTATTGTAGTACAGGTTTTGTATAACCTAATGATTGTTACTGAAGTAGTGTTGCATAGATTTCTGAAAAGGAAATGCTGTAGTGATTATGATGTCTAGAATTGTAGCTGATTTTACTGAGTTTATCACTGCTTTTTCTTATACCTCACACCAGAACCAAGATTAATGCAGCAACAGTTATCATGTCACTTACTTTCCTAAGCCTGTACAATATTTATTTTTGTGATAGACTGATTTGTTCCAACTGCAGTTTTATCTTTGGGCCTGCTGCATGGATTGATGTTGTTGTCTGAATATTATTTGCAGGTGGCCTTACTGTGTTCTTATCAGGTGTTGGATGACCTACATTCAGCTTGTTCATGTGGATTTTAGTGTGTTAAAGACTTGAAATTCAAAATTAGGGTGTGAAGTCTCTTAACTTTTAGCCAAATGCTTGGCTGAATGTAATTCTTCTCTTAAAACTGTGTCGTAGATGCTTACTGTAGTGTAGTTCCTAAGACATGCAGTCATTGTGCTGAGTGTGAGGAGCTATAGCACCTTTCTTCGTGTATTACATTTTGCCTCGTGTTTCTTTGGTACTGAATAGCATCTTGTTAAGCTTATCAGTCCAGTTGCATATCTGGGGGCTGTTCATGTTACTTTGATACATTTAACCCCTTCAATTCAGTTACACATTTTTTAGGGCATTCTTATTACTTTCAGACAATATTTTTCAACATAGAGAGAATTCCCTAGTTCTGAAGAGGCTGAAGAAATCTACATGGAATTCCTCCAGTTTGAAAAGTCTCTCCTAAACTGAGTACATTTGACTGCCTGTAGCAAGAATGACCTGAAAAATAGATGACTGGAGTGAAAAGAATAGGTGAGATTGATAAAATTTAGTATGAAATTTGTATTGCACCCTTTATGGTAATACACAGTATTTCAAATGTATAGGAAGAAAGAGTATAATCATTGCCAATAATGTGTAAATGCTTGAACACTCTGTTGCTATATGAAGTTAAAGAGGTGCACATTGCGAAGAAAAGTTGGTTCACAGTCCTCACACTTCAGTATGCGGCTGTTAAACATTGACCCATATATAACAGTTTATGTTCATGATAGGCTTAGCAGGATGTTGATGCAATTTGATTATACTGTAGAAATGTAACTATACACTGATGCTAACATATGTTATATAGGAGCAGTGCAGCATTTTGTAATGAATTAGAATATACCCTGTATCTGGTTCTTAGACAATATTATTGTCATATCATTTGTGAATTAATTATACAGCAGAATAATACAAACAATTAATTATGTTTCAGTTTTTAGATACCAACTGAGAAAAAAAAAAAATTGAAGTTTTCAGAAATCTGATTGAAAATATATTGTAACTCCTGAGCATCAATTTTTCTGCTTAGTACTAGTACAGAATGAAGTTTAATTTTAGAGTATGCACAACAAATGTACTTTCAGTTTTCTTGGCACCATTAAATAAATAATGTGTGGTAAGTCTGAAATTTAATGGAAATATTTTTTGAGAGATCAGAATATGATTATACTGTACCTAATTTTATCTGGGTCAGAAGAGGTATTCTAACAAGAAGAGACTATCTTCGTAGACCTGCAGTGAAACTAGCCATCAGCTGATGCAACAGCTGATATGTCAGATTAACTCTCAACTTCAAGATGAATAACTTTGTATTTGATTTAAAAAAAAAAAAAAAAAAAAAAAGTCACTAAGAAGTCTCATGCCAGAACTGAAAATTGCCTAATAGTCAGCTGATGTGTCAGCTGATGCATGAGCTGACATGTTAATGCAACTCAAAATTTCAAGCTGAGTAACTTTGTTTTCATAAGAATATCACTCATAGCTCTCCAAGAGCAGATATTCAAACTTTCCTTTGAGGAAGAAAAAAAAAAATCATGCATCAGCTGACACAACAGCTGACATGTTAAATCGGCTCAAAATTTCAAGGTGAGCAACTTTGTACTGTACTTCATAAGAAAATTGCTCAGTGCTCTCCAAGAGCAGATATTCAAACTTTCCTTGATGGAGATGGAGTGGAGGAAAAAAAAAAAAAAAAAAAAAAAAAAAAAGATCCCCCAGGTATACCACTTACAGACCAGTGAGCCTTGCCACGGATAAAAACCCAAGAATTATGTACAGTAATTGGTATGCTTCTTAATGCTGAAATTTTATAGTTTTTGTACAATTACTACAAGAACTATAATATATCCAGTCATTGAAGAAAACCATCGTGGTCATGAGACAACTAAAATTCAAAGCGATTAGAAAATTCAGTATACAAGTAGATTTTAGTTTCATTTTCTGAAGGAAGGCAGTTTTAGAAGAGTAGTCATCAGTATTATTTAAGTCTTTTTGTTTTCACTTTTTGCAAGGTTGAACAAATATTTGATTTTTTTCCTTTTGTTTATAATGTAAGAAAAGTAGTTGTTTAGTTCTTAACCTTTTAATGAGTTTTAGTAGCTTTCAGTAAATGTATAAATCCTACTGTGTTATTGACCATGTATGCAGCTGGCATTGACATTTGAATTCTTCCACCAAAATTTTGAACCACCTGTAATTAGAATGTGGGATTTCATGTACATTAATTATCATTAAATTTTGTCCATGGCAGTTGTTATGAATGTTTTAGAAGTGTGTGTACTTTATTTTGCCTTCATCATGTGAGTAGCTGAAAATTTTAGTGGGAGAATTAACCCCTCCACTGCAAGAGGTCTCTCTCAAGCTATATAGAATTGCCTGGCAGTAACAAGAATTAGCTAAATAAGAAATCAGCATATTGGAAGAGGTAATGGAGGTTGGAGGCTGCTTCAAACCCTTTCACTATGAGAGACCTCTAATTAGCTGAGAGAAAAAAATGTCATTAGCAAGATTAATCTCTTCAATCTGGTGATGTACAGCTATTAGTTTATATATGGTACTTCTTCCCAGCTTCAGATGACATTATTCACTTTGAGGGAGATTTTCTGTTGTGATGAGGTTATTGATGATTGAATGTAACCCCTCCAGTTTGAAAAGTCTCTCTGAAGCTGGTATAATTATCTAGTATAGTAGTAACAAGAACAGAATTTAAAGTACATCATCAGATGGACGAGGTTTAGTTTAAAAATACTGTAAATGTATTGTTCGGTTAAAAAGGAACTTTAACTATATCTGCAGTTTATGGTTTGAATGACTAGGGGTAGTATTTATAGAGGATCTTAGTAATATTGTAGGATAAACATATCTGTTTACCAGCTGCACAGTAACTGTTATCACAGATCACATCCTTTTAATATTTTGTCACTTTAATATTCATTCTGATTTGCTTGTGAAGTGTTTGATTCCTATTTGAGTGAAGATAGGAATATAAACAAGAAGCCTTATGCACAATTTAAGCTTAATTTGACTGAGATGTTTGCTTGTGTGAGTGAAGATATAAGTATTAGAATGCAATCCTATACACAGCTTAACCATAGAAGAGTTTATAAATACTGCCCCTGATGTTACTGTGCTGTTATATTCCAAAATTCATTCCAGCCATATATTGTGCTGCCTCGTGCTGCTTGTCAGTGTGTGGTGGTGTGTGTCGTGTGCTGTATTCCTTGAAGCTTGGAAGGCTCACTGGCATTTTTTTCCCCAAGGGATTTATTTTGCATATCTAGTCATGGTCTTCCCTTTTATGTTTTGAACACATAAATACTAATTTTGTGGTGTCCTTTTTATGTACAGTACTTTTTATGGAATTAACATACCACATTCAGAGCCAAACCACCAAAAAAAAAGTTCAGTACTAGAGAGCCTTCTGCATTCATGAGAAAACAGCCCCATGAATGTGCCTCCAGTGTAAGGTGACCACCTCCAGCAGTTTGGTTGTAGTTCATCAGTAAAGTGAAAGTTGCTTGTGTGGATTTTTTTTGGAGCCTGATGAAGATCCTTTTCCTCATTCAGCTCTGTTAATGGCCATATGTTGTCATATTGGAGGGTTGATTTGATTAGTTACCAAGTAGACATCCCCGTTTTATAACTGTCATTTTTTGCAACCACAATATAGTATTCATATTCTGAGAGTGGGCCAGTACTGACATCTAAAAGCAAATTAACTGTGGTGTTGGTGTACTTATTAATCTAAGTGCTGTGTTGCTGAACACTGTCAGTACTGTAATGTTTACTGCATTTCATATTTTTTTTATGCAGTACAGGATATTTCTTAGTTCTCTTCAACACAGGAGGAGATGGTACAGATTTTTATTTATATCTATCTATCTATCTATTGCCAGACACCTCAATCCCATTTGGGGTGGCCACAAACAAATTGCCTCCACGTCGCCCTGTCCCCCGCCATTTCACTGCCCTGCTCCCAACTCATACCCCTCTCTCTCATATACCTCTCCACCCCATCCCTCCATCTCATCCTCGGCCTCCCCCTCCCTCTTCCCCCCTCCACCTCACTCACATACACTCTCTTTGTCAGTCTCTTACCCTCCATCCTGTCCACATGGCCAAACCACCTCAGTGTGTTCCTCATAATGCTTCCTATCACATCCACATCCACACCACAACGCTTCTTTATATCCTCATTCGTCAGCCTCTCTCTCGATGTGACTCCACAGGCTCCTCTTAAATAACTCATTTCCACTGCTCTCACTCTTGACTTGTGTCCTTCCAACAACGTCCAAGCTTCACTTCCATACGTTAGAGTTGGTATCACAATACTGTCATGTAGTAACTTTTTCACTTCCATGCTCACTTCCCTGTTTCTTATCACTGCATTTTAATCACTGCTGTACTGAATCAAGATTTGTGAATGGTTGAGTGATTTTTAGTTTGAAAGTAATACTTTTTTTTTTGTAATGCAAGGAAGAAGGAATCAAAGGCCAGGAGCCCACAAACTTTTTCTTCCAAGAGAAAAACAAAAACAATACAAAAGAGAGCCAAATTCAAGATCCATTCACTCTGAGATGCCTGGACACACTGCATTGGAAAGACTGGAGCTCATAGGAAGTAGGAAATACAGACAGAAGGAGACAGTTCCAGAGTTGACCTGTTGCATAAATGAAGGACTGGGAATAACAGTCAACTCTTGCATTAGAGAGTTGGACAGAAAACGGATGAGAGTTTGTTGCTAGATGCGTGCTACGCACCCATCGTAGAAGTGGAGGGATGCAAGCAGAAAATTCAGAGGAGCTGTGATCAATGAAGTAGCGATAGAAAAGAGATAAAGATGCAACAGTGCAACAAAGAGACAGAGGTTGAAGGGAGTCGGTAAGAGGAGAGTTCTATCTATCTATCTATTGCCAGACGCCATAATCCCGTAAGGGGTGGCCATTTGACTTTGAGTTACTTGTTTTACAGGGAGGGGCATTAAGCCTCCACCAACCCACTTGTTGACACATAAGGAGGAGTGTTAATGAAACGAAAAGCCTTGGACTCCATCTTATTGAGAAGAGCTGTATGTAGGGAGCCTCGCCATGCATGAGAGTTGTACACTACATAGGCGAATAAAACCCGAGTATAAAGTCGACAACTGTGCAGGGGTACAGAGTCGGCTTGCAAATACTGTAAAATGATAGCTGAGGGAGATGGTGACTCTCAGTGTGACGTGCTGATGACTGGAGAAGACTTTGACAGGTAAAAGGGTATTTCAATGTGAAAATTAGGTGGACAATAGAGTTGCTTAAGTGGGGAAAGATGATTTATGCTATGAATTCCTTCGTAGACCCAGAGATCCCAAGTTAGGGGGAGATTCCTGTTTGCTAGTGAGGCCAGTAGCAGGAGACTTGACATGTCTGTAACACTACACATCGTGCTGTTCAAGGCTGTACCAGTCAGCCCTGAATCTTCACAGAAACAGCATCAGGCATGTGCTACAGGTTTAGGTGCTGTCCTGGGATTGGGCCTCACATGGTCACAGGGTGTCTTGCTGTGTGAAATGATTTTAGCCACATTGCATCTGTTTACAATCCCGGAGTCAACACATAGATGTATACTTATCAGTAATACCCCGATATACGATACCCCTAGATGTGATACCCCGGCCTAACGGAGGGGGTTGAAATACCACCATACCCCGCCTAACAATGGGCAAACCCCCGTTTAACGGTGGGTTTTGATTTTTTTTTTTTACCAATTTTGATTATATTTTAGACAAATCGTGTGTTTAGGTTGATTTATAATATTTTAGACTTAGATTAATGTGTTTTAGCCATAGGTGGGATGAACATTGTCATTTTGGGTACAGTTTACTAAATTTGAATTTTTCCAGACATATTTGACGATTTGCAGATTTTATTTGTTGATTTCCAGTGAATTGTTTACAGGTGTTAGGCTTAAGTTAGCTTCTTTTACAGCTGTTAGGCCATGTAGATTGGCTTTAAACTTGTTTTTGGGCTCATTTGGGTGGGTTTTGGACTAGGTTGGGGGGAAACCCAAGGTTGGAAAACGCATTACTTTATATGTTAAAACTACTCCAATATACGATACCCCGCCTAATTCAGGGTATACCTATATAGCACAAGGGCCCTGCAGTCACCAAAAGTCATTACGTGTAGGAAACATATTTACAGACAACCATGTTAATGTTACATTATTTCTAAGAATACAAACCCAGTTTGACACGATCTGTAACTTTGCACAAATGTCGTCTTCATATTACTGTATTGGAAATACGTTCTAATGAGAATGGTTGAAGTATTATTCCATTTGCATCACAGTGCACTCTGATACAACGATCCTTTCTCCGATTCCTCCATTTTCAATGGTGTGCACATGTTTACAAATAAGAGATTTATATGTTTTTATACCTCTTGCTCCACAGACACTAATTAGAACCAGCACACGCTTGTGCCAAAGTATGGGAGTTTTATTGCCCTTGGTGGGAGAGCAGGGGGGCATCTATAGAAGAAAAAAAAAAAAAAAAAAATTATACTGCATATGATGTGTGTCAGGATTTTGACGGCTCCCACTTTCATTCTTTTTCTCTGGAGCCTACCTCACCTTATAGGTGAGCATGTAAACTGGGATTATGGTGATGACAGAGCTTAATTTACACATGATGTATTCTTTACTGTAGCACAGTACAAACTATTTCAGTTTAGTGATAGCTGATTTTTATTTTTTGGTATGTATGTGCTCTCTAGACATGTGAACTATTGTAGGCCTACGTGATGTAGTGTGTTTTGATATTTAATCTGGAATTTCATTCAGTTTGACCAGTATAAAAATATCATGGTTATTACTCCAATCCCATTTTTCTCAGTACTTCATTTTCTATGATAGACGTAAACATCGAATAGAGAACTGTCACACTGCCTGGCCTGGCTGTATGAGGAAATCAGTGTCGCCTCAGTTCTGAGAAGGTGAGGATATGTTTGGGTTCTACCCTAGCTAAGCACTTTCTCTTTTTGTGTAATTGACAAATGCAGTATGTAACATAGGAAAATGTGGTAGATATAGGTGTATGATACTTTGCGCCCCGACGAAGGTATATTTAGGAGTATTAAACGTGTATATTGTCAATGTGTTCACCTCGCTGTGACTGCTGTCATGCATAATACCGCACATGTGGGCAGCAGGTGATATGACTAGCAGTTAAATGTCTTTGTGGTCGTGAAAGTTGGATGCATAATAGTAGCATGAACCCCGTTTCCCTTTCAATATCAAGCGTAAAACTTGTTTCGCGTGAGTCATCAGTTCCGGGAATGATTTGGCAGGTCACGCAACCGGGTTTCAAAGCATATTGGTGTGTGGTAATGATATTGTGTTTATTTGATATCCATAGATACAAGCGCTCATGATGTGATCTTCGTCTTTGTAGTGGTATGATAGCCAGATGTGTAAACAGGATAAGCGTAGATAAAGCAGCCTAGGCAAGCAGCCACAGAGATTTTCATATTACCCTTTATGTATGAAATCACACTTCTAAGCTGTCCAAAATCATTTGGTGGCAAGAGGAATTAAACTTATAAGTTCAGGAGGGGTGGAGTCCAGGTCTCTATAAAGGGGGGAAGGGAGGCAAGCTTTAACACAAAATATAGTATTACGGGACTACTTTATATGCTTAGAATGCAGTACTGGTAGTGAATATACTGGGTTAGGATGGTGATCATGATGGTAATGGTGAAGGTGGAATTTTCAGTTAATAGCTTTTCCTTTTGTGTTTCATTTTCCTATTTCTTTATCTAACCCATCCTGTTGAAAATACGGTAGTGGAACTTTGGATTAGAATGATGATGAATGAATACTGTACCCTGATACAGGTCCTTAACATCTTTCAGCTCATATGATGACAAGTGTAGCCATACTTGAGGGTTGATTTAACTAGGCTAATAACCAAGGAGACTCAGTCCTACTTCATAACTAATGCTCCTTGAATTTTGGTAACTACATCATTGTAAGTTGTGAAAGTAACCCCCTTCCATGAGGTGAAACCATCATCCTCATTATATCCCTGTTGCATCATGAGGAGCATAGGAGCCTGGGGCTAGGCAAGTTGTTCCTGACATTTAAGATGAGAGTGACCAGCCTCACTTAGCCT
Source organism: Coenobita brevimanus (assembly GCF_032717465.1). Lineage (NCBI taxonomy): Eukaryota > Metazoa > Arthropoda > Malacostraca > Decapoda > Coenobitidae > Coenobita > Coenobita brevimanus. Next base: position 11,306,827 of record NC_137038.1, read on the forward strand.
ATCCCTGAGTGGCATTATGTGAGCAATAAACCCCAACCATCTCTTGAATATAAACCTGCATAGGCTTAATCCAACTGGAGCACCTTAATTACCCACTAAACCACCAGGTGCCATAATTTAGTTACGGTATATGGTTACCACCCAGCTTAGTAAATGGTTTACAGATGTACCGTACAGGAAACCATTTGGCTTGTCACTCAGTCACTTGTAGACAGAAGGAAGAGGAAAGAATGATGGAAAGAAAGACAGAAGAGGAAGGAAGAGAGAAAAGGGCAGTCACCTGAGAGCAGCAATACATCGAGTGAGTGGATAGTGAGCACCCCCACCTACCACAAGAGTGAAAGTAAACATGTACGGCAATAATAATTCTTCTTGCAGTCAGCATTGGTGATGCTGCGGTCAGGCACCAAAACAAAGGAAGGCGGGGATGTTGGTGCTGCCTCGGCAAGGAGCCTGAATGGCAATGTCACCACCAGTGCGCAGGGTGTTCAGGAAATTACCTCATCGTCAGACAACACCAAGGTCAGTCAGTCTTTATTCCATAACTTGGAGGTCAGTTCGTATGTTTATATAGTTAATTATCATTTATTTCCTTATTTACTCTCATTATCTCCATAATACTTTCACCAACTAGGTGAGACTTTTCATGCTGGACTGGTTAGATATGACCTTGATTACCTTTAACTCCTGGACAACTAGGGATTCTCCCCCCCCCCCTCTTCCTCATTAACACCATCAGTCCAGACTTCTTTTCCCACCTAAGTGAGAAAAGGTTCAGAGAGCAAGAGAAAACCTGATAGGAGAAACTGTCATAACCGAAAAGTCTACTGAGCTGAATGGGCCACTCATTCACTCACCATTGAAGTCTGTAGAACCGTGACTCCACCCCACATGCATAAACATCCACATTTACTCCCCTCTACAGTAAACTATCAGAGTAATTTTCAAGGAGACTTGGAACCACAATATTTTGCAGTTTTCTTGTTTTTTTTCTTTACTGAAGACCATCATGTGATTCTTTGAGCATTTTCTGAGCATATTTTCAAGTTTTGATGTTCTAATTTCTTTTAAAAATTGTGAATAGTGTTTAAAATGCTGTCTTTGTTTTCAAGCCCTGACACCAAAGACAGACGAACGTCATCTTGTGGTGCACCAAAGATAGATGGACGCCAATAGATCACCATTTTGGACACAAAACTACCCTTACCATTTGGACATGAAACTGCCCTTATCAGTGCTGATTTATCCATACCTAACTGAAATTTTAGTAACAACCCAACCAAATTTAACCTAACCCAGCCTAAGCTATATTATGCTTACCTAACCAAACATGTCCTACCCTTACCTTACCTATCCCATACATAATCATATTTTCCTTGTTTATTGATGGAGCCTCTTCATACTTGAAAATGCACTTCTGTTACACGTTCACAAAGTCACTGAATCAGTTCAAAAGTAGAGAAACTTTTGTTTTAATACTTGAGGTGGCCCTATATCTCCTTGAAGACTGCCTGTATCAGCTAGAGTCAATCCAATGACTATCATTTTGCTGGTGGCAAACCCATGTCATATTTACTCCTCCATAAAAAATTCAATCAGCTCAGTCCACTGTCAGTTCCCTAGCCTCATCACTCAACATACGTCACTTTGAAAATTCTTACACACTCGTTTATTGTATTTATTCACCATTTTCTTGGTTTACCACACCTCTTCCCATTTTCAAACTCATTCAGATACAGTATACTGTACTAGGTACCCATTTCACCACTACAGATGCACAACCATTCTCTCCACATGACCCTAGCATCTAAGCACACACACTTGCCCTTGGTGTCCCATCTTCCTAACTGTCACATCTTTCATGAATCACGTTTTTCCTTATCCACTCTCCACACTCCGTACACATTCCTCAGCAACTCCATTTCCTCTGTTCTCGCTCTTGCCTTTTTTTTTTTTTTTTTTTTTTTTTTTTAAATCCAACATGAGAGTTGTTGACTTTTCATTTTCATGCCACATGCAAGTCTCACTTCTGTGTGTTAAAGGCACTGAAACTCCTTGGAAGCCTCTCACAGCCACCACACCCAGCCATATGTTTTGTATCAAGGCCTTCATAACACCAGCCTTTTTTTTTTCCCTGTACTGCTGTTTTCTGTCTACATTGTACATTTACCCTTCTTCTCTACTATTGCACCCAGGCGCTTGAACTCCGTGCACCATTTCAGGTATCTTCATTAACCATCATGTCACATTGTGAGTTACATTCTGTGTCAGCAGCTAGCACTTTGCTCTTATCGATATTAATTTTCAAAGCCTGTTGCTCATAGGCATTCACAAACCTCTGCACCAGTCTGCCAAGCTCTTGGCCACTATTTGCAAGCAGCACTGCATCATCAGTATACATTAGATTTGAGTTACTCCATTCATCACAGCTCATTACCAACACCATCCTTCTCTTCATGACTTAAGATCCATCCCAAGTTAAATAAAGTCATCTATGGTCAGACTCAAATATGAAGTCCGTTTGGGTGGGGCCCGCGCGTGGATTTCCCTCTCTACAGCTCTGCCAAACCTCCTCTCTCTCTCTCTCTCTCTCTCTCTCTCTCTCAGTTGATTGAGAAAGTTTTTATATATTTATAAGTTTTGTTTTCTTCTATATTGTTTCGACTTTTTTTCCACACCACCACTGAGGTACAAGTCTTGGCGCGTGTTTTTTTTTTTTATAGAGGTTTCCCCTGTAGGCATAAGTCCTCTCTGATCTTTAATCAGACAATTCATCATCTGAGCTTTCTGATATGTTGATTAAGAATGAATCCACGAAATGGTCGACTGCTACATCTTGTTGTGAATCTTCTTCTTGCTGTTGTACAGCATGCCGCACTGCTTTCATCCAGTTATTCGGTGTTACATGATTCAAAGCTTTTTTGGCAAGACGTTTAAGATCAACCATTTTGAAGGTGTTTGCCTTGGCTATATAGGTCTTCACCTGAGCCCAAATGAGCTCAATAGGGTTGTACTGACAATGGTACGGTGGTAATCTTATGACCCGATGCCCTGCTTCTTCAGCAATTGTGTCAATTACATACTTTGTGCCAGTATCAAACTTCTTTGCAAGTTCATACAGCTCGTGTTTTAATAGATCGTCGCTGGGCCGTACTCCCTACTTTATAAGCCAGTCCCTTATATCCGATTTTCTCCAGGACGAGGTTGTTTTTTTTTCAAGTTGGACTGAATGATAGGAAGCGTTATCCGTAACAATTACAGAGTTTGGTGAAATGTTTGGTATTAGTTGATTCCTGAACCATTCTTCAAAAAGTGTTGAATTCATCTGATTATGGTAGTCCCCATCGTTTTTTGCTTGAAATATCAACTCAGTATTGTTAACCTGTAGTCTGAGGTGGGTGTCCTTGACCTCTGGCAACGTCGGAAAGCGACGTTGTCACGTGGTGTGGAATTTATACAAATCATTGTTATTATCCTAAAAAACGACATATTGATAGCACTATATAGCCTTATTTAATAAGTACAGAATATTTAATATACAATTTCAAATAGTAAATAGCTGACGTATGACAGAGAGCGAGATAGGTACTGGGGTTGATGCGGCAGAGCTGTAGAGAGGGAAATCCCCTCTCGGGCCCCACCCAAACGGACTTCATATTTGAGTCTGACCATAGTATTTGCCAGAACAAAACTTAAGAGACTTCTCAGGCTGAATATCTCTGTTACATCTGTATATCCTAAATCAAGGGTGAAGGGTGAGATGTTCTAATTGCGACACTTTGTATCTTTTTAAGCTTCTGGACTTTACCTTTCCATGTTTTAGTTGTGAAATGTTTGGTGCTTCCAGATGTGAGAACTATTTAACTTGGCACTTTTTTTACAGTTTTACTCAATCAGATACATTTGTGTGAAGCTGCAGAATGTGATGAATGTTTGTGGCATATCCGGTAGAGCCAGGATCCGGGGGCTTGAATGTTGAGTGAAAGGAAGTGTGGCCTATTTGGATTGGGCAAGTTTGTGCTGTTTGGACATTGCTACTCCTCACCCTGCGCTTGGGTGGGAAAGGAGGTCCGGATGATGATGATGATGACTTCATATTTTCTGAATCTCACTCACCTCACATTTTTAGCAGGAAATAGGTTGCTATTGACTTCTGAAGAACCTACCAGCCCAGGTTACCTTAATTTGGAACAGGCAGCATTACGATAAAAGCCTACTGTAAATCTCATTAAGGCAAGTCCCCAACCTCATATGATAATTTCAGAAACATTAGACAAAGATAGAACATGTTTGTTGCTGACTGCATTCTTAAAATGTGGGATGTAGGCTGGTCACATTCCATATATGCTCATCACAAAATAAAGGCTTGCATTCCCTTTTGCAATTCAGGTTTCAGCTTCTTTAGTCCTGTGACATAGTTATATTCTATCTATCCATACTACGAGGTCTGTCCAGCAAATATCAGACCTTTTATCTTAAAAAAAATAGATAACCTGTTAGGTTTGGACAATAATCCCCTTCTAAATAGGCCCCTTCTGACTTGACACACGTAGCCCAGCATTCTTTCCACTGCCTGAAACATTTTGCAATGTTGGTTTTCAGTATCTCCTGCAGGTGCTTTGTTATATTTGTCATGATCTCTTCTCTTGGATGTATGTTGCTCAAGACGTGTTGGAGTGTGCAGATTACGATCCAGACTTCTGAAGACTGTTATCACTGGAGAGGAGACTTGGGTGTATGGGTATAACCCAGAAACCGAAGCACAATCATCCTAGTGGAAGCGTGCATGGTTGCCTCAGTCAAAAAAAGCACAACATGTCTGCAGCAAGGTGAAATTCACATGACAATTTTTTTTTTTACTACTGTGGTGTTGTGCATCTTAAATATGCACCAAAAGGTCAGACTGTCAACAAACATTACTACCTCAATGTTATCCATCATCTTCATGATGCAGTTTGGTGGAAGACACCAGATCTTTGGAAAGCAGCAAAATGGAAGCTGCACCATGACAACTCCCTTGCCCATTCTTCTCAAGTAATTCTGGAATTTTTGGCCAAGCACAGTATCTTGCAGGTCCGTTAGGCCCCCTACTCAGCAGACATGGCTCCTTGCAACTTTTGGTTATTCCCCAAGCTCAAAACTCCACTGAAGGGTTCCCGATTGGAGACGAGAGAAGAGATAATGATGAATGTGACAAAGCACCTGCAGGAGATACGAAAAACCAACTTTGAAAAATGTTTCGGGCTATGGAAAGAATGCTGGGCAACCTGTGTCAAGTCAGAAAAGGCCTACTTTGAGGCAGATTAGTATCCTGGCTCAACAGGTTAGCTACGGTATTTATTTTATAGAGCCTGAGGTTGGATACTTTCTGAACAGACCTTGTATTTTATTAAACATTGGAGAAACTTTATGAACTGAAGAGGTTAAATATACAGTACCCATAATTACTGTACAAGTGTCATGCTGTACACACCCTAAGTAACCAGTGGTATACCTTGTACTCAGTCTCACTGGGCACAATAAATGACTGCCATTAATTAATAGTGGTAGTGTGAATAATGGCAGTGGGGAGTGTGAAGACAAGTCCAGAGAGAACCTGTGACATTAAGTTAGGACAAGATACTATAAATTTTCTGCCCCAATTCCTTCCCGGGCTACAATAAATAGCTGTTCCACACACTAAGGTTGTAAAACACAAAGATGGTTTCTACTTTAATATTAATGGGTGTATACAGAATGTTTACACTGCTTTAGCAAACAAGTTATACAAATCAGGTACGTTAATACAATTATGACAGATTACTTGATGCGCCAAGTTTCAACTCAACACAAGGAAAATATCTCAGCATATTAAATCACCTATGTATGACTCTGATGCAGTTCAGTTACTTAATAATTCACATGTTGAGTATACAGTACAGTATTCACTCATACTCTACAAAATCTGTACTTGAGTGAATTCTGCTACTTAATTTACCCCATCACCTGGGACAAATGCGTCAAAAGTAATATTGCTGGCTTCTGAGTCAAAGTCTATCGGCGCTTTATGTCACCCTTGGTGCACTTACATACATTGGCATACTGTACATTTTCACAAGACTCCTAACTTCAAGCACATCTCACCAGAACTGCAGTGCCCATGGTCATGTCTGTATGTCTCCCCCACCTGAATGGCTGTGCCTTTGGTCGTGTTAGGACAGACTACTAGTTCTTACTAACTGTGTCACCCTTATGAGCATGCTTACATGCACCTCCAAGGGAAATGTCCTACCCCTGAGTCACTGATGCGAAATTTGACTACTCCCTTCCTATATCGTGAGAATCTACTCTAATGGGCTGATACATGAACCCTTGTTTTGCATGACGGAGGATAGATAGCAGTTGTTTACTCAGGCACTTCAAGGTCTTTTCTAACTCCATGCCCTGAGTGCTCTGGCTCATTACATAATTGTCCTCCTTCTCCCACTATTTGCTCCTTTGTTTCACTGTCATGATGTTTCACCTTCTGCAATGTTCTCCATCCCTCGTTGTCTCCTGTCCCTCTCTGCCTGGTCCCATGCTTCCTGTGGCCGTGCCATAACCTTTGCACTATGTTTAAGCTGAAGGGTTTATATGCAACCTGTGCTGCCCTCTCTCCATGACCACTGCCTCTTGTGCTCCATTTCCTCCCTCTTCTTCACTCCTCCTTTCTCCACCTTTCTCTTCTCTTCCTCTGTTCCTGCTGTGCCCTGACATTTGTCTGAAGGGACTGGGCAGATAGGATGACAGGATGGAGATAACTTCATGAGTCATGTCATTAAGAGCGATGTAGTCGGCAGCCACATCACCCAATAATTGACTGTTGCTGTCCCAACACAAGAGTCTTCCAAAAGTTGAGCAGTATCATCTAGAGGTCCCAAGAGAATCAGTAAAACACTTAAGCAGATTGAAAGAGGTGAGTGCGTGGCCAAGGATTTCCATTATCCATTGTTATTGATCTTTGTGTGTTTCCAGCATAAGCCAAAGATGCAGGTTGTGGTGTTCCAAGCCTTATCCTGTTATTGTTGGGATTCATTGTCATCCTGTCACTCTAATGTTGATATGTGTGTTTCCAGCATAAGACAATAATGCAGTGTGTGGTGCTCTTATGAGTTATCCTGGGTACTTTCATCCTTCTAGCCTAATATTGAATATGTTTCCAGCGTAAACCAAAGACCCAGGGTGTGGTGTTCCTGAGCCTTATCTTGGACCTGCTGGGCTTCACTGTCATCCTGCCACTCTTCCCAGCACTACTTGATCATTACAGCCGCCATGACTCCAGTGGTCTGTACACCTCCCTCCTGTCTGGGGTGTCAGCATTCCAGCAGTATCTTGGCATACCCACACGATTCAACTCTGTTCTCTTTGGAGGTTTGTCACTTCATGAGTGTAAGAGGTTGGTGTTGTAGGAATATGAATGAAAAATTAGAGTGTGAAAGGTAAGAGGCACAGCCATGAAATGAGGAGGCTTGAGTGATGAGTGATTGGAATTATAACCCATTTCACTAGACACTTTGTTTATACAGGAGGTCTCTTTCATTTCTGATTTCCTTTTCTTATTTCTGTACTCATTACACTGTATACATACACTGTACTGTATTAATAGGAATTTGGGTTATGATGAAGAAGAAAGTTAAGGAAGTGGTAATGGATCATTCGAGGTACATATATATCATCTACTTGGAGAGGACAAAATATGCCATAGTATGATTGGATTGGATGATCTTTGGGTACTGAATGGGTGGTAAAAGATGTAGAATTAGAATGTTTACCGATTAAAAAGTAGACAAATTCATTTAAATGGTATGGTCATGTAGCGAGAGACTGGATATGACTGAGGTGATGATAAAGGTACCGTATGTATCAGTAAAGCTAAAAGTAGAAAAATGTATTTCGGGCTAAGAAGAGAATGATTTGACATGTTAGTAAATATTTGTGGGGCAGTGAGGGACAGGACAGGTTGTCACAGATAATGAGATGGAAATTTAGGTGATTGAAAGATGGAATGCTAGCATATTGGAAAGGCATTACTAAGAGTGATGAGCAAGGATGGACTTCTGAAGGATGAAGTGCATGAAAGGATGCAGCAGGGAAGAAAGGTTGCGGGTTCATTAAAAGCGGTGATTAGAAATAGCGAAATGAGCTTGGAAGTAAAAAAGTTGCTGCATGACAATATTGTGATCGCCACTGTAATGTATGGAAGTGAAGCTTGAACCATCTTGGAAGGACACAAGAGTGAGAGCAGTGAAATTTAGTTATTTGAAGGAATTGTGTGGAGTTACATGGAGAGGTATTGACAATTGGGGAAGCAAAGGAGTGTGTGGTGTGGATGTGGATGTGATAGAAAGCATTATGAGAAATACATTGAGGTGGTTTGGCCATGTGGAGAAGATGGAGAATGAGAGACTAACAAGGAGGGTGTACAGTATGTGAGTGAGGTGGAGAATGCGAGAGGGAGGGGGAGACTGAGGATAAGTTGGAGGGGTGGAGTGGAGAGGTATATGAGAGAGGGGGGGGGTGTAAGTTGGGGGTAGGGCAGTGAAATGGCAGGGGACAGGGCAACACGGAGGTCATCCCTTGTGGGGTTAGGGCATCATGCCGTAGATAAATAGATGGACACTAATAAGAGCAGTAACTGAATATGCTATTATGATGCAGTTTGTAGCAGTTGTAGGGATGGTCATCAAATTCAGAGATGTATTCCAGAATATTACAACTTTATCCTCTCAGTTCTATCTATCTATCTATTACCAGACGTCTCAATCCCGTTTGGGGTGGCCACAAACAAATCACCTCCACGTCGCCATGTCCCCCGTCATTTCACTGCCCTGCTCCCAACTCACACCCCTCTCTCTCATATACCTCTCCACCCCATCCCTCCATCTCATCCTCGGCCTCCCCCTCCCTCTTCCCCCCTCCACCTCACTCACATAAACTCTCTTCGTCAGCCTCTCACCCTCCATCCTCTCCACATGGCCAAACCACCTCAGTGTGTTCCTCATAACGCTTCCTATCACATCCACATCCACACCACAACGCTCCTTTATATCCTCATTCGTCAGCCTGTCTCTCCATGTGGCAATTGACTATATAAATTGGGGAACTGGCTGATCAGCTTTGTAGGTAGCGATATAGGTAATTTTGGTAAGTTTCGTTTCATTTCATTTTTAAAGGCTCCAACATGCTTGCATGCATCGGCCTTGGTCACCTAATGGCGGCTTTCCACGATCCATCGCAGCCTCCCTGTTCAGTCCCTAAACCCTGAGGTCACACTTAATGACCTTGTCCCATGTCTTCTCGGTCTGCCCTTCAAAACTCCACCGTCAATATTAACGCTTCTCTCCTTCCTCACCCAGTTATCATCCCCCATCCTCTCCACATGTCCAAACCATCTCAATCTACCTCTCCTTATCACAACACCAATACACTCCAGTCCCATCCAACCTCTCAACTCTTCCATCGTAAACCCAGCCCCCCTGGACCTTGCACGCAGGGACGCACTACACATCCACCTAATCATTGTCATTTCTGTACATCTGAGCCGGCGAATGTCCTCCTCCTTCACTGCCCAGGTCTCGCTACCATACAGCATTACACTCCTAACACATGCTGCCTACAAAAACCCCTTAGCACTTAGGGAGAGCCCTCTCAATGTCAGAAGAGGCAACAGCTCCCTGAACTTCTTCCAACCACTTCTCACCTTAGCCACAGAGCTAGCTCCCGCCCCACCTCCAGCACACAACATGTCTCCTAAATAACAAAACTCTTCCACACACTCAAGAGATTCACCAGCAAGTTCAATCCTTTCACGCCTGACAATCTCCACCTGCTCTCCCCGATGTGCCATACACCTAAAATCAGCATTATCTCGCAGTCTACCTCTGATACCACTACATCTCTTGTGCACCCATCTATCACAAACACCGCACAAGATAGAATTACTTCCCACGCCCTTGTGGCAAACTGCACATGGCCACTCTCCCTCATCATTGACAGTACCACCACCAACCCTAGATATCATCACTTTTGTTTTATCTGCATTTACCCTTAAGCCCTTGTGCCCCATACCATCTCTCCACTTCCTAAACCTTTCCTCCGCCTCCCTTTCGTTCTCTGCAATCAACACCAAATCATCAGCATACAACATCTCCCACGGGAGTCCGTTTCTAAAGTCATGTGAGGGCTTCAAGTACCATGATAAACAACATGAGACTCAAAACTGATCCCTGATGCACACCAACATTCATGGAAAACTCATCACTCAAATCACCATTCACTCTTACCTGGGTGCAAGAACCCACTTACATAGCCATAACCACCCTAACCAGCCACTCCTCGAACCAAGCTTTCTCATTGCCCGCTTCACCACCTCTCTAGGGACTCTGTCAAAGGCCTTTTCCAAATCAGTGAAAACAAAATACAGATCCCTTCTCCTACCAATTTATTTTTCCTGAAGCTGTCGAACAATGAATATGGCATCAGTGGTCCCCCTGCCTGGCATAAACCCAAACTGCATCTCATCAATATTCACTCTTTCTTGTAATCATACCTTCTAAAACTCTCTCCATTACCTTCATTATCTGATCTAAAAGCTTTATACCTCTATAATTTCCTCTGTCCAGAGCATCACCCATCCCTTTATACACATTTACAATTTCACTCTTCAGCCAATCATCTGGGACAACACACTCATAAATAATCATATTTATCAGGTCAGTGACTAACCTCACCCCTATAATTATCTCCGGAGGCTCTCAACATTTCGGCAGTCAACCCAAACACACCTGCTGCCTTCTCCACCTTCATCCTGCCTATTCCCTCACTCACAGTAGCAGCATCAATCAAAGGCCAAGGGCCAAACACTGGATCTGCTGGCTCCAAACCTTTCCTGTCCCGGTCAAACTCGCCATTCAACAACCGGCTATAATGCTCTCTCCATGCATCTTTAATATCCTCACAGTTCACCACTACCCTTCCTTCATCATTCTTCACACACTGCTCACTTATAATATCCTGATTATCCCTCTTCATCTGATTTGCCACCTTAAGTATAATATTTTTCCTTTCCCCATGATTTAGGTTATCAAGTAAAAGTCTCTGTGACTCAGACCTTGCCCTGTATACCTCTCTTCTAGCCCTACGCTTGGCAGCCAAGTATTTCTCCTTGCTACCACCCTTCTTCCATTCCCAGAAAAGCCTTCTTTTCTCCTTAACTGCAGCTTCTACACCCACATCCCACCACCAAGTTACTTTATGTCTTGGTGGTCCTCTTGCCCAACAGCATACTGCATACTGCGTCAGTATTGTTCTTGAGGACTCTGTACTGTTCATTAACACCTCTGTCTACAGCTTCCTGTTCAGCCACCACTCTCTTCATCTTGCTGTAGAAGGCATCCCTTACTACGTGGTTTTTCAACTTCCATATTTTCCTCCTAGGTATATAAGTCCTCTTTTTCATCACTCGTTCTTTAAGCACCATATCACAAATCAATAGTTTGTGCTGCTGCACACACTCCTCACTTCCTATAGCTTTAACATCCCTCACTAACCTCCTATCAGCCCTCCTAACCAGAAAATAATCTATCTGACTGCTATTTCCACCAGACTCGTACGTAATTAACTTTCTCTTTTCCTAAAATATGTGTTGCACACAATCATGTCTGTTGCCTCCCCAAACTCAAGTATCCTTTCCCCTTCCGCATTCCTTATACCATACGCACATCCCCCATGTACTCCTTCATAACCTTGTGCTGCTTCACCTACATGACCATTTAAGTCCCCTCCCAAAACAACTATCTCATCATCCCACATACCACCTACTAGATGTATTAAATCATCCCAAAATCAATCTATCTCTGCTTCATCCAATCCTGCCTGTGGAGCATATGCCAATATAACTGCAGCTATCTTTCTACCGAATAGAATTTTCACTACCAATATCCTATCGCTTACTCTTATAACATTCATAACATATTCCACCCATTTATTCACAACCATCACACCAACACCCCCATATCCGTCTGTCCCCCCCTGCCAAAACAACTTATAGTAACAGTCCTTCCCAACATTCTTTCTGGCTGTCACGCATCCTTCCAGAAGTCCGCCACTTGGTAGCGGGGACAAAGTTTTCTGGCCGCATCCCCTTGGTGGCGCCAACCCCTGTAACGTAGTGGGATACGTTGTGTGAAATGTAAAGTGCATGTGGTGTAGTTCATAAGATAGTTAGAGGAAATGTTTGGGAGAGTATGCTGGTCTACTCTCCATGTTACTGTCACACTGAAAAGGTCAGCAAAGGGGGATGGTTTGATTGCTAGTAAACAGGAGCTCCAGCTCTCCCTATCACCAGCATTCCCATTCCTCGGGAGTACCACCCTGTTCGGCCCGTGCTACAGCCTCCTCCTTTCTTTAATTTACTAGAGACTTAATGGATAAAAAAAATGTATAAAAAGCAGTTTATAATGATGACTTTCTGTAGTGTAGTGATAGAGAATACGGCCATATTGTGATACATTTGTTTTTCAGGGTTCTTGGGTTCGCTGTTTTCGCTGCTGCAGTTCCTGTCCAGTCCCATCACTGGGGCGCTGTCTGATGTTTATGGACGCAAGCCCATCTTTATACTCACTCTGGTAGGTACTGTACCTTACAGACCATTTTATAACAAAAACAGTCTTCGTCATCATTGTCATCCTCATAATCATCATCATCATTCATCATTCATCATCTAATCCAGTGTTGCCTCACAAGGGGCGTAGGAGCCTGGGGCTAGGCAGGTTGGTCCTTACATTTAAGGTGAGAGTGACCAGTCACACTCATCCCTGAGTGGTATTCCTTTAGCAATAAACCCCAACCACCCCATGGATATAAACCTACATCAGCTTAATCTTATTGGAGTGCCTCAATTACCCACAAAACCACCAGACACGATAATTTGGTTACAGAGTTGCATAAACTGCTGCTATATAGTTCTGGACCACTGCTGTGCATTAGAAATTCCATCCATCCATCCATCCATCATCCAATCCTACATTGCCCCATGAGGAGCGTAGGAGCCCGGGGTTAGGCAGTTGGTCCCTACATTTAAGATGAGAGTGACCAGCCTCACTCATCCCTGAGTGGCATTACATGAGCAATCAACCCCAACCACCCCTTGGATATAAACCTTCACCGGCTCAATCTGATTGGAGTGCAATAATTGCCCACTAAACCACCAGGTGCCAAAATTTGGTTATATGGTTACCACCCAGCGTAGTAAATGGTTTCCTGGTGTTCAGGAAACCATTTGGCTTGTCACTCAGTGTAGAGTCACCCACAGCCAGAAGCAAGAGGAAAGAATGAAGGAAAGAAAGACAGAAGAGGGAGTGTAAAGTCACCCGTAGGCAGGACAAGGAAAGAATGAAGGAAAGAAAGACAGAAGAGATGGAAGGAAAGAAGGATGGACGAGAGGAAAGGGCAGACCGCACTTTATAAATAACATAACTTATGGGAAAAATTACATATGGTTCTGGCCTCTTGGTCAAGTTGCCACATATCACCTTTCCTACAGCAACTAGTCACTAGCGAACATTAGCACACACACAAATAATTATTCAGTGCATGTATTACTGGGAAGAAAGAATATTAATAATTAAATAATCAGTATGAAAAGGTCTTACTGACCCTGACCGATGACAGTGCTTAAGTGGAAGGGGTGGGAGTGGGGGTTCCGAGGCTAGAGGCAAACTAGGGCCCCTCAGCATGAGGTGAGTATGTTCGTTCAAGAATAAACAGTGGACTAAATGGAGAGAAGTAGTGTGCACACTTGCTGCCAGGAAAAGGTTATGATTGGCTTATCATTGCTTGTCATGCTTGCCTGTGAATGGCTGATGGCCGCGGTTTGTGGAACCAACACACACCACGGAAATCTCACCGGAAATGCATCACTTTGGTGCCAAAAGACCACGCTACTTTCGGTTCTGGGCTGGACCATGCAGTGGATTAGAAAACCGTGGCTTAGAGACATGCGTTTTATGTGACTCGACTGTATATGGTTACCACCTAGCATAGTAAGTGGTTTCCTGGTGTACAGGAAACCATTTGGCTTGGCACTTAGTGTAGAGACACCCATGGAGAGAAGGAAGAGGAAAGAATGAATGAAAGACAAAAGGAAGGAAGAGAGGAAAGGGCAGGCACTCAAGAGCAGCACTACATTGAGTGAGTGGATGGTGAGCACCCTCACCTACCACTATCATCATCATAACAAATTTAATCAGTTTGGATAGATTGGAGTACCTAAATACAGTCTCCATACAAAGTCATATGGTAGCATCAAGAATACATTAAAAAGGCATCACTGTATTGCAGTGATTATTGTTGCCAGTTCAGTGGCATGTATTCTTATGCTGCATGATCAGTGCAGGTGTGGGTGTCATCTGTAACACCATAGTACTTTTATATTGTGTCTGTTGTTGGTGCTGGTTTAGGTGTACAGCTGTCATTGTTTGTAAACAGCTGTGAGGTGTAAAGAGACAAAAGTACACCCGATAGTTCAGCTCTTCTGCTTCTCACTTTCTCATGATGTTTAACCCTCTTGTTACCTATCGACACAGGCTGTGTTGAACCACGAGAGAGTACTTGGGATACAGTCCTGGGCACCCAAGGCCTCACACTGAGAGACACCCCCCATCACCCCGCTATTCCCACGCACTCGATAGTTCATAAACAATTTATTCTCACACCCTTAACCCCTTAACCGCGGGGCGTCACTTTCGTGACGCTTGGGAGCAAGGGATCATACCGCAGGGCATCACTTTTTCAATTCTGTTTTATTTTGAATTCCCCCGGGCTTTCAAGTGGTAGCTTGTATCATCTATCAGTACTGCCATTGTCCAACACTAGTCAGCACTCCTAATCTCATCTGTACTCTCATCCATTGTTGACAATTTAGCCATTTCTCTCCGTTCTTGACTCCCCTCCCTACCTTCCTTCCATTACCCTCTCTTCTCGCCTGCCCGGCCGTGCTACGCTAAGTAAATCTTCCCTGGAATTTTCCACTGATTTCATCCATGGAAATAAGCTCTATGCCCTATTCTTATACCAAATAATATATACCAAAAAGAAATAAGGTAAGTGAGAGTGCCATACACCTGGAATTGGCTAATTATCACCTGACAGCACCTCACGTTCACTTGTTCGCTAATTTTCGCTGTTTATTTCCCCTTGAAATATGCCGTATAATCTATTCTCGTACTAAAAATATATATAAGGAGGGAAGGGAGAAGCCTAAGTGATATTTACATTCACCTGGAACTACCTAGTTTATAATGTATTGTCTAGATTTCCTGCCAATCATTTCACTGCTATATACAGTATTAGCAGCTGTCAAGAGGCTTACATTGGCAGTAATGCATTTCCCTAGGTAGGCCACCCCAGCCCACTCCTATCAGTTCACTGTCATCTTCCAAGGTGAAGGTACATCTGTTTGCTCCTGCTAACTTCAGCCACTTCTTAGCCCTATGCAAAGGGCCCTGTGACCTTTACCCCCTACTAAACCTTGTGTGGAAAGAGGTAAAGGGCTGACAATTGAAAGAGAGTGACTACGATCTTTCTGTTGAGTAAAACAGTGCAAGTGGAATTGTAAATAATGCGTAAACAGCAAGTAAAGCAATGAATGTAAATATAAGTGAACAGTGGAAAATAGTTTTATAAGTTACTTCAAGTGACAGTGCATAACACAGTGTAAATAAAATAGAAATGTAAATAATGTAAACAAAATAGAGAACGTAAATAGAAATGTAAATGATTAGTATTATAAGAATACAAGTATATATACTAGGAGTAATGAAAGTTAAAGTTTCACTCTAGCATGTATGAATACTATGAGTTATGAGAGTGAAGGTGAAAGTGACATTCCCTCTCAGTGCTATTATACAGAATGAGAAAGTGAATGCTACATAGTTTACTGAAAGAAATTGAATGCCTACAGTGACAATAAACTACTATTACTGAAGGAAACTTATGGATAAAGACTGTAGATATATATAAGTGTTATATAGTAATAAAGATATAAACTGAGTGTTTTTATGAGTAATAAATGACAACACCAGCAACGAACTAGCGCAAGTGGGAAGGTCATACGTCCTCGTAATTTTCATTGCTTTCACAGTGTTTTTTTTTTTGGAATATGGATTCCAAACTATTTGAGAATCATAGAATAGTGTTTCTAGTGATAGTATCAGGCTGTGGTAATCATATTACGGGTTGTCGGGAAGTGTAAAGTGGAGACTTCGTTACCCAACTTCAGAGGTCTCCACAAGTCCTACGGTACTCGACGAAGGCTCAACAAACACCCCAGGAGAAAGCTGAAGGTATGTGCCATAAGCATATTTGATTTTAATGTTCTAGGACTAATAACTGATTTTTGGCAAATATTTTTAGAGAGTCTGTCGGAGCGCGAATATGCCCGCAGGTGCCGCAAGAAAAAGCAAATCAAGCCCGCGGTTAAAGGGTTAATTATGCTTTGATAATCAAAAAAAAAATTCTTTTTTCACCTTAATACAGAATAAAAGGACTTGCGTATGGTGGTGTAAAAAAGATCAGCTGACTGAAATATGCCTCAATTTATTATTTTTACTTCGGTATTTTTTTCAGTTTTTGTCATGGAAATATAATTTTAATGGTAAATGTTAGTGAGAAAAAGTTATGGAGAATTTATTTGGTTGCATTTTGGTATATAAAGAATTACTGTAGGTCAATTAGGGCCAATTATACAGATCGCGAAAGGAAATTATTTTACGCTCGAGCAAGACTCGTAGCACGCTGACTGGGGCAGTGAGGCGACGCTGGGTGTGGAGTGGGTTGAGCGCAGCAGAGGGATACATGGGGATGCAAGTAGTGCTTTATTCTTGCCCAGAAATTGATGCAAAATCATTCTATAACCAAAGAAATAGGGGCCATTTCGTTCAGCGCAACTGGCATCGAATGGTAATGAGCGGTTGAAGTGTGCACAGACGCAGTCTGCGTCAAATGGCAACGAGTGCATGAAATTTTCACTGCACCAATAATAACCAGTGGGTTACTATTCATAAACTTAGAGAGACATCATGTGTATCTTTGCTCATAGATGATTTTGAACTGATGTGTTGTTGTTGTTGTTGGGTTGCCCATGGTGCCACAGAGGCAGAAATCTTGAGCAACGGGGGAAGTGATTGCTCTCACTGGGCTCCGAGGAGATCCCCTGGGTGGTGATGCTACCCCGATGAGATGTTCGATTGGCAGCTGATATGATGTGTCAGAGAGGAAAGTAAGAAGCATCCTCTAAATGTGAAGTAGACACAGTGGAATAATGGGCAGACTTTGCCCCTGACTGCACTTGGTGGATGTTGGCTAGGAATATTTGGAGTTTTTTTTTTTTTTTTAATAGGATTCAGTACCTGAGTATCAAGAAATTAGCAGTTTTTCCTTTTCATTGTTCATGTTTCATACAGACAGTTATGTAAAGTGTAGGAGAGATTTTTCAAACTGGAGGGGTTAAATACAGCGTGTACTGTATACCTTTCATTGCTAGGGTGCTCCTAAATTGATTGAAATACTGTAGTAACAGCAGGAATAAAATGCTTTACAAATGTTGTAGCATTCTGAGGTTGAAGGAGTTAAAGTAACATTTTTAATCCTATATAATATTGTCTTCTCTTGTACAGATAGGAGTGGCGTGTTCGTATGGGTTATGGGCGTGTGCCAGTAACTTTGTGGTGTTTGTGTTGGCACGGTTGATTGGTGGCGCCACCAAGGGCAATGTGTCCCTGGCATACTCCGTCATGACCGATGTGTCTGACCAAAACACACGAGCCAAAGGCATGGTAGGTACTCATAATGTTGTTGTTTTCTTTCGTAGTCAAGTAGGTAGAGAAGTTGTCTGCTGTCCGAAATGACGTGTTTGACCCCAAGCTCGGATTTGAAATGATTTGATTATTTTTTAATGTCTTTGGAACAAACTTTATTAACCTTTCACAAGATCCGTTGACAATGAAAGCATTCCCACTTATAACATTGTACCAGTCGTGAGTGAGACAGCAGTAGCATGTCTTCAATACAGGTGGTGGGTATTCATGACAAAGTGGTGATGTGTATGGCATGTAGGAGGACAGGTGAACCTAACGGAACAGACTCTTAAGTCTTTACCAAGAGATGGACACAAGAATTCTCATCACCATTATTCGGTCCTCCTTTCCCACCCTAGGGCAGGGTGAGGAGTAGCAATGTCCAGACAGCCCAGTTTTGCCCAGTCCACTAGGCCACACTTCCGGTCACTCATCATTCAAGCCCCCGGAAGAATCGCTTGAAATTATTGTTAACACGCATGGAGAGGTGAGAGTGTGAGAGAATGGGAGTATGGATGGGGTATATGTGCAGGAGTAGGTGAGAATGAGAGGGCAAAGGAAGGAGTATGTTTAGTTGTGAGTAAAAGATAGAAAAAGAACATAAGACAGTATGGATCAGTTGGGTCAAGGATTGTGTGGGTAAAGTTGAAAGTTGGAATACAAATGTGGGCGATTGTGTGTGCGTATGCGCCAACGCAAGATTGTGCTAGCAGAGTGAGAGAAGAGTTCTGGACAAATGTGGAAGTGTGCATGGAAAAGTTTGGAAGGAATGAGAGAGTGTTTTTGATCGGTGAAATGAATGGTAAAGTAGGGAATGTGAAGGTGGATGGAATAGTTGGTGAGTGGGGTGTGCCTGCTGAGATAGATGAGAATGGGAGTGCGTTAGTGGACATTTGTGCTGGGAGGGGGTTGGTGATAGCCAATACCCTCTTCAAGCATAAAATGATCCACAGGTATACATGGCGAGTGATGAGAAGGGTGGGTGGTGAACTGAATGAAAGGAAGGCAATGATTGATTATGTGTGTGTGGATGAAAGGATGCGAAGATGTGTAATGGATGCAAGAGCTTATAGAGGTTGGGGGAGTGGACTTTCTGACCACTACTTGGTGGTGGCCAGAATTAGGATCCAAGTAAGATGGAGGAATAGAAGAAGGGAAAGACGAGAGGAAGGAGTAGTTGCAAGGAGAGTGGAAAGGTTACAGAGGATGAGGAAAAGGCAGATTATAAGAGAGAAGTGGAGGAACTATTGGGCAAATATGAATTGGAGCAGATGGGGGACGTGTAAGGTGTGTGCAGGATATTTACAGAAGAAATATGTGCAGCATGTGATGTGGTGTGTGGGAGGAAGAGAAGACGGAAGGGGGTGCAAGGAACAGCTTGGTGGGCTATAGAGGTGAGACAGGCTGTGGCATAAAAGAAGAAAGCATACAATGAATGGATGAGAAATAGGGGCATGGAAGAAGTTGAGAGGCGGAAGAGAGAGTTATATGTAGAAAGAAAGAGAGAGGTGAAAAGATTAGTAAGAAGAGAGTAGATGAGGAATTTGGAAGGAATTTGAGTGTAAAATGGAGGGACTGTAAGAAAATGTTCTGGAAAGAGGTGAAGAGAGTAAGACAGGGTGGAAGTGAGGTTAGTAGGGGAGTGAAAGATAAAAATGGTAGATTACTAGTGGAGAAGGGAGAAAAAGTGAGCTGATGGAGAGAACACTTTAAGGAATTGTTGATCATACAGGATGGAAGTAATGCTAGTATAAGTGGCTGGGGAATGGCTGGGAGAAGGAGGGATGTGAGAAGACAGGAAGAAATCAGTAGGATAGAAGTTGTGGAAGCAATGAAGAAAGTTAAATTGGGGAAAGCCCCAGGAATTGATGGAGTGTGTAGTGAAATGCTGAAGCATGGGGGAGAGATATTAGTAGAATGGATGTGGAAGATGTGCAGATTGGCCTGGGAGGAAGGTAGAGTCCTGGAGGATTGGAAGTCAGGTATAATTATTCCCTTGTACAAAGGAAAAGGGGAAGAAGAAGTGTGTGGTAATCATAGGGGCATTTGTCTTCTTAGTATACTGTAATAGGAAAAGTGTATGGTAGGATATTTATTGACAGAGTTAGAGAAAGAACAGAAGAATTAGTTGGAGAAGAACAGGGAGGCTTTAGGAAGGGAAGAGGTTGTGTAGATCAGATATTCATTCTTAGATCTTTAGTGGAAAAGTTTCTAGAGAAGGGAAAGAAGTTGTATGCGGCCTTCATGGATTTGGAGAAAGCATATGACAGGGTGGATAGACAAGGATTGTGGAAAGTATCAAGAATATATGGGGTAGATGGGAAGTTGTTGAATGCTGTGAAGAGTATGTATGATGGTGCTTAGGCTGCAGTGCGTGTGGATGGTGAACTAAGTGAATTTTTCTCTCTGAAGGTTGGGTTGAAACAGGGATGTGTCATGTCTCCATGGTTGTTCAATCTGTACATGGATGGGGTAATAAAAGAGGTACAAGGTAGGGTAGTGGATGTTGGAGTGGCCCTGGTGAGAGAGGATAGTGTTTGGAAACTCCCTGTACTATTGTTTGCAGATGATACTGTGTTGTTGAGTGAAGACGAATGGGAGCTGCAAGGCTTGGTGGATGAGTTTGGGAGAGTGTGTACGAAATGGAATCTAAAGGTGAATGTAGGGAAGAGTAAAGTGATGGTCCTTGAGAGAGGTGAAGTCAGTGAATGTACAGCGAGGTTGGATGGTGAGGAATCGGAAAATGTGAGTACGTTTAAGTACTTGGGTAATGTGATGAGTAACGATGGAGGTTTGGAGGATGAAGTGCTTGAAAGGGTACAGCAGAAAAGAAAGGGTGCTGGTTCTTTGAAAGCAGTGATAAGAAACAGGGAAGTGAGCATGGAAGTGAAAAAGTTACTACTTGACAGAATTGTGATACCAACTCTACCGTATGGAAGTGAAGCTTGGACGTTATTGGAAGGACACAAGTCAAGAGTGTGAGCAGTGGAAATGAGTTGTTTAAGAGGAGCCTGTGGAGTCACATGGAGAGACAGGCTGACGAATGAGGATATAAAGGAGCGTTGTGGTGTGGATGTGGATGTGATAGGAAGCGTTATGAGGAACACACTGAGGTGGTTTGGCCATGTGGAGAGGATGGAGGGTGAGAGACTGATGAAGAGAGTGTATGTGAGTGAGGTGGAGGGGGGGAGGGGGAGGGGGAGGCTGAGGATGAGATGGAGGGATGGGGTGGAGAGGTATATGAGAGAGGGGGGTGTGAGTTGGGAGCAGGGCAGTGAAATGGCCGGGGACAGGGCAACGTGGAGGAGATTTGTTTGTGGCCACCCCAAACGGGATTGAGGCGTCTGGCAATAGATAGATAGATCATTCGGTCCTCCTTTCCCACCCTAGGGCAGGGTGAGGAGTAGCAATGTCCAGACAGCCCAGTTTTGCCCAATCCAATGGGCCACGCTTCCAGTCACTCATCATTCAAACCCCCGGAAGAATCACTTGAAATTATTGTTATCACGCCCGGTCAGTTATGGTTGTTGGTGATCAACCCTTTGTCGGTCTTAGCAGATCCATCAACTGCAGGTGAGCAACTGCCTTAGGGCCGACCCGAACACTGAACCAATGTTCCCTTGCGGTGGACAGCGTCCTTGGAACTGCAGGGTTCAGGGAAAAGTGTGGAGGTTAGGTTCTTGGATGGATGCCACATTTGCCTCTCCCCAGCCAGTTAACAGGGACACCATAGCAGACTCCATATCATCCTGTTATATGGTTACCACCCAGTATTGTAAATGGTTTCCTTAGTTACAAGAAACCATTAGACTTGCCATTCAGTGTAGATCGACCTGAAGTGGAAAGAAGAGGAATAAGAAGTGACAGGAAGGAAAGGAAGAAGTGGGAAGAGAGGAGGACAGGCAGGTTGAATGATAAAGGTGAAGGAAGAAGTAAACACCAGTACACCAAGTGAATGGATGATGGTTGCCACCACCTTCCACCACACTCAGTAATATCGTGGATGTCAAGCTCAAGAGTTTCATTAAAATAAGGATCTTCATTTCAGTAGCACAAGTAAGTTAAAAAAATAAATAAAAAGCATCTCTTACCATTTCACTCTGATTTTTCTCCTAAGGAGAATGAAATATTTTGGCAGTAGCCTCAGTATAATTTTTAAATGTGATGTTACTGAATGGGTTACTTTTTTCTGCAGGCCTTGATTGGTGTGGCATTCAGCATTGGGTTCACAGTGGGCCCTGCTGTTGGTGCAATGTTTTCACGCTGGGGATCTCATGGATGGTTCCCAGCATCAGCGCTGTATGCACTCACACTTGCCCTTGCCAACATACTCTACTTCTCACTCTTCTTCACAGAGTCACTCCCCAAGGTAATGCAGTCTTATGTTGTTGGTCACCCTGTATTTATTTGTTTTTTATCATCACCATCATCTAGTAAGTATTATCTTCAAGAGGAAAAGTAGGTCAGGATGATGAATGATGATGATGATGATTTATATTGTGCATTTCTTTCAGCCAGTACCTCATATTCTTGTTCATGGAGTCACCCTACAAGGTGTCACACTTAGGTGATGTTGCTCTCCTTGTACTGTATTTAAGGTGTTCCCTCATCATCAATAATTTGCCAGTATGGTAGTCCTCATTATAGGTCAAGGATGTGTTTGAAAAGTTGACAGCTTTTTTTCCCCATGTGATTGCTGTCCTAAATTTGGACAAACAGGCAAATCAGCTTTCTAGGTAGTAGTTTTATGAGGTGGATGGTGGACATCAACCCTAGGAGGTACTACAATGAGAGTGGTGTGGGACCGAAGTCCTTGTAGTTGGCCTTGTACATCACTTCCAAGCAGAGGACTCAATCACACGCAGTCTAAGTTCAGGATCAGATTACTTTTCATGTGTATCTCACCTGCACAATTACCGTGTGTTCTGTAGGGTAGGCTGGGCTCATTAGTCTTGAATGGCAGCTGCCCCAGGGAAGCTATTTTGAATCCAAACCACAGGATCTAGAAAAGGGCTGAGAAAACCAAGGGCATATGTCAATTAAAAAGAGTTTGCCCAAGCTACTTGTTGATGGCAGACCAGTGGTGGTGGAAGTCCATTGCACCCAGTATCACAGTTAACTGTCATCATTGGGTTACAAAAGGCTCGCACATGTGCACAGGTATGCATGGCCAAATCCTTTGAAAATGTTAGTAATGGAATTTTCATTCCCCCCCCCCCTCCCCCAGGTTACAGTGTACTTTCAGTGGCTGTAAAATATAAGTTAAAAAAGGCAGTATATAGTGAGAATTTACTGTAGAGTTCACAGTCATTTTAATGCCATAAGTGGAAAACTATTACTCTCTTAAAGAATATGAAAGTTTGGTGGTAGAAGAGTCAGATCTGAGGAGGCAGTGTCTTACCTTGCAACAGTTTGAATGGTAGAGGTGGCCAGAGGTTTATCCAAGAAATAAAGCAGGACGTCTTTGCATGTATATTAATGAACTTGCACAATAAAATTATGTAAGAAACTTGATTAATTGTCGTAGTTACCTCCATTGCCACATCCTTCTCCTCCTTGCAGAACCAGCGGAAAGCAAACCTAAGGTCAGTGGCAAATGAAGCGTGGAACCTAATCAACCCAAAGAGCCTTTTTTCGTTTGTGTCCATCACTGGCATACACAAGGATGGTTGGTATTAATATATTTTAAGTACCTCTGGAGATCCTGTATTGCCAGTACTTCAACAGTTTACTTTGGTGGGAGCTGTAAACTGCCTTTATATATTGACCCAAATTGGACTGTTAGGCTGGGGAGGTGGTGGAACAGCTAGACAGTTGAAACTACATATAAAGAAGTATGTTTAATTTTGCATTTTCCTCTCCTCATATAACTTGATGTTGGATATCTCTCATTCTTATTACCCTGATCCTTGTTTTAGTCTTGCTCCCACCGACTTTTTTTTTTTTTTCCACCCAAAGAATCCTAGCACTCAGAGGCTTCAAGAGTTGTCAGAGTTCTTTCTCTGCTAATGATACACTTAAAAATTATATTTAAGTTAGCTTCAGGCAGTTTTGGGCAGTTATGAGAAATCCTCGTTGTCAGGAGTTTATCTAACAGATAGGATTACTTTAGGCGAAACAAAATCATCTGTCCTTTGCCTGAATAAGATACCCAAGTGGACCAGTTGCAGCAAAAGGTTTAAAGGTAAATACTCAACATTACAGAGCGAGAGAGACTGAAGCAACTAGGCCGTGTGTACTTCTTGTTCCTGTTCTTCTACTCTGGGCTTGAATTCACTCTGACATTTGTGACCCACCACAAGCATGGCTACGACTCCATGGCGCAGGGCCGCATGTTCTCCTTCCTGGGGCTGGTCATGGCCCTCACACAAGGGGGATATGTCCGATGCATCCCACAGGGCTCGGAGAAGGCCACTGCTAATAAGGTGGGAGTTTGTGCTGTTCTTTTCTGAGATTGAATTTAAGTGATCATAATTATAGTCTGAGTCAGTTCATGCATTCTGTTTTCCATGATATAGATACCATACATTGGGATGATTATTATATCCTCTGTTGATGTTGATGTCTTCACTAGGAATGTCATGGTTTTCCTTGCAGTTGCAGTTGTTAAAAAGGCAAAAGCACAAGGTTGCAGTTGATTTCTTTACTGTTATATTCACTCTTTTATTATTAGCTACGTTTTTTTCATCTTTGTTCTTTTGGTTTTTGCTAATGTATCTTACTGTTTTATTGTCAGTGTTATTCGTGTGTTATGTTTGTTTCACTGTGATCATTAGCATATCTTCTGTTTCATCATTGGTGTCATACAATACCTTTCTTTTGTTCTGTTGATATACATAATGTAAATCACTCTTAATGAATATGTTGTGGTGTGTTTCGTGTTAATGTGAAAAATATGTTGTGCAGGGTCTGATGATGATGGTGCCAGCATTTATCCTTGTGGGTGTGAGTGAGACCAGCCTAGGATTGTATGCTGGCCTGGCACTCTACGCAGTTGGTCAGTAACACACCTTTCCCCCAATACCTTATGCCACCCTTCCATCTTTTCATCAACTAATACTTCTCTCTACATCTGTCCTTGCCCCACACCTCATGCTACCCTTTCCGTCTGCCCCCACCTTTATTATTCTTTCCACCCTGCCTGTGCTACTCAGTCTTTCTTTTCCATAGCCCTTTTCTCTTTTCATCTTTTCCTTGCAGTTGAATAAAGTTAAACCCAGCATATGAAGCAGTAATCACATTGTTTAAAATCATTGTAGCCATAGATTTATGGGATACTGCCATCCATGTGATATTCCATGCATTTGCAGTCCATGCATCCATCATCTCTGCCTAGTTTTCCCTGTTCATGTAGAGTGGGATATTTTGGAGCAAGACTCTCTTATCTCATTAGGGATATTAATCAGAGGAGAAAGAAAGGCTGATAGTCTCCTCTCATACCCACTCCTTTGTGGTGTCAGAGGAGGCATAAGGCTGCTTCTGAAAATATTATAGTCGGTAAGGTCCCCATCTATTCTCTAGTACAAGAGGGGGTATTCTGGACCCTCCACTCCTGCCTGTTCTTGTTGTGTAAAAAAAAAAAAAAGGGAAAAAAAAAAACTATAGGCTGGAATTAACACAGGAAACCCTAACCTTGTGTTGTTACAATACTGAAATTTAGTCTTTCCAGTGGCCACTGTTTGTAGTGCAAACACCTGTGTAGTTCATATAACTCAGGAGGTAGATGATGGATGTGGACCTTACCTCTAATCTGATTCATGTTTCAGAGAACAAAGTGTAGATGCAGAATCCTTAAACCATGTAAACATGATTAGAATTAGGATTATGAGGGCATTATATTTTACCCTGTATTTATAAAATCTTGGCAAAGTATGTATCATCTAGGAATTAATGTTCTCTGCGTTGCCTTGGAATGGTATAATTTTTCTGTTTTATTTAATACTATCATCATCATCATCATCCAGACCTCCTTTCCCACCCTAGGGCAGGGTGAGGAGTAGCAATGTCCAGACAGCTCAAATTTGCTCCATCCAATGGGCCACACTTCCAGTCACTCATCATTCAAGCCCCTGGAATCCTGGGTCTATCAGATACGCCAGAAACATTCACCGCGTTCTGTAGCTTCACATAAACATGTCCTGTAGAGTCAATCCGGATGCTGCCACGTTAAAAAGAGGTGCCAAATCTCTAATCATGCACTTCTCCTCACAACACTCATCCAGCCAGCTTGATCTCTTGTCAGTTCCTTAGCCCACCGACATCCAAACCTTTTTTCCTCATCCACTCATCCACCATATCTTTCCACCTCCTTGGCCTACCTCACCTCCTTCCTCCTTCAAATTCGGTCAGATATACATTTTTCATCACTCTGTTGTTATCCATTGTCTCCACATGACCATACCATCTCAGTACACTCATTGATTCTGGTGTCCACCGACTTCCTCACTCCACATCATTCACAAATCACATTATTTCATATCCTGTCCATCCTCTGTACTCCACATAATTTACTCAGCAGTCCCATCTCCACTGCTCTTACTCTTGACTTTTCATTTTCATGCTGCGCCATAGTCTCACATCCATATGTTAAAGTTTACACTAACACTCCTTCATGTAAGCCTTGTGCAGCTGCAATACTCAAGCCTCTGTTTCTTATCAAGACCTTCATTGCACCAACTACTTTTCTTCTTTTATACCACCAGACAGTATTATGCATTTTAAAGAGAACACTCAAACTGAAGGGGTTGGGAACAATCTCCATTATCATCATCAGTATGCTGCCTAAAGCTGCTCAACTGAAGGGACTACTGCATTGTGCTGTATTTGTAGTATAGCATGCCATATAACATTAATGAAAGTGTTGTAATAAAAGGTATCTTTCCCTTAGGTTCATCGCTAATGGTGCCATGCCTGACAGCACTGGCATCATGCCATGGTGCGGTATCACAGAAAGGGACACTGCTGGGCACATGGCGCTCACTTGGTGCACTGGCCAGGGCAGTTGGGCCAGTTGTCACATCAGTTGGTCAGTATCATTCACAGTTGTTTTACCGTTATGCTCTTTATATGGTGTAGACTATAGCGTTTGACCCTCAAGTCCCTGCATGTTGAAAAGAATACAGTACCATGAGATTGGCACCATTTTTATCCATGTACTTTTGTCACTCTTGGTGCCCTGTGCTGCATAGTGTATCCACTGTGATAGTTTAGGAAATTGAACTGATATTCTTTGCTGAAAAGCAAACTAGTAGATGACTGGCTGCTATCAACCCTAGGAGGTACACTCATTAGCATAAAGTGTGTCTGCATGCTTGGAATGTAGCCATAAGATCATGACTGTTAGGCAGGAAACTCAGGCACAAGTAAATAGTCAATCCAAGCAGAGATTCATACCATCCATCCATCATCCAATCCTGTGTTGCCCCACAAGGTGCATAGGAGCCCGAGGCTAGGCAAGTTGGTCCTGACATTTAAGATGAGAGTGAACTCACTGAGATTCATACATTATTGTAAATCTTGTTACACATCTCTGATTTCTCTTCTCCCAGCAGTTTTCTGTAACTTTATCATTATCTAATCCTGTGTTCCCCCATGAGCAGCATAGGAGCCCCGGGCTAGGCAAGTTGGTCCTGAATTTGAAGACGATGTGACCAGCTTCACTCATCCTTGAGTGGCATTACGTGAGCAATAAACCCCAACCTCCCCTTGGATAGAAACCTGCACAGGCTTAATCCGATTAGAGCCCCATAATTGCCCACTAAATCACCATGCACCATAATTTGGTTATATGGTTACCACCCAGCATAGTACAGTAAATGGTTTCCTGGTGTACAGGGTGTAGTCACCCACAGACAAAAGAAGAGGAAAGAATAAAGGAAAGAAAGTCAAAGGGGAAAGTGTAAAGGCACCTGTAGGCAGAAGGAAGAGGAAAGAATGAAGTAAGTAAAGACAGAAGAGGGAGGAAGGAAGAGAGGAAAGGGCAGTCACCCTAGGGCAGCACTACATTGAGTGAGTGGATGGTGAGCGCCCCCCCATCTACGAAATTAGCTGGTTTGGGTACTTGGTTTAGTACCTAGTCTTTAGAAAACATCATCTGTACCATGTCCAAGCTCAGTATGGAGGGTTCTTCAAGAGGAAACATGGCATTATTTGATCTGATTTAATTCTTAAAGTTTGTTGACAGTAATTGCTTTTCTACTACCAGGAACAAGTCTGTAATTAAGCAGTAAGAACCATGTGAGCATGGAAAACTGACTTTGGTAAATAATGATACCTTAAGAAATTTGATAGTAATCAAATATAATGTGTTGTTACAGCATTCTGGTGGCTGGGAGCAGAGTGGTGCTACCTGGTGGGTGGTTTGTCCATGCTGGTGCCTCTGGTCATGCTACAATCTTACTGAGCTGGTGCCAGTCTCACATCAAAAAGTGCAGGTAATGTCACACCTCAGGACTACTCATCATAACATTACACAGCCACAGGGTTTATCACACATAAAAAAAAAAAAAAGGAATAATCCACCGAGCTATACCTTTTTAGATCATATAGCCATGCTAGGGTGACGGGAGAACACTACCCCTCCCAGCACTACAGCCACCAGGTTATCACACATGAGACCTAGACCAGAATGATGCACGTGATTAAAGATACAGTTGCGCACACTAGTGCTTCGCCATTTTGTCACACATTTATGAAATGCTTACATAGCATTGTGAGAAATTTGTTGGAGTCTTAGAATTGTAACATAGGATTTCAAAGGTCTTGGTGTACTCTTTTATTATTATAATGAAGTGAATCACCCTGCCCTTGGGTGGGAATGGAGGTCTGGATGATGATGTGGATGATGAAGTGAATCAGTATTTATGTCCACAGCTGTACTTCACACCGCAGAGCCAACAAACCACTATAGAATTCTCATACAATGCCATATTCCAGAGAGCCTTCGTGTAGACAGTGGTAAGCAGGTGGAGCTTCAAAAGCAAGATAAAAATGTTAACCTTTCCAGTTACTTCTGTTTTATTTTTTAATTAATTATTGGGGTATTGTTAATTCTGTATATTTCAGAGTAAATTATTCAGTTTAGGAAAGACTTCACATTGGGAGGGAAGAGTTGAGATATAGCTTTCAGTAACATTTTCATTAGCAGAGTTCTTCCCTAAGTTTAATGTAATTGTCAGTAAGTAGCAAGTAGAAGGTGGAAAATTATGTTACCAGACTGGAGACGTTAACAAGAACATTAGTCTTTACATGCCATTTTATTACACACACACACAGAGCAAAGGTACTGTATCTTAAATGAGTGGGTCAGGTGAAGGTTATCAGTTGTCAGAGTCATCTACAGAGTATTTTTTTTTAATAGTAATGTAGCTTTAGTACAATTTTTTTTTTCTGTAACCCCTGCAGTATGAGGATTTTTCCCCAGTACTAAAAACGGTTTGGTGAAATCAGAAATAAAAATGGAGTTCATCATATAGGAGTTAAGCTTTGTATATTTCTTTAGCAAGTATATACAGTAATAATTCTGTGGTATAAATTTTGTAACTGAAGATCCCACTCTTTCCCCTTCCAATTTGTTCCCTTTTCCCTCTTCTCCCCTGTATATTGCTAGTTTGATTCACCATTTCATGAGACTGCAGTCCTCTGTTTCTGCTTTAGTAATGAAAATGGCATCAGTATGAGAAGAGTATTTGTGATAAACTTAAATGGCATACAGTATTTTAAAGGTTTACTGTGTGTTGTACTCTACTTAATACATTATGATAAAAATACCTGAAATTGTAGTTAAGTTTGTATATTTTGAAGTTTTTGAACATTATAGTTACAGAATTCTCAAAAGTCAGCTATGCAGATATTTTAACCTCTGCAATGTGATGACACATTTTTTTATTATGTTCTTGCTCCCCCCCCCCCCCCCCCCACCCCAGCTTAGAGAGAGAAAATCAGGTTTTGAAGGGGTTAATGGAAACTGTTCCTAACATTGTCAGTATGATTAGTTTATTCCTAGTTGGTAAAATTGTCTGGAGGTAAGAATAAAGAGTGTGTCATCAGATTGAAAGGGTTAAAACTAAGGTAAAAACGAAAGCAATAATGGGTATCCCCCAAGCAAACAAAAGCTGGGCCAGTAATATCACTTTCCACTGACCTCTTGATTTCACTCTGGATTCACCTTTGCTGCCACCCTATTTTGGAGACTCACCTTTTGACTGAATGGGTTTTTAGGGGTGGAAGGGATGGGGGTCATAAATTATTGCTTTTGAATGAACATTTAGGGACAAAAATTTACCTAGTATTTCACCTCATCTGTTCTTCATGGTCCTCTTTTGGCTAATATAAGCTGAGAGAGGTTTGGTAACTGTTTTTGTCCATAGATGATCCTTGTTGATATGATGCATCAGGGAGGGAAGTGGCGAACATGCCCGAGGTTTGAAGTAGACACAGTGAAATAACAGGCAAATTTTTTTCCATGATTGAACATTAGTACAATCATTGAATTGTTAGTAGGGTTACTGCATTTAGATGTGTTGCCTTTGATCTGTACTTTAGATTACAGTGCTAGCTGGAAAAGGTAATGTATTTTTCCATTATTTTTCCTACATTGACAGTGTTATTTAACTTTGGGAAGGCATCAGATAGTGAGGGAATTACTGAAGGGTAAATGTAACCCCTTCTTTTCAAAAAGTCTGTCCAAAGTTAAATAAAAATGTTGGGAGGTAGCAAGAATAGGCCAAAAAATTGTTGGATTCAGGGGAGTAAATATTCACTTTTACCATCAATTGTATCTTTCGTAGGATTTACCAATCAAATAATCCAAAGCTGAAACTACACTCAACCCCTTCAGTATAAGGATATTTTTTTGTAATTTGTCCTCACTATTACTAGGCAGTTTCATTCAGTTTAGAAGAGCCTTTTATTAGAGGCGTTAATTAATATTATATCGATCCCGTTCATTTACCCAGGAAGAAAAAAAAAATTCATACCTAAGTGGAATAAAATCATCCAGAGATAGTAAAGGGAAAAAAAAAAGTGAACACTACATCATTGCATTGAAAGGGTTAAAATCACAGGAAACTACATATATACTCCCCTAAGCTTATGTTTAAGATTGCTTCTGTATTTACTTTTGTCGTCACTTGCACAGATACTAAACTTTTCATGATCAAATCAGACTGAATATTAAAGTGACAGAATAAGAAAAAGAAAATGATCAAGTACTGGAGTTACTTATTATGGAGGTTCATTGTAAAAACTGATACAGTAAAAGTCCTCTCATTTGGCATCTGGTCTTACGGTATTTCCGGTCTTTTGGCAGTTTTCATAAATGGTCCCATTACGAAAGTTCTCTGCATTCCGGCACATATGCTGAGCCAATCGGCCAATTTGGCGCTGTTGGTGCAAGATCTAGCATTTTTCATTATAATTTAGCGCCAGTAAATATTAGATTTTCTTCCATCTTTAGTGCATTTTGTAGTCCAGTTTAACACAAAAGTTTGAATAGTTCATCTATAGCTTAGCGCTTTAGAAGATTTCTGCTCGCCAACCCTTCATGCATCGTCAGCCATCATGACTCGTGAGTGTCTGGCTTTGTGAGTGGGACCTTTCGAAAGCTTGGAAACTTTGTCGTGCTATTTTACAGGCATCTTCTTATTCTCGTGTTGCACTATGGCCTCTGCTAGTGGAAAGCCCTACTGGTGTTGTGAAACAATGCACCCATAAGGTGCTGACTATCACCAAGAAGATTGAGTTAATGAAAAATTGGAGCCAGGTGTTCCTAGAAAGAGGATCTACTTTTGACTACACTATATGCAAACTTAAGAAACAAATGGCCAATTTAGTGCTTAGGGTTGGCTAATAATACTTTCTAGACACTGTGATTGCATTGGAGTGACCGACCATGATTGTTAGAAACTTTTTGGCAGGTTTTCCCAGTCATCTGACAGCTGCTGCTCTTTTGGCACCTGCTTGGTCCTGAAGATGCCAAATGAGAGGACTTTTACTGTAAATGTGTCCTGGCTTGATCCAGTCTGTACACTTAGCATTATGATCTAGTAGTGAGTTTATTCTTATCTGAGTACAGGATGGTGGGGAAAAGTTAATTTCTTTATGTTTTGCTTGCTGAAACATGGGATGGGAAGTACTGAAATCTGAAATACTGTAAGTTCTGTTTTGTTTGCCATTTATTTTGTAAGGAAACTCATTAATCCTTCTGTGTGGTGGTGCTGATGTCTTTATTTGTGCTTCCTTCAAATAATCTCTTAAATCTTTGGAGAGATTGTTTGTAGTACCGTACTAGGGTTAGAAACAGCCTCTGTTAACCTGTTCATAACATAATGATAAAAAATGTGTGATGGGTACCAAAAATCCAAATAAGAAGTACAGTATCAGATTTAAAGGGTTAAGGAATATAACTCGGTATCAGTCTTAGTTGTTGGTCATTTAGAATTGCTAAACTTCGTGGATAAACATCACTCATCTCGAGTATCAGCGAACTCATGGGTAACAATCGCTGTACTGTTAAATGTATGTAAGTTTGAAGGAATGATTGTACAGTTGTGGACGACTGAACCCACGTCACTCACTGTTTTGTTGGTTGCACTTATATCTGACAATCAATTTCTTGCCATACATATACACAGACATTTTTTATATCAGCCATACAGAGGCACCAGTTCATAAGAAATTAAATCATAAATTGTACATTTTACAAGGTCAGGATAGTTACATACAACTAACCAAACCTGAGTGTGTAGTGGTTTTATTTGTCCACAAATGCGTATCTGTTTGGAAGTACAGTAAGCCTTATAATCCCCCCCCCCCAAGTTCTGCGTAATTATAGATAAATTGCCTGTTTCTTTATTGCTTCCAAACCTGATTTCCCAGTTGTTCCCATTTACAGTATCAGTTGTGTGAAAAATACTGTGATATAATGGAACACATACCTGGCATACAATGAGGACTGCCAGTTCTTAATCAGTTACTGCTCAGGTAAGGCTCGTATGTTTGAGTAGTGCAGTGAATTGGTAGTCTGTTCTAGTGATGGTGTTATGAGATAGAACAAACTGATTCTCGTAGTCCCCTCAATCCAGTGTCTTTATTTTATTTTTTCCTCTGCTACATGATTTTATTCAGTCAGGAGTGCCCCCTTACAATGGTGGGGTAATTGAAGACTGTATCTAACATCTTCACAATGAAAGCTCTGTCCTAGGGTGAATAAAATCATATGGAGAAAGCAAAAATAAGCTATAAATTAGATCATTGGATGGAAGAGGTAAAATCTAATTGATAGAACAAATTGATTCTCTTGAAATATTGATGAATGTGTGTTTTTTCCCAGTATATATTGTTAATGGAGTGTTTCACTTGTTCTCTTACCTGCACTTAGATCATTACACTTTACAAAGTCATGCTGTACCATAAATTTGTTATTGATGGTATTGATAAGAATATCTATGCAAATATTTAATGTAATTTTCTTCTTCAGAGATAATGGTGATCAGTAATGTAAAATTTTCATAGTCTTTGAGTAGAGAACTATATGTACTGTTATTTTGCCTTTTTCTCGGATCATGTCTCATGGTTGTTTGAGTGTATGTTCGTGTATGTTCAGTACGTACCTGTTTCTTTTATTATCTGTAGTGTAATGGTGTCTTGCATATTTTATTCCTGCTACTGCCCAGTGATTTTATTGAGCTGAGAAGACCCTCATTATGCAGAAGTCAGAAATAAAATCCATTAACCCCATAACTTATGAGATGTCTCCGAGGCTAAATAAAATCATCCTGCAGCAGCAAGAATAAAACATAAAAGTCATCATACTGAAGAGATTAACTCACTGAGCTAGGGGTACCTTTTCCATTATATTTTTATCCGGCAATTTTGTTCAGCTTATGGTAGAGATTTGAAATGGGAGGGTTAGACTTCACCTTTAACCCGCTAACTGCTCTATACAGCCTGGGCTGTTACGAGTGCGACTGCTCAATACAGCCCTGGCTGCGCACGTGAATTTCGAATATAATGCCATGGTGACCAAAGCCGACCCATGCAAGCATGATTGAGCCTTCAAAACCGAAACCGGAAAAGAAAACGAAAACCATACATTCCAATAGGGACTCAGACACTTTGATGTTCATCCATGGCTTTACCAAGGTAAATATTGAGCTAATATTTCGTTATTGTATACTTTGGCATGTGTTCTTTCAGTTCCTAAGACAAAATTTGGCCTTTGGGAAATTTCATTTTTACCCCTATGTCTGCGCACCACGGACACCTCCAAAAAACCGCCATGCTCAGTTAATGGGTTAATAAACCCTCTACAATACAAAAAATCTTTTTCAAGCTGAATAAGTGTGTGAAAGTAGGAATAATAAAATGAGAAAAAAGATCACAGAGTAGAGGGGTTAATCAGTGCAATCTCAACATTCCACATAAACATTAAGGCATGTACTTTCATGGGATTAGGTTTTTCTTCAACATAGTTTGTTTATGTCAGCAGAAATAAAAGGGTACAGTAATTACGGCCAAAGGTTTAAAGTCTTGTAATTTGATGTGCCCCTTAGAATTGAAATACATATATAAGTTTAAGTTCATTTTATACTGTAAAAGCCTTTTATGTTAAATGAAGTTATATTTTTAAATAAAGGATACTATGTTTATCGTAACCCTTGATGATAAAGTGCTTCAAGTGCAAACTCCTTCCCAATGATGCTGGAGAGGGATGTCTTGTGGTGGCACCATTATTACCAGTCATTTTCACTGCCCAGTTTTACAAATGTCCATCACATCCTTCCCTATCCCCTGAAAGGATTATGGTGGATTGCAGAATGACAGCCTCAGCCTGCAGTCCACTGGTTCATGACCAGATGAGACTGGAGTCATAGCAGTAACAACTCTTAACTATGAGAGGTTTCCCCAAGCTGAACCAACCCTTTCAAACACAGGTATGCTTTTCCAGTATGTTCTGTAATGATGAAAATTCCCTTAAAATTAGTATCAAAGACTAAGAGATTCCAGGGCTACACCTATATCACATACTCAACTCCTTTAATCTGATGATTTTGTTTATACTTTAGCTACCTCCAGACAGTGTTCTTTATCTTTTGGAGAAACATCTGGTTGTCAAGGGGCTGATTAAAACCAACAGATGGGTCCCTCCAAAGCTGAACAAAGTATCTGGTGGTGGGAGGAATAAAATATCACCAAATTGAAGGGGTTAAAGTTTCAGACTTTATTACTTCACCTAATGTTTTTACTGTAGATGAACCTCAGGATTGCTCAGAAGTTAAATCCTGAGACAAAGATTATCACCCAACAAGAATAATGAATCTTGGCCTAAATGCAGTTTGAATATTTAACACCAAAAAGTATGAAACAGCCTAAAGGTATTTAACTTTCTAGTGAATGAAGAGAGTGGAACAATGCATTGATGAGAGACTAGGAAAAGGAAGAGGAGTGTTTGAGAGAGAGAGGTGTGTGAGGCTAAGGTAGCCAGGTGGTGCTTCTGTTATGGTCATCCTCTGTCAGGATTCCCAGGAGGGAGCAAGGCATCAGAGATGATGATGAGAAAGAATACCACTATATGAGAAAGACATCATTACACTAAAGAGGTTATGGACATGTTTATAACTCCTCTTTAGGGGGTCTTTTAGGGCTGGGCAGAATCTTTATAGAAACATTAGTAAAATTTCAAGTATTATTTGTACTGATATGGTTGATTCCCCATCTCTGATCATCTCAATATCGCATTTTCATACTGATGGATGAGTGATTACCCATCCTCCAATCATCTTAGTAACTCGTGTTCATGAGGGGGTAAGTGATTACCATCCTCTGATCATCTCAGTATCATTAAATAAACCCAGCTGTTGTCTTTTGAGGGATGAATGGCATTATTGGTAAGGAAGGAAAGGAATACTGACGAACTAGCACCAAGCCATGAATTGGCTATATGGCACT
Organism: Coenobita brevimanus; assembly: GCF_032717465.1. Classification (NCBI taxonomy): domain Eukaryota; kingdom Metazoa; phylum Arthropoda; class Malacostraca; order Decapoda; family Coenobitidae; genus Coenobita; species Coenobita brevimanus. The sequence continues at coordinate 11,342,649 of NC_137038.1, forward strand.
AAAAAGGCATTATTGGTAAAGGAGTATCCAAACAATGACATAATTATTAAACCTGTCACTGCTGTGCTAGCCACTGAGCTGGTTAACCAGTCCTAGATGTTTCTCATTCAAGGTTCCCCCACATGTGACAGTTTTTATTTTCTTGTGTAATTTGCTGCAGTGTATGGGATTTTGCCCCCAAAATTACCATTGGTAAACCTGTATAGATGTATGCCATGAGTTCTACTGATGTTGACAGTGACATGAATGTATCAAAAACTGCCATAAGCATCAGAAACATGAAGAAAGCTGCAAAAGTCTTCTTGTTAATAGTTATTAGTACTGAATACCTACTTTTTACCAACACCAATCAAGTATACTGTATTATGGACTATAATACAGTATATCGTTGTCGTCGTCATCATCATCATCTAATCCAGTGTTGCCCCGTGATGAGCTTAGGAGCTCAGGGCTAGACAAGTTGGTCCTAGCATCTAAGATGAGTGCCTGCCACACTCATCCCCAAGTGGCATTATGCAGTAAACCCCAACCACCTCTTGGATATAAACCTGCACCGACTCAGTCCAACTGGAGCGCCTTAATTACCCACTTAATCACCAGGAGCCATAATTTTGTTATATGGTTACCACCCAGCATAGTAAATGGTTTCCTGGTGTACAGGAAACCATTTGGCCTGTTACTTAGTGTTGAGTCACCCATAGGCAGAAAGGAGAGGAAAGAAAGAAAGACAGAAGAGAAAGGAAGGAAGAGTGGAAAGGGCAGACACCCAAAGCAGCACTACATCGAATGAGTGGATGGTGAGCACTCCCACCTACCACAATATAATACATATACTGTATATAAAATCATGTTCACTGCATAGAATGGTCCTTTAGGTGCAGTTGCTTGCCTGCAGTTGATTGTTCTGCCTGGCTAGACTGACCAGGGTTACTCAACAACATACACTTCTGTGATGATCTTCCTCAAAGGTAAAAAATAAGCAAGAAATTATAAAATTGCATACACCTTTGCAAGGTATTGACCAGAAGAAAAATGCATTTTTCTTAAAACCCTGATTCCTACATTCACCCCTGTTGAAGGAAATGTCTTATATTGCTGGCCAAACCAGATTAAAGAGAAGATAGCTCTCAGGCTACAATACTGATATAATTAACCAAACTGAAGAATAAACTCCTAGCATCAGGCATCAGATGTCACAAGCCACTAAGCTAAGAAAAGAAGAGGAGAGATGTAAAAGGTGGAGGACAAAGAACAGTAAACTAAGCTAGAACTGCACCAAAAGTGACTTATAGTTTTGGCTGACACAACACAGTTCTTTGGTTGTCAGTCCAGTCACTTCTTTCCAACATCTGCTTCCGGCAACTGTCCAGTTTTTGTCAACATCCACTGAAACAGTATCAGCTTTATGGTGCACCTCTTTTTCAGCTGGACTGTCCTCATACAAAGTGAAAACCTGGGTGTGAGATTATACCACCAGACACATTTTGTTATCACGAATAAAGGAAACACAAAAACCAGCTACAGTACTGAACAGAAGTAATTTATGCTAGTTCCATTTTGGAAGCAGGGACCTATTGCTAGCTAACTGCCAACTGAGTGAAGGTTATTGGTCTTTGGTAGAACTAACAGTTACCTGATGAATAGCACAACATGAACAGGGTAATACAGGACCATACACAGGGATTTAATAATATACTGTATATTTCATGGTTCATCATTTTATTGATATGCTTAGATTTACAGCAATAAAAATGTCAGCATATGACTCGTATGCAGTCAATTAAAATTACTCAGTATGACTGGAATGCCTTAAGAAACTGATTGTCAAATGACAGATCATTAAAAATCCACATTATAACATATGTTTTTGAAACTGTGCTTTACATTAGCTTGAAATCTCTGCCAACTTAGAGTGGGCCCCAGCTAAGTGCATTTTATGCACCATTTGCTTGGATGACTTAGTTACAGGGTTTGGCACACTTTGCACACCACTTTCTGACTTTCTTATCTGAAACAACCCACACTATCCTCTCCTAGTAACTTCCATTTTTATATAATTACAGTAAGATAAATCTGTCTATAGTCCTAACATGCCTACTGATATATTTTTTTTCTGATGAACTATGGACTGTTCAAAGATGGTTTCATACACCAGGGGTTTACTAAACCTTTAAATTATAATTCATTAATCATTATCTAAGTTCATCCCTATTTTACTGAAATTGTTAATTATGTACAGTAATATTTCAAAATGTATTTTAAGATATTTCGCTATCCATTACAATCTCAGATCTGCCAGTCATAGAATATAATAATAATTATCCTGGCATTGAAAACATAGCATATAAAAATCACTGACTTTTAAATACAAGTCTTGTCTTTGGTGCAGATATTGCCACAAATGCAAGTGACATCCACAGATCACAACCATTTAGTCACCTAAAGATGGTGGTGCTGGTGCTACAAAATCTGGTTGGTGGTGTACTGTGGAGGTGGAGGTGGTGGTGGTGGTGGTGTGGGGAAAGGGGTTGGTCCACCCACAGGAGAGGTCAACTCCTCAGGGCACCTCTCTGTAGCACCATAATGGTGTGGTTCCTGGGCACACAATGCTTCTGAGGAGGACAGAGGCTAAGTTAATTCATGAACAACTGTACTATTATTTTGAAGTGGTGACCAGTACAACAAAAATACCATAGCTAATACTCTGGGAAATGTGTTCAGCCAAGCTTGTTCTATGTGCAAGAAAATTTTTTTGGAGAGGTGAATGAAGCCCATTTAAAGGACCCAGTACTGTACTAGAAATTCTAGCATTCTAAAACCCGGGGTAAATCATGAAATTTTACAGTACGAGTGTGGCAGTGCAACAACGAACACTGTGACATGGCTACTTTCTGGTGAAGCTTCAGACTGCTTCCTTAGATCGAAGGATTTTACATTAATTTTTGGTACAACTAAGTGTATGCTGTTACCAATAGATGATCCTGCTATTTCCTGTTCACACACACAGACATGAACCTAGCTGAAATTACTGTATCAGTATCTTAGTGGATCACATTCTTTTGGCATCTTCTTTAGTTGAAGGAATTTCCTACTTGCCTGATTGCTCTTGGTTGTTCCAGTGCTGCTCTTCCCCAGAAACGAAAATGACGTAGAAAGTGTTACCCACCAAGTACACAATGCTTGATATCCAGAACACCAGCTGCCACCGGGTCAAGGTTTCCTAAAGGGAAAGAAAGCATAGCATTTACTGGTGGGTAACGCTATGTAGACGAAGTTAACACCCACACTGCTAATTCTCTGCCCAAGCATACCCCAGGGTGTAGGAGGGCCCAAGGCTAGGCCACAGTAGTCCAGATCACTTAACCCAAGGGAAACCACCCTGTCTGTGGGAGCATTATACTAGATAAAACAAACCAGCCATCTCCTGGATTCAAAGCATAGTGTGTAAATGCATGGCCATCTCCAACTTGAAATTTCCACCCTCAAACAATCGGGCACCAAGAAATCCAACTTCTATCTAAAGCCATATGTCTGAATCCTACAGGGTGTGGCCATGAACAAACTGCCTCCACGTTTCCCTGCCCTCTGCCATCATCTCGCATCAATCTTATTCATATATAGTATTTCATCTGTCCCTTCACCCCATGCGTTGTCTCCTTATATGACACTTTCTCTGCATCTCGTGACATGCAATCTCCTAGTCAATCTCTTAGTTTCCATTTGCTTTACATGACTAAACCATCTAAAGGTAATCCTTCCAATATGTTTTACCACATCAACACCACAATGATCCCTTATTTCCAAACTGTCCTCTGTAAATATAACTGGCAACCCTCCTCTTTCTCCATCCTGCTGCCACATTGTCTCCGCCCAATTCTAACCCTGTCTTTACCCTGCCCTGACCCTGACTCCCTTCACCCTCACCCTACATCCACTCCACCCTCACCCCGTCTCCATCCCACCCTAAACCTGTCTCCACCTCACCTTCACTCTATATCCACCGTTCTCACCCTGGCCTACTTACATTGCCGTTAATAATGTAGCCAACCACCATGGGGGCCAAGAAGCCAGGTATGGTGGCAAAACAGTTGGTGATTCCCATCAGTGTGCCAGCAAAGTTGGGTCCTATATCGAGGTGAGAGTTCATGTAGCCAGAGTAGGTGGCTCCATTAAGTCCAACTGCACAGCACAGGAAGGCGATGGCCAGGTTCTTGTTGCACCCAGAGTATGCCACCAGAATAAGGAACACCATGGGACCATAGTGACCTGGGGAAGTTGGTGGCCAAGTGGTTAGAGAAGTGATGTGACGTCTGGAAGGATGAGAATTTGATCCCAGGCTGTGGAGCAAAGTCTGATGATTTCTATCTATAGCCCGACGCCCTAATCCCGCAAAGGGTGGCCGCAGACAAAATGCCTCCAAGTCGCTCTCACCCACCATTTGACTACCCTCCCCCCAACTCACCCCCCCCTCCCTCATATACCTCTCAACTCCATCCCTCCACCTCATCCTCGGTCTACCCCTCCCTCCACCTCACCTACAAACACCCTCTTAGTCAGTCTCTCATCCTCCATTCTCTCCACATGTCCAAACCACCTCAGTGTACTTCTAATCTTCTCAACCACATCCACATCCACCCCACAACGTTCCTTCACTTCTTCATTCGTCAACCTGTCCCTCCATGTCACTCCACATGCTCCTCTCAAGTAACTCATTTCCACTGCCCTCACTCTTGACTTGTTCCCCTCTTGCAAGGTCCATGCATCGCTTCCATACATCAGGGTAGGGATCACAATACTATCATGCAGTGACTTCTTAACTTCCATACTCACCTCCCTATTTCTCATCACTGCTTTCAGTGAACCAACAACCTTCCTTCCCTGCTGTACCCTTTCATGCACTTCATCCCCCAAAGTTCCATCCTTACTCATCACACTACCCAAGTACCTGAATGCACTCACACTCTCCATAACCTCACCATCCAACCTCACTGTACATTCTGTGACTTCATTCCTCTCAAACACCATAACTTTACTTTTGTTTACATTAACTTTCAGATTCCTCACACTGTCCCAAATTCATTCACCAAACCTTGCAACTCCCATTCATCTTCACTCAACAATACTGTATCATCAGCAAACAGCAACACTGGAATCTTCCAAATCTCACCCTCATTCATTAAAGCCACCCCCCACCATCTACTGCCCTACCCTGCACCTCCTTTACAACCCCATCCATGTATATATTAAACAGCCATGGAGACATCACACAACCTTGTTTCAGTCCCACACTGAGATAAAAAAAACTCACTCAGCTCACCATCAACTCACACAGTAGCCCTAGCTCCTTCGTACATACTCTTTACAGCATTCAACAATTTCCCATCCACTCCATATATTCTTAATACCTTCCACATACCTTGCCTATCTATTCTGTCATAAGCTTTCTCCAAGTCCATGAAGGCAGCATACACTTTCTTTCCCTTCTCTAGATACTTCTCTACTAAACATCTTAGAACAAATATCTGATCTACACACCCTTTTCCATTCCTAAATCCCCCTTGTTCTTCTACAACTAGCTCCTCTGTCATATGCCTAACCCTATCAATGAGTATTCTACCATATATTTTACCAGTCACATTAAGAAGGCAAATACCCCTATGGTTACCACATACTTCTCTCTCCCCTTTTCTTTTATATAAAGGAACAATTATACCTGATTTCCAGTCCTCTGGAACCCTTCCCTCTTCCCAAGCCAAGCTACACAACTTCCATATCCACTCCACAACAATCTCACCCCCATACCTCAGCATTTCACCACACACTCCATCAATTCCTGGGGCCTTCCCCAACTTGATCTTCACTGCTTCCACTACTTCTGTCCTACTGATCTCTTCCTCCCTCCTCGCATCTCTTCTTCTCCCACCCATTCCCCAACCACTTATACTCGCACTGCTCTCACTCTCTACATTCAACAAATCCTCAAAGTGCTCCTTCCATCTCCTCAATTTCTCTCTCTTCTCCACCAACAATCTATTATTCCTATCTTTCACTCCCCTACTATTTCCCCTTTCACATTGCCTTACTTTCTTTACCTCCTTCCAAAACAATTTCTTACTCTCCCTCCATTTCACACTCAGATTCCTCCCAAACTCTTCATCCACTGTCTTCTTACTCTCCTTCACCAGTCTCTTCACCTCCTTTCTCCTACTCACATATACCTCTCTCTTCTCTCTCTCATCTTCTCCCCTTCCTCTACTCGCTAACCATTCACTATATGCCTTCTTCTTTTGTTCCACAGCTCGTTTCACCTCATCATTCCACCATGCTGTCCCTTGCATCTCCTCCTCACTCCACAAACCACCTCACACGCTGCGCCTATCTCTTCCATAAATATCTTACATACGTCTTCCACCCCTTCCATCTACTCTAGCTCATACCTTCCCAATCTTTCTTCCACTATGCCCTTATACTCTGCCATTTTCTCACTATCTTGCAAATTCTCCACTCTTCTCACAGGAGCTGTTTCCTCCTGTGTTCCTCTTCGTCTCCTCAACCATTTTCTTTGAAGCTTTACCTTGGCCATCACTAAGTGATGGTCCGAGACTCCATTCCCCCACCCTCTCCACACTCTTGCATCCAACACTTGTCTTCTCATTCGTTCATCCACACACACGTAGTCTATCATTGTCTTTCGTTCAGTAAGTTCATCCATCCTCCTCATTACTCTCCATGTATACCGGTGGATCATCTTATGTCGAAAGTAGGTGTTGGCTACTGCCAACCCCTTACCAGCACAGATGTCCACCAATGCACTACCATTCCCATCTACGTCAGCTGGCACACCCCACTGACCAACCACTCCATCCACTCGTACATTCCCAACTTTGCCATTCATGTCTCCAATCATAAGCACTCTCTCGCTCCTCTCAAATTTGTCAATACATGCTTCTACTCTCGCCCAAAACTAATCTTTCACTCTTGCCACTCGTTCCTCTGTCGGAGCATACACACATACAATCGCCCACACTTGTGTACCTACTTTCATCCTCACCCACAGAATCCTTGCACCCACTGTTCCATACTCTCTTATATTCTCCTTCCACTTCTTGCTTATCATCAGACATACTCCCTCTCTTGCCCTCTCATTCTCATTAACTCCCACACATATACCTAAACCATATTCCCATTCTCTCACCCTTTCACCTCTCCATTTAGTTTCAGTCAATCCACATATATCCACTCTTGCATCCTCAAGCCCTGAACAATCTCTCTCTTTCACTTCATCATTCACTCCTCTCACATTCCATGTTCCCACCCTCAGAATGTCCTCTGTCCGTTCCTTAGTCGTCAACGTATGGTCTGTCCTGGTCCGAGGCACTTTCTTCGCTTTTTTAGTTAGTTCTTTTTATGGGGTGGGGCACTAACCCACTACCAACCCTTTTAGTCGCCTCGTATGACAAACAGGGATACTGGGGGAGTATTCTTGAAACCCCCCTCACCCCTAGGGGTTATGTCACAAAAACATGGGTACTAATGCCTTTTTTTGTGTCCGACTCTGGGCATAGGCTTCACAGCCTGCACTCAAGGCCCAGTAGTCCCCCTACATACCATGCACCTCTATATGTCACCACGTCGGCGTTAACACTCACCGTCCATATTGAATACATGCTAGGGCTGTCTCATACAGGACTGATGTATTGGTATTAACGGGGGTATTTTTACGACATGTCGGCGGGTCTTCTGGTAGATTGGTAATGTCTGCTTTTTTATGAAATTCAAATCCTTAAACTGTTCCTTGCCCCAGCGGGGATTTGAACCTGGGTCCGGTAGGACTGCAGGCCACCTCTCTACCGATTAAGCCACTGCCTCCCCCAGCCCTAGCAAGTTTTCGGTATGGAAATAAGGTATTAAAGCTGAAGTGTTGACATGTAAAGGTGTGGTGCATGTAGGACTGCTGGGTCTCACGGAACAATCACCCCCACCAAACACACACAATGCGGCAGTTAGTCTTACAGTACATGACCCACTGTGGAATGTAGAAGTCCAAAGTTAGGTTACTGTTTACCACAGTATTTAAGGGTAAGTGGCTGACCTTACCTGGAGGCATTATATGACAGAAAAATTTTCAGTCACCTCTTTGAGATTCAAAACAAAGCACAGAGCACTTGACTCCCCCTCTGCCAGATTAGTGCCTTAGACCACTATTCCACTTACCAATACTATTCCACTACACCACTTACCAATGCTATTACAAATCCTCCGGGTGTTGGTGGTGGAGAGAGTGCCGCGACTGCGTAGGTGGTCTGCCGCTTGGCCTATCACGATACTGAAGATCCACATCGCCAGGTAAGGCAGTGCAGACATGAAGCTGTTCTGTTGCCAACAATATTGAGTTGTAACAACTGTAGCAACAAATTAACAGAATGCCATGCTAATCATGAAGCAGTTAGGGAAAGGTTGTACAATCACAGCAGTGTCATGAAATAAGCTGCAAAAGGACAAAATCTGGCCCAAGCTAAGGTGAAAAGAGTACAGAAAAATGGTAAAAGCCAATTCCATGTTATCCTCTTTGAGGTAGAGAGACTGTAGGCTATGCGACCTCTCTCTGGTATACAGTTGGTCCCCGTTATAACAATGAGATGCGTTTGGGAAAACCCATCACTGAAACGGGTTATCGTTTATCAGGGATGTTAAAACACAGAAAGAATAGGGATGCATTTGGGAGCCTTGGCATCCCCCCCTCCCAACCAAGTTCAGAACTCACCCAAATGAGTCCAAAAACATGTTTCTGGGTCACCTAAACTTTGCCACTTAGCCTTCTCATCACCATCAGCACCTTTACAGATGCACTTTGAACCACACTTAGCACCACTAGCATCACCATGTGCAGCACCCTTACCAGGCATGGTCACCTTATTTAGCCAAAAAATAACACAATAAATCACTCAAAATTACAGTAAATCATACACTGCTGATCACTAGCACTGCAAGTACACAGTTATGATCAACAACGATGCATTGCAATACAATATAGTGATGTAACATGATGCGGCACAGGCAAGCATCAGGAAGGTCTTCACTCGGTCGCTGACATTTGGAGATAGATGTTCTGGAGCACGGTAGCCTGCGCCACATGAGAGCGATGATTGTGTCACTGCAGTGATGCGTAATCGGTTCTATGCAGGTAAACAATGTTGGTCATCTTGCAGGGCACAGGTGTCTGTCTAGTGCGCACAGTTAAAAAAAACTCATCGAATAACTGGGGACTGGCCATCGATAGGCAGGGAAGGGTGTTAATTTTTTATACATCGCAAAGGCAGGGTATCGCTTAAAAGGAGATCACATAGCGGGGTATTACTGTATATAAGGGTAGATGACCACTTGATCAGTCTTCTCTCCTTGATGACATTACAGTCAGTATTTCTTTGAAGTCATCTTTTTTGCTATTAAGTTCACATTAAATTAATAAAAAAGCCAGTAAAACTTCAATTGTTACCTACTGTATAGGGTTGCTTTCCCGAATATAGCATTCTGTACCTGATGGCTAGCAATCTTGGGGTTTTCATGGAATTAGGATATTTTCCACCCCTCATTCTTACCAGTTTATTTCCATATCTGGTCCATCTATCCATCATTCAATCCTATGCTGCCCCATGAGGAGCATAGAAGCCCAGGGATAGGCAAGCTGGTCCTGACATTTAAGATAACAGTGACCAGCCTCACTCATCCCTGAGTGTCATTACGTGAGCAATAACCCCAACCACTCCTTGGATATAAACCTTCATTGGCTCAATCCGACTGGAGCGTCGTAAGTACCCACTAACCCACCAGGTGCCATAATTTGGTTATGTTACCACCCAGCATAGTAAATGGTTTCCTGGTGTACAGGAAACCATTCTGCTTGTCACTCAGTGTTGAGTCACCCATAGGCAGAAGGAAATGGAAAGAATAAAGGACAGGAAGACAAAAGAGGGAGTGTAAAGTCATCCATTGGCAGAAGGATGCGGAAAGACTGTAGTAAAGAAAGGCAGAAGAGGAAGGAAGGAATGGAGGGAGGAGAGGGAAAGGCAGACACCTATGAGCAGTACTACATCGAGTGAGTGGATGGTGAGCACCCCTACCTACCGCAAGTATGTTAATATATTTTTGTCTGCCATTTATGCAGTGTATTTTGATATTACAAAACCACAAATAACAAAAGAAATGGTAAGGTTTAGTATCCAAATAAATCACTGGGAATGAACTGCAAGAAAGCCACGTCAGACAATTATACTGCCCTCCTGGTCCCTCTCTCACTCACACTGGCAATGTCAAAGTGTAGGACATTCTTCATATAGGTAGGCAGCTCGGTGAGGAGAGTGTAGAAGCCCCAGTTCTGTCCAAAATGTACCACAAAGATGGCCCAGAATGGCATGGAGGTCAGGATACTGCGGACAGGGATGGGCAGCACCTGTGACAATGACACAGAGTGGTCAGTGAAGGAGTATTATTAACAGACAGATTGTAAATGACCTTATACTAATAGACAGTTATGGTAACAAAGTGGTTATTGGGGTTCTTGGTGGTAAGCAATTGCCTCTATGAGATTGTCCCATAGGTTCCCTACATCACTGATGTGATGTGTTTGCATCTTAGTGTGGCATGTGTTGTGCAGTGCTCCATAATGTGGGTTATGTTGTGTGGGCCCATTCTACAAGTGGGGTGGGTGTCATCTGTAATTTCATCCAATTCCAAATCAAAACAGGCAACTGAAGAAAGCTGGGTGATATCCTGATCTAAACATAGCTATATGAATGTGATCAATTCTATTTAAGGATACCTCTGATGGGTGGACGTTTGGATGTTGCGAAAGAGGAGGGCTTGTAGTACAGTATAGTGTTTTACTCAAGGTGTTGTACTTCCCTTCATGTGAAACAGGTATGTACCTGGTAGATGTTTCTTCACTGCTAGTGAATGGGTGTCTGGAGGTGGGATGTTGAAGAGGGTTTGGTAATGATTATGTGGTGGTTGTTTTGTGTGTCTTATTTGTGTTGTGTGGCAGCACAGGCTTCCCCATAGAACTGTCTGCCTCTCATGTCAAGATGTTCTCTGACAGGGAGGACTTTGGTTTTAAAGTATAAGTGAATTGTGGAAGTGGTATTGGTGCAGCCAGTGATGATATGTGGATCACTGTTTTGTATGGTCTGCAAGATGTAGTGGGTGTTAGGATGTTGGCCCATGCCAGGAAGACACAAAATATCAATATAATATACTATTTGTAGAGTTGGAAGATCATTTCTTTTTGTGGCCCAAAATCTGTAATTGTCCTGAGTGTACTGAGTCTGGGGGTGCACTGCCTGCTGATGCCTTGTATTTGGTCCTTGATGGTGAATCCACTGTCATGTCATTCCAAGGATCTTAGTGGAAGATGAGTGTGGCACAGGTGCATTGTTAAGATGATGTTTTGGGTGTACCTGTGCTCATAAGTGCTGCTGGTTGAGTGTAGTGGTGGATGTGGCCAGAGCAATTATCAGCCTGTTGGCCTCAACCCATGCCTGAAGTGTGTTGAGGTAGTGTTGTTGCAGGGTGCAGGCTGTTGGTTAGTGGTTAGGTGGTTAGTGGGATAGTGTTAGCAAGTGATAAAATGTAGTCAGTCATATGTAAGCATATAGTTTTGGTCACAAATAAAGCAGTCAGTGAGGTAGTATTATAATGTAGCAGATGAACAGCAGTCAGATTTATGTTAGTAAATCAATTGTGGTGACAGACTGAGTGTTGAATAGCTGTTGTTAATTAAACCCAGTCTGTCTGGCCAAGCAGACCCAGTAACCCTTGGTACACAACTGCTTCTGTCAGACTGTCCTACAGGTACAATACACTACATACATTGTAAAGAGATCTGGCACACCCTTGTGGAAGGCAGACAGCTCCTTGCCAGGGTCCTTCCCATGCCAAGGTGCAGGGAAATAGGAGGAAGTTTGGCTCCTGGACAGATACCACAGCTGCTCCACCCAGGGTGCACACCACCACCACCACCACCACCACATGCAGGTGCCTCATCAGTGCCTCAGGTACAGTTAATAGCAAACAGATTGTAGTCAGTAATGTTAGTAGATAGGTTGTGGTGACAGTTCACTGGGGTAGAGAGTCATGATAATAAGAGTGGTGAGTTGTACAGTATTAGACAGTGGTTGTCATCTTATGCATATAGCAAATGTCATTGAAACATGGTATTCACTGTACACTGGGAGATACAAGAAAGGATTCTGGCTATACTGACCTTGGTGGGACCTAGGGAGCTCTCAATGTAGATTTTTTCGTCCAAGCTGATCCTTGGGTGAGAGGCTGGTGTGTTATGAATCTTCAACAAAAACAATTACTTTCAATTATAGGTACACCTTTTGTTATTTACATCATCATGAACTATCAATATCATTATTATTAATAACATCATAATCATTAACTTAGTCATCAACATCACTAACAAACCATCACAGCCAACCTATTCTTGTTTCCAAATCTGTGGTGGGTTTAAAAAAAAAAATCATCATCTTATATCCCACTGGTCAATGGAATGGGTAAAAAAAAATATATATATATCACCATCATTAGAAGCATCAATATTTTCATTACCATCATCCTATTTCCCATAAATCAGTTAAAAGGAAAAAAAAAAGCCATCATCATCACCATCATTATAAACATTAACTGATATATCATAAAACACCCACACTCATGTCATCACATCCGTCCTGAATGAGGCAGCCAATGCACTAATTCAGTATGGATGGTACAATGAACTGGTGACATGTGAAGGTGTGTGGCATGTGGGAAGATTATTGGACCTCAGAGATGGACTTAATACCCACAGTGAGACATAAAGAACAATGCAGTATATAAAATACAATACAGTATATGAAGACTTATTCTACTCTGCCAAATACCAAATGATTTTCATTATGATGAATAAATTCAAGGTTCAGCCTACCAGGATCATCCAGACGACAAACCAGAGGAGGCCAAGTGCACCAAAGACATAGAAAACAGATGGCCATCCCAGGGACGACTGACACAGCAGCCCAGAGACTGGCAGCGAGATCACCGTCCCAAACTGCGACCCTAAGGTAACGTCAAAGTGCTCATAACACAAGTCTTCGTTGTATGTAGCCTTTTTTATTTATTTACTTATTTATTTACTGCCTCTGCCAGTGAAGTTGGATTACAGTTATGTTCTATTTGTGTACAAGATCTCAAAAATTATCAGACTTCAATGAAATCTGGTAGATAAGTAAGCAATAAGTCAAGGAAAGGGTTAGATCTGAATGGAGGAATAAATCATGAAGGGCATTACTCTGACTCTTTGTAAAAGGGCAAACAAAGACTGCAGAATTAAACAATTACAGTATGTTAGCCCATAAAAGTATTAACCAAGTATGAATGCAGAATTACAGCATTTTATCAAAAATTTTACTGGCACTGGCAGAGGTATGTGCTCTCTGAGTGCTTTCTAGTTTATTTAAATATTTATTTATTGTTTGCAATTAATCCCTTCAGGCTAATAAAATTTGTTATATATCATTACAGCTACTGTATCACAATATAATTTTCTTCAGCTTCAGACACCTAAGTACCCTGTAGTTGAATATCCTTCATTACATTAAGTTCTTCACTGCTGGAGGTCTGTCCTATGTTGAATAAACTCATCAGGTGGCACCAAGAACACCAATAATACATATCACCAGACTGAAGGGGGTAATTTTCAGTAAATTACTGAAATACAGCTAATTAAAACTTCACAACTACCTACACAACTGATCTGCCACACTGCCCCAAATCTGTGAAAAAGCTGTTGATCTGGAACACATTTATCACCTTACACACTACACACTTAACCCTTTCAGTAACATGAACTTTTTATATATTATATTCTGGGTTTTATTTGGTTTAGGAGGAACCTCTTAGACTTTAAGCTGGGGATTTTAATAACTAATTAGATGTAACTATTTTATTTTACCTGTGATGTATGATTCATATTTAATGTAACTGGAAGGATAGTTTCTAATGTTCCTATATACAATAACATACAGTACAGTTTTAATTGATCAAATTCTATTAATACATGAACTACACTATTAATTCCTCTTATGCAAGCCTGATATAATTTTTTCTGACAGGCATTCCAGGTGATGAGTGTACATTTTGTGGTGAGGCAGTGGTGGCATGTGGGAAGCCAAGTCATTGTTTGCTTATCACACAATGTAACCCCAGGTAACACTCCATATATTAACTGATGACTCAGCCACAAAGATACTGTAACATCTATGCAGCATTTACATATATGATACATGAAATGACTATATAGCCAATCTTTAAACTGTGGTACTTACATACAAAAATATTAATTTTAACAGCTAATCCCATATTACCCCCACCGTGTTCCAGTGACCCCTGGCTAGGCTACTAGAGCTAAGGATATTTAAGGACATGTGACCAGGCTACACCCCTGATGGTATTACAGTATATGAGTGAAATACTTCCAGCTCTCTCTTGGAGTGTCAAATTTATTATTGTGTAATTAAAAAATCCTAGCATAGGTTACGTTGCCTCATACATGCGACCACATGCACTCACAATCATAGGAACACCATACACAAGTGTATCTTGCCAGAAAAAACAAGTATACATGCTCCCTTACCAACATAAACAAACATTTGCACTGACTCAACCTTATAACCAAACAGACACTCATTTACCATTAATGTATACCCAAACATACATTATCCTCATAATCAAACAGACACTCATTTACCATTAATGTATAACCAAACATACATTATTCTCATAATCAAACAGACACTCATTTACTATTAATTATGACAAAACACTCTTGTTTGCAGTTGATACTGTGTTGTTAAGTGAAGACAAAGGGGAGCTGCAAGGCTTGGTGGATGAGTTTGGGAGAGTATGTAAGAAATGGAATCTAAATGTAAATGTAGGGAAGAGTAAAGTGATGGTCTTTGAAAGAGGTGAAGTCAGTGAATGTACAGTGAAGTTGGATGGTGAGGAAATGGAAAACGAGAGTATGTTTAAGTACTTGGGGAGTGTGATGAGTAAGGATGGAAGTTTGGAGGGTGAAGTGCTTGAAAGGGTGCAACAAGGAAGGAAGGTTGCTGGTTCCTTGAAAGCAGTGATAAGAAACAGGGGAGTGAGCATGGAAGTGAAAAAGTTACTACATGACAGTATTGTGATACCAACTCTAATGTATGGAAGTGAAGCTTGGACGTTGTTGGAAGGACACAAGTCAAGAGTGAGAGCAGTGGAAATGAGTTATTTAAGGAGCCTATGGGGTCACATGGAGAGACAGGCTGACAAATAAGCATATAAAGAAGCGTTGTGGTGTGGATGTGGATGTGATAAGAAGCGTTAGGAGGAACACACTGTCATGGTTTGGCCATGTGGAGAGGATGGAGGGTGACAGAGTGACGAGGAGAGTGTATGTGAGTGAGGTGGAGGGGGGGAGAGGGAGGTAGAGGCCAAGGATGAGATGGAGGGATGGAGTGGAGAGGTATATGAGAGAGGGGGGTGTGAGCTGGGAGCGGGGCAGTGAAATGGCAGGGGACAGTGTGACGTGGAGGCAATTTGTTTGTGGTCACCCTGTACGGGATTAAGGCGTCTGGCAATAGATAGACAGATGACAAAATACACACTTATTTACCATTATAACAAATTGCACATATACCGTACACTTATTTACCATTATAACCAAACACACACACTTACCACCAAAACCAACGATAAGCACTCATACATTTACCATCATAGCCAATATTTATCATTATAACCAACCCCACACAACACAAAACACACACACACACACACACACACACACACACACACACACACACACACACACACACACACACACACACTCTCTTACCATCATAACCAATAACCAAACACATACACTCACTCCCCAGCTTACACAAACACATACACACACACACTGACATACACAAACATGTGCATTCACTTACCGGCATAAACACGTGCGCTCATCTTGCTGCGCTCAAGGGGAGGGATCCACCTTGCCATCAAGGAATTCATAGCCGGAAACGTCACCCCCTAAAATAGAGTAACAGTAGTGTTAGCAATCATTCTAAATATATATCATCGTAAGTCCATATCACAGGTTGGTGTCTCACTGTAAGTTCAAACCGAGGATCAGTGTCTATCATCATAAGTTAATATCACAGGTTTATGTGTTCATAAGCTCATATCCTGTGTCACTGTCTGTCACTGTAAGCTGATACTGTAGGTCAGTGTATATCATCACTGTTTATTTATATTGCAGGTCAGTGTTTTATCATCGCAGGTTCATGGTATGGGTCAGTGTCTCTCACTGTTAAGTTCATAATCCAGGTCAGTGTCTATTACTGCAAGTTCATATTGCAACTTAGTGTCTATCATCATAAGTTCATATCATAGACCAATGTCTATCATAAAGAGATCATCAGCACAGGTTATTGTCCTTTTACCGAACGGGTTAAGAAAGCTGCTGGTCACTGACTCTTTATCTGACAAGCTATCATTTCTAATTGCTCTTACCTTTCAAGTACTACATTTTCTTATTTAAACTGTACTGGTGAAGATTACAATTAATACACTCCCTTTATTGTAACTGCACAAGTGCCAAGCAGAAGAAAAACTATGTTAAAACACATCAGAACATTGTAACGATGATTACCAACTACACCTTTGTTGATTACAGACCTTTCAGCAAAAAAGAACATAACAAAGGGCAGTATACAATGGGGACTTAATGTAATTTGCTGAACTTACTAATAGCTATGGTATGAACAAGGGTTTAATGTACTTCACGAACTGACTAATATATACTTAGGAGTTAGTGTACTTTGTTAAAATGACCAATACATAACTTGGATCTAGTGTACTTTGTTGAATTGACTAATTTATACCTAGGACTTAGGTGTGCTTTGTTAAAATGACTAATATATAACTTGGAATTTTTGTACTTTGTTGAACTGATATACAGTACTGTATAACCAGGACTTAGTCTAAGTCATAACAAGGACTTTGTGTATTTTGCTGAGCTGACTTATATAATAGCATACTGTACTCACACATGTTCCCTACGTGTTAACAAGTGGATTGGCGGAGGGTTAGTGCCCCTCCCCACAAAACTACTAACTCAAAGACAAATGACCACCCCTTACGGGATCATGGTGCCTGGCTATAGGTAGATAGATAGATAGACTTTGTTGAACTGACCTCACCCAATCCCTCGACCACCCTGAGTGCAATAAGCAGCGTTGTACTGTAGCGGGCCACGACGGGAGTTATAAGCGTCAATATGGATGTGATGAGCACGCCAACCCCGTACACCACCTTGCCTCCAATCAGTTCCCCCAGACGCCCCCCGATCAAGTTGGTAACCACATATCCCCAGAAGAAGGACCCAAGAATGATCCCCTGCTGGGGTTCAGTCCAGACAAATTCACCATCCTGTTGTTGGGAAGGGAAACTGAAGTAAGGGTCCAGTTTCATTCCAGTTGTATGGATAAGAAATTGTGGTGAAGGTTGCGTCTCATTCCTGCTGTTGGGAAGGAAAACTGTAACAAGGGTCATACCATTCCATTTTCTGCAGGTGTGTGGAAATCTACACTAAAATGGCACTCAACAGAGCCTATACCTCTGCCATGCTGAGCAATTATTGTTATTATACATTATTTAAAATCCAAATTTACTGAAAGTATACCTGTGTCCCAATACTCAGCCGAGATGTCACCAAAATTTACTTATTTCATCAATGGTGACACAACCCCATAGATGTTTATCATGACCCCCCTATTTGTGTTTCTGAAAGCTGGTGACAGAAACATACAGACAGAGGCAAGGGTGAATAACTTTTGCTCATCTCTCCAGGGACAGTCATGTATTTTGCTTCAAAGAAACAGTATATACAGTGGCAATTATTTTGTGGAGAACTAATGCAACTGTGACTTGGCATCTGGAAAACATGCCAGACAAAACAAGCAAAACAATGATTAGTATGGTGAGCCATGAAGAAGGCCTATTTGAGGAGACATCATATGAACCCCAACTTAGAAGACATCATATGAACCACAACTTCAGCTGGGAAATGTCATATAAGAAGGAAGGGTATCCATGGCTTATAGTGATAAGAAATGACAGGTTCTCTAAATGTGGTGAATTGCAAGTTTCCTTAAAGTTATATCACAAAAGGATGGAAAAACAAACTTGTGATGCAGTGATGAATATATGAAACCTAAAAGTAATCTGATGAGACATTGCAACATGTAACCAAACTGTACACTATGGAAAATGGATGCATTTCTAGAACAACTATATTGTACACTGGTGTATACAAGTAATCTACAAAAATAATACACAGGGTCAGCCTATTTAGTGCAGCAGAAGTGGTTCAGTGTCACTGAAAATCATTTAGAATACTGTAATGTAAAAAATAAATAAACACACTTTTCACCTTAATTTGGCCCAGGTTTTTACCTGTTTGCAACTAATGTTACCGTATGTAGCTCAGTGACACAAGACAATACTGTACTATGATTCTACATCCGTTCCACAGCACCTCTTCATGACTTGCACCATATTCCTGTATTAATCTTTACTTCAACTCAGCTCTGAAGATGAGGAGATGACAACTTTAGGCCTAGCTTTAAAAAAAAAAAAAAAAAAAAAAAAAAAAAAAAAGATTATAGCTCTGGAAAAGATCTCCTTACCTCAGTATGGTTTGTCTCATTGTCAGAGGGAGCTGGGCATACATTGGTACTGTTTTCCTCCACGTGGGGGATGGCTGTGTAGTTCACCATGGCGACAATGGCCACCGACAGATTCACCCTCATTGCGTACACATTTGCAAACCCCAGGAACCCCATGAGAGCCAGCACATGCCTCGCACCAAACCACTCTGGGAGTTTTAAAAAAAAGGGTCTAATACTGCCCTGTGATGACATTTAATTCCATTCAGGCCTTCATAAACCACACTGGTATCCATCATTTTTCTCGGACTACCTCGTTTCTCCAATATTCAAACTCTCACATATATGTTATCCTTTTCAGGCAAAAATTTGTTTAATTTTACCCGTTCAGGTAACTGAGATTTCACTCTTCCTTCCACCAAATTATTTTACATGGTTAACAAACCTCTAATAATGAAGGGGTTACAGATGGCAATATCTAACACATCCACCTCCAACTTTCTGTTCAAAGCTGGATAATATCGTCTGGAGGCAGCAAGAAAGTGAAATGTATTGTCGTGGTGATTATCCTGTACCCCGTGCCTCAGGTTGGCTCCTTTATGCGTGGCAAGTTACAGTGGAGTAAGAGGGGCTGAGAGGGAGGGGCCAGAGAGAGAAGGGAAAGTGGCTGGGGGGACGAGCGATGGTGTGGGGGTTGAGTGAGGAAGGGGAGGGAGAATGAAATGAGAAGTGTTGGTCACATTATTTGTCTATTTTCTTTCATTCAGGACATGATATAAAGGAGTTAATATTCGGTAGATAATGCTGCATTACACCTTGTATAGCAACATCAGATAAGCTGTAGATAGGTGATGATATTAATAGCTGGCATGTGAGAGAACTATATTGACATGACAGATCAAACATTAGTGCAGAGCCAGAAGTTTCAAGCACAACACACTATTGCCTTGCCCACCAATTTGTAAATAGCTGTTTTTTATCGGAGGAAAATATCATTCCGAGCTGATGATTCTAAGCAAAACAGATTATGAGAGATATTGTTACTATATCCACCCATGTGCAGACATCAAATTTATTTCCTTTTATGCAATTACTTTAAATAGCCCTTTCATATAGAGATGCCATAAAATAGCTGACATGATGGTGACTGCACCGAAAGGATGATCATATTTACTGTGGATACAGCCATGTCAAAGGTTGCAGCTGATATTTAAGTTCCAAATATTATTTACATGTTAGGGTAGGGGATGTTTCTTACATTACAAAAGCCATCCAGATTCCATTCTGCATCCAAAGTCAAAATACTCGGATAAACACATATATCTGACTCTGCACTAATGTTTGATCTGTCACGTCAGTATATTAATTTTCTCTCACAAGCCAGCCCATATATATCACAACTCTAAACCTTGATATCTGACGTTGGGTGTAATGTAGCATTATCTACCGAATATTAACTCCTTTATATCATGCTTTAAATTAAAGAAAATAGACAAATTATGTGACCAACACTTCACATTTCATTCTCCCTCCCCTACCTACCTTCCCTCCTCTTCCACACTCCATCCCAGCACCATCACTCTTTCCCCCTTCCCACCTTTACTTCTCTCTCTCTCTCTCTCTGGCCCCTCTCTCTCAGCCCCTCTTACTACACTGCAACTTGCCGCGCATAAAGGAGCCAGGTGAGGCAAGAGGGACAGGAGTTTAAATGATTATTTATGACCATGACTGTCCATCACTGGAGTGAAGTGGTTATGAGCACCCTCTTATTGAATGAGCTAATGAAAGCGGTATCTAGTCTTTTCAGCTTGAAATAGGCAATACTGAGCTCAATAAAATAAAGGAGGAAGCTATCTGTCTATCTATCTGTAGCCCAACGCCCTAATCCCACAAAGAGTGGCCGCAGACAAAACGCCTCCAAGTCGCTCTGTCACCCACCATTTGACTACCCTCCCCCCAACTCACCCCCCCTCCCTCATATACCTCTCAACTCCATCCCTCCACCTCATCCTCAGTCTACCCCTCCCTCTCCCTCCCTCAACCTTACCTACATACACCCTCTTAGTCAGTCTTTCACTCTCCATTCTCTCCACATGTTCAAACCACCTCAGTGTATTTCTCCTAATCTTCTCAACCACATCCACCCCACAACGTTCCTTCACTTCTTCATTCGTCAGCCTGTCCCTCCATGTCACTCCACATGCTCCTCTCAAGTAACTCATTTCCACTGCACTCACTCTTGACTTGTTCCCCTCTTGCAAGGTCCACGCCTCGCTTCCATACGTCAGGGTAGGGATCACAATGCTATCATGCAGTGACTTCTTAACTTCCATACTCACCTCCCTATTTCTCATCACTGCTTTCAGTGAACCAACGACCTTCCTTCCCTGCTGTACCCTTTCACGCACTTCATCCCCCAAAGTTCCATCCTTACTCATCACTCTACCCAAGTACTTGAATGCATTCACATTCTCCATATCCTCACCATCCAACCTCACTGTACACTCTGTGACTTCATTCCTCTCAAACACCATAACTTTACTTTTGTTTACATTAACTTTCAGCTTCCTCCTCTTACACACTGTCCCAAATTCATTCACCAAACCTTGCAACTCCCATTCATCTTCACTCAACAATACTGTATCATCAGCAAATGGCAGCACCGGAATCTTCCAAATCTCACACTCATTCATTAGAGCCACCCCCACATCTACTGCCCTACCCTGCACCTCCTTTACAACCCCATCCATGTATATATTAAACAGCCATGGAGACATCACACAACCCTGTTTCAGTCCCACATTGAGATCAAAGAACTCACTCTGCTCACCATCCACTCGCACCGTAGCCCTAGCTCCCTCGTACATACTCTTCACAGCACTCAGTAATTTCCCCTCCACTCCATATATTCTTAATACCTTCCACATAACTTGCCTATCTATTCTGTCATAAGCTTTCTCCAAGTCCATGAAGGCAGCATACACTTTCCTTCCCTTCTCTAGATACTTCTCTACTAAACATCTTAGAACAAATATCTGATCTACACACCCTTTTCCGTTCCTAAATCCCCCTTGTTCTTCTCCAACTAGCTCCTCTGTCATATGCCTAACCCTATCAATGAGTATTCTACCATATATTTTACCCGTCACACTAAGAAGGCAAATACCCCTATGGAGAAAGACTGACGAAGAGAGTGTATGTGAGTGAGGTGGAGGGTGGAAGAGGGAGGGGCAGACCGAGGATGAGATGGAGGGATGGGGTGGAGAGGTATATGAGAGAGGGGGGTTTGAGTTGGGAGCAGGGCAGTGAAATGGCGGGGGACAGGGCGACTTGGAGGCGATTTGTTTGTGGCCACCCCAAACGGGATTGAGGCGTCTGGCAGTAGTAGTAGTAGTAGTAGTAGTTACCACAAACTTCTCTCTCCCCTTTTCCTTTGTATAAAGGAACAATTATACCTGATTTCCAGTCCTCTGGAACCCTTCCCTCTTCCCAAGCCAATCTACACAACTTCCATATCCATTCCACAACAATCTCACCCCCATACCTCAGCATATCACCACACACTCCGTCAATTCCTGGGGCCTTTCCCAACTTGATCTTCTTCATTGCTTCCATTACTTCCGCCCTACTGATCTCTTCCTCCTCTCATCTCTTCTTCTCCCAGCCATTCCCCAACCACTTATTCTCGCACTGCTCTCACTCTCTACATTCAACAAATCCTCAAAGTGCTCCTTCCATCTCCTCAATATCTCTCTCTTCTCCACCAACAATCTATTATTCCTATCTTTCACTCCCCTACTATTTCCCCATTCACACTGCCTTACTTTCTTTACCTCCTTGCAAAACAATTTCTTACTCTCCGTCCATTTCACACTCAGATTCCTCCCAAACTCTTCATCCACTTTCTTCTTACTCTCCTTCACCAGTCTCTTAACCTCCCTTCTCCTGCACACATATACCTCTCTCTTCTCTCTCTCATCTTCTCCCCTTCCTCTACAAACTTCCTCTACTCGCTAACCATTCACTACATGCCTTCTTCTTTTGTTCCACAGCTCGTTTCACCTCATCATTCCACCACGCTGTCCCATGCACACCCTTGCATCACCTCCTCACTCCACAAACCGCCTCACACACTGCGCCTATCTCTTCCGTGAATATCTTACATACGTCTTCCATCCCTTCCATCTGCTCTAGCTCATACCTTCCCAATCTTTCTTCTACTATGCTCTTATACTCTGCCATTTTCTCACTATCTTGCAATTTCTCCACTCTTCTCACAGGAGATGTTTCCTCCTGTCTTCCCCTTCGTCTCCTCAACCATTTTCTTTGCAGCTTTACCTTGGCCATCACTAAGTGATAGTCCGAGACTCCATTCCCCCACCCTCTCCACACTCTTGCATCCAACACTTGTCTTCTCATTCGCTCATCCACACACACGTAGTCTATCATTGCCTTTCGTTCAACAAGTTCATCATCCATCCTCCTCATTACTCTCCATGTATACCGGTGGATCATCTTATGACGGAAGTAGGTGTTGGCTATTGCCAACCCCTTACAAGCACAGATGTCCACCAAAGCACTACCATTCCCATCTACTTCAGCTGGCACTCCCCACTGACTAACCACTCCATCCACTCGTAAATTCCCAACTTTGCCATTCATGTCTCCAATTAAAAGTACTCTCTCGCTCCTCTCAAACTTGTCTATACATGCTTCTACTCTCGCCCAAAACTCATCTTTCACTCTTGCCACTCGATCCTCTGTTAGAAAAAAAATGAGTTGGGCTGGGGGGTTGTTAAAGAATTTTCAATAATGACCTTCAGGCGAAGGGGCAGGTATGGGAGGCTGCAGCAGATCCTCCTCGTCCTCCCGCATCTTCTTAAGCACATCCCTGGTGGGTGGGCCGGGGCTCCTGCTCAGGTTCATGATGACGCTCCCGCTAAGGCTGAAAGGGAACGTGTGCTACCCAGCTGTCGCCCACACTGACTGCATCATTTCTTCTGCTTCAGTTGTGCATTACCAGTCAGCTGTTATGTCAGTTGAACTTCCAGTCTTCGTTACGGTTTGGTTGTGTGAAATACGTCAAAGTAAACGTATGAGGCCTCCTTTTGACAAGGCGCTAACTTTATGATGAATTAATAATGTTAATAAGGAACTTCTATCGACAAAAATTATGTATATTTATATATCAACCTCCATTACATGGTCAAGATTGTGCAGTGTGAAATGTCACCTGTTGATGCCAGAGATACTTTGGCAACTGCTCTGGTCATTGCATATAATGTTGTATACTACTGTTAGGGTGCTTCAGAAATAGTCTGTATCATATAATTTATTGTCATGTCCTTATTTTAGGCACATGCTTTCAGTGTACTCCTCTACTTGGTATATGGAAAATTACCTAACTGGCAAGTATTGTTATCGTTGTGTTGAGAGTGAGGGGGCGGCGGTTTGTTGACAGTAGCATGTGGAGGCGCACATTAGGTCTGAAGTAGTTATATAGTTGTTCATAGTGGAAAAGGTACATTTGAAGAAAGGTTACTGTGAAATATTGGGTCTTAATTATGGTTTAGACATCCCAAAGAATAGCTGAACGGAGGATGGTGAGAACCATTAGGAATACTCACAATCCTTTACCTTAATTTAAGCCCATGGATGAGTAAAAATGTGAGAGAGAAGGTTTTGAGATAATTTTTAAGGTTTTTAAAATAAGTATCATTATTGATTCAGTCTCACTTATCACACCGGTCTGTAGTCAGTAAATCGTAGGGATTTTGAAGTGATAGGTTGTCGCTAGAGCTAGGTTTTGATAGATTGTCGCTAGAGCTAGGTTTTGGACGAGGAAAGGGAGAGATGATTCCTCGACACTGCGAATAGCAGCAGAAACACCCTCCCCGACGTACTGTACGAACAAGATATAAAAACTAACGACGAGTAAACGTTGCTAGAAAACACAATAAAAAAAAAGGGGGGGGTATTAGAAGGTACTACAATACTCTATGGCGTTCTGTCGTCGATCATTGGGATAGCAGACCAGCAAGATGGAAAGGGAAATACTGTATTTATGGGGCGACTTACAGCCATACTTTCAGTGACAGATGGGTTTCTCATGTCATTGCAAATAAAAATGAGTAGGCTGAAGTTATATTTTGTCTAAAAAAAAAAAAAAAGTGCATTACAGAAAGTGTGGTCTGTTGGTCCCCTACGTCGCGGAGGACCTCTGAGTCAATTTTCCGATATAGTCTGAGAATGAGGGAGTTTATTGTTCCCTTCAAGGTGGTCTTTGGGAGAATGAAGTCACCGCTGGCGAGGCATACAGTATAGTGGACCAAATCTTGTATTGTCTGAGCACGGTGGAGAATAGTGACATCTTTCATGAGGAGCGAGAATTTTCCATTAGGAATTGGTGATGTGAGTGGTGATTGATATGTAAAGTCAATCGTATATTGCTGCTTGAAAGATGGGGACATCACTAGGCCAACAAGAGATCCCACAGTGGTAAAAGGAAGTTTGGACGACATAACAGTTAAGCATTAGCTTTCTGTAGCGTGGCCGTCCCATTTTGAATTCAACCTTGGATGGTCTCTGTTATGCTGGGTATTTTTAGTCCGACTCCTCGTCCTAAAAACACCAGCGACTGAGCAGGGTCCTCTTTCTAGACTGGAAGTAGAACACTCACAAAGGAACAGAGCATAAAAACTCGGCAGTATACCTTAACACATCTATTGTCTTAATCCAAACTCCTTACAATACATAAACAAAGATACTATGAATATGGTAGGGACAAAGTGACAGTTATTACTCTTGGTACAATGTGTCCACAAGAACAGTAATGATGTCGGGGCCAATATACAACCTCATACATAGATATGACAGGTCACTAGTGCACAATATAGGTGTTAGAGTTAATGCACAATTGCCATTTAATACACTCGTCAGGGTACGCTACATATGGATGAAGTGAAGCGCCAGGTTAATCAGTACTACCATACATATCACATAGGCGCGATGTCTGTACCCGAGTCACGGCGCGCGGTAATGTCACTTAGCCGCGGCGGCACTGTTTACACGTTCTGTCTCTATGGACTGTTCTTAGTCTCGCGCCGCCACTGATACATTTCCCTGGTTCCGTAGGGCTTAGGTATAGACACAGTACCTTGGGTCAGTTAGGATAGGAATCTTGGTATATCACTTTTGTCACGCTGTTCACATTCCAGACCATTACCTTCTGGTGTATAGTTTCTGTCTCACTGTTCATATTCACTGACCGTCACTTTCTAGTGATTGTTTCTACCTTACTGGTCACATTCACCAACTGTCACGTTCGCTAAGTCTTTGACGCGACTCGGGAGGTGGAAAGTGTCGTCACTGGACTGTTTATGCCTGGGGTTAGTAGAGGTGGTGCCCGGGAGTGGGAGGGGACCCCTCGGGAGAGCTCTCCTGTAGGAGGCACGGCACAGCTCTCAGGGGCGTCACCGCCCGGGCGTGTTTCGTAGCTGGGGTGCAGGGAGGCCCTTCCGTCTGGGGGCCGCGACCTGATAAGTGGCCCTCAGGACTGGGGCCAAATAGCATCAGGAGTCGGGCCTGCTGCTTCTTACTCCGGGCGGAGGGCCGCCGGGGAGTGGGGCCTGAGCGGTCCCGCCTTGGGGTCAGCAGGCTGGCCCTGGGCGGACTGGTGTTGCTGTCGCCTACAGGATGGGGCGCCGTCAGGGTCTGGCTGTGGCACCTCATTTGCAGGGCATCCGTCAGGGGCCGTCGTCGTCCAGGAACCCGTTGTAGGGCAGGAACCTGGCCTTCGAGGACAGGACCTCACCACCACTCCTGGAATGGCAGCACCTCCGGGGAACCACACCTGGAGGGAGAGAGGAAAGGGCGTCCTGCGCAGCCAAGAGGTAGTGAGCCGGCCGCGCAAGGGGCCTTCCCCTCCGGGAGAACCCTCAAGACTGCAGATGAAGGGCATATGGTGGCCGTCCCTTCACCAACACGTACGGTGGCCGTTTTTGCGGTTCCACAGTCTCTAAGGGCAGCAGCAGAAGGACATACGGTGGCCGTTACCGTGGAGCTGCTCCCGAAGGAGGAAGAGGCAGATGAGGGTCATACTGTGGCCACTTTCTCTCCAGCACGTATGGTGGCTGTTGATGTGGGTCTGCCTGCCCAACGGGAAGTAGCTGAGGGACGTACGGTGGCCATTCCCTCCCCGGTACATACGGTGGCCGTTACCGCGGGGCTACTCCCGTAGGAGGAGGTGGATGAGGGACGTACAGTGGCCGTTCCCTTCCCGACACATACGGTGGCCGTTGTTGCAGTTCCACTCCTCCTGCCTTTGCCTGTCGGTGTGTGCTCAATAGCTAGCACACCGAGGCGGTCTCCAGATGCGGCTGTAGCTGAGGGACGTACGGTGGCCGTTCCCTGCCTGGTACATACGGTGGCCATTACCGCGGAGCTACAGGGGGAAGCAACTGAGTGATGTACAGTGGCCGTTCCCTCCCCAGTACGTACAGTGGCCGTTACTGTGGTGTTGCCTGGGACTGTATATGGAGCAGTCCCACCCTGATCCTGGGGAGGGCTGCTCCGGCCGAGTAGTAGTCGTCACATTCCTGCGACGTCGCAGTTGGGTCGGTTGAGGAGAAGAGGGACACAAGGTAGGGGCACCCCGGCGCCCGTCTTGCTCTGGGCCAGTCCCACACTCACCTGGCCCGCCGTAGTGTCCTCCTGGGGTGGGGGGTGGGGCTGCGGCTCCGTAGCGAGGTGGGGGTCCGGCGACGGAGGCGCGCATATTCTTTCAATGAACAGGGTATAGCCTGCAGCATAGCATCTTCACACAGAGAACAGCTGGGGGCATCGGTGCAGGTTTGGGCCTCACGTGATCACAACAGACGGTACCCACTATACATACTTTTAGACCACCGTACCTTGTTCTGGCAAGTGATGTGGCTCTGGCTAAAAAAAGAAAAAAAAAATGGCAGGTGTAACAGTGGAGGATTGGGAAGTGGGCGGGGCTGACAGATGGCCATTGTCCAAAGGAGACCATGGAGGGGAGAATGTTGGCGGAACACACCTAGAATTACCCCTCGCCTCCTCCTTCCCCCTCCCCCCCATTCTCCATAGAAATCCTTTCAGGGAGATAGAAAACATCGCCGACAACGGTGGAGTTCCACTGCGATGGGGCCAATGCCGCTGTAGGTGACCTTCGGTACAGATTTGGTGATAGGCTTCCAGCGGATGTTTTTCCACGGGCCAAGGGTAGCCACGGCCTCACTGCGTGTCTCAGTATCCTCCACTACAATGCCTCAAACCTTGATGAGAAGTGTAGAACCGCACCTTAGTACTCTCAGTCCTTCCTCTTGGCAGTTATTAACAAAACTGTTTATTAAAACCTGCTGAGAGGCTCTTTGTTCTGTTAAAAACCGAGAATCCATCAGCACAATGGAGGATGTAGACCACTAGACGGCCGCTTGGGCCGTATTCCAGGCGGCATAACAGGCCTTGTTGCACCTCTACTTTAGTGGATTATTTTGCATATTACACCTCCACATTCTGTTATGTGTTACTTATATCGTTTTAATACCGACATCATTTGTATCATTAACATAAGAGCATAATAAGGTGCACAGGGTCATCGCTGTCCATTTCCTCATCACCAGTCTCGTCTTCTCTCCTAAGGATGGTATGAGGTGAAGACACGGTACTGGGAGAACAAGTAACGTATTGAACAAGTAAAACGCACACAGTAATCAAATAAATTCGTTTCGTGGTTGGACACAGCGAGTGTACGACAAGTTTAAGTGAGAGTGCATCACACATCACTAAAGTTGCAAGATCAGAGAGCAACAGCCGTACAGGACAGGAGTTGCGGAGCGTATCCCCAAGTGTAGTTTTTATCATCCACACGCCTGTCGGTTGATCTAATATATACATAGTAGTGTGTGTGGGGGGGAGGGGGTGTTCGAAACAGGTCGGTGTATTGAGGGGGGGGTCATCACCTTGAATGGTGACGGCCATCCAAACGAGGGGTGGGGATGGGAAGTGCAGTGAGTCTTTTATTATTGGCCTCTTTAAGCCCCCTTCTGTAAATATTTTTGAAATCATAACAATATTTTGCCATCTGTAGTTGGTAATGAATACCAGAGTAGGCTACTGTTCAGAGGTTCAGGATGTATTCCCATTATCACTTTTATGTATACTGTGTGTTATCTTCAGGGTTTCCCCTAAACTGCGATCTCAAAGGAAACATATTTCAAATTTTTTTTGCGATGAGAAGAGAAAAATCGTTGATAAAGTCGGCATATTTCGGGTGTTTCCTCTCTCTCTCTCTCTCTCTCTCTCTCTCTCTCTCTCACACACACACACACACACACACACACACACACACACACACACACACACACACACACAAAATGAAGCAAGGGTATCAGAAAATAATATGACGATTTTAGAACAATAATATAAACTTAGCAACTTGAGTCTTTTTCACAGTATGATGGACATTATTGATACAGGTGGCAAGTTTTTTTTTTTTTTTTATGCGAGGAAGAAGGAACCAAAGGCCATGAGCCCGCAGTAGCAGTTCCCTCCAAGAGAAAAACAAAATACAATAGAGAGCCAAATTCAAGATCTGATCATTTTGAGATGCCTGGACACACTGCGTTTGAAGGACTGGAGATCATAGGCAGCAGGAAATACAGACAGAGGGAGACAGTTCCATAGTTGACCTGTTGCATATATGAAAGCCTGGGAGTAACGGTTAACTCTTGCATTAGAGAGTTGGACAGAAAAGGGATGAGAGTTTGCTGCCAGACGGGTGCTAGCGCCCGTCGTAGAGGTGGAGGAATGCAAGGAGACAGTTCAGGGGAGCAGTGACCATTAAAGTAGCGATAGAAAAGAGATAAAGATGCAACAGTGCGGCGAAGAGACAGAGGTTGAAGGAAGTCAGTAAGAGGAGGAGAGTTAATGAGACGAAAAGCCTTTGACTCCACCATATTGAGAAGAGCTGTATGTGGGGAGCCTCCCCACACATGAGAGTTGTATTCCACACAGGGGCGGATAAAACCCCTGTATAGAGTCAACAATTGTGCAGGGGTAAAGAAAGAGCGGAGTTGGCTTAGCACACCCAATCTCTTGGAAGCAGATTTTACAAGAGATGTAATATGATCTTTCCAAGATAAGTCCTGAGTAAATGAAACCCCAAGCATGTTCAAGGATGTTGCAGGATTAAGCTGAATATTATTAAACATTAGTGGGTATACCTGTGGAAGATTTTGTCGGGTTGATAGGTGTAAGAACTGAGTCTTAGATGCATTAAAAACAACCATATTATTTTTACCCCAGTCAGAGATACGAGCCAAGTCAGACATTAGGTGTGCCATAGCTTCATCCCTTGTTTGTTGAAGTAACTGTTGAGATGGGCGTTGCGGGAACCGAATGGAAAGGTGCAGGGTGGAGTCATGAGCGTATGAGTGGATAGGGTTAGATGTACAACTTAGAAGATCATTGATGAATAAAAGGAAGAGAGTTGGTGATAGGACAGAGCCCTGAGGAACACCACTGTTGATAGATCTAGGAGAAGAACGATGGCCATCTACAACAGCGGCTATAGAACGACCAGAAAGGAAGCTAGCGATGAAGGCACAGATAGAAGGATAGAAACCGTAGGAGGGCAGTTTAGAAATTAATGATTTATGCCAGACTCGATCGAAAGCCTTTGAGATGTCAAGTGCAATGGCCAAGCTTTCGCCAAAGTCCCGAAAGGAGGATGACCAGGAGTCTGAAAGGTAGGTGAGAAGATCGCCAGTGGGGCGTCCCTGACGGAACCCGTACTGACGATCGGAAAGAAGGTTGTGATAGGAAAGATGCCTTAAAATTTTTCTATTGAGAATTGACTTGAAAACTTTTGAAATACAGGCCGTTAAAGCAATTGGACGATAGTTGGAGGGTTGGGAGTGGTCACCTTTCTTTGGGACTGGCTGAATGAGAGCAAACTTCCAGCAAGAAGGAAAGGTACAAGTTGACAGACAAAGGCGAAAGAGTTTGCCTAGGCAGGGTGTAAGCACAGCATCACAGTTCTTGAGAACAACAGGAGGGACCCCATCAGGCCCATATGCCTTGTTAGTACTGAGGCCAGTGATGGCAGAAAATACATCAGCTGAAGAAATTTTAATGTCAGCCATGAGGAAGTCAGAGGGGGAAAGTGATGGAGGAACAGCACCGGAATCGTCTAAGGTGGAATTGGAGGAGAAAGTCTGTGCGAAGAGATCTGCTTTATCAGTAGAAGAAATAGCTACAGAACCATCAGAGTAGAAAAGAGGAGGGAAGGATGATGAGGTAAAGTTGTTAGAAAGGTTTTTGGCAAGGTGCCAGAAGGAGCGGGAAGAATTCGAGTTGGAGAGTTGAGAGCATTTAGTACGGATGAAATTATTTTTAGCAGAGCGAAGAACAGACTTAGCACGATTCCGGGCAGAAACGTAAAGATGATGTGATTCAGGGGTGGGTTGGCTCCGGTGCCTTTTGTAGGCCCTCTCCTTGTTGCGGACAGCATTAGAACAAGCGTGATTAAACCAAGGCTTTCTTGCATTAGTCAGAGGATATGAGAAAGGAATGTATGCTTCCATGCCTGAGAGAATAACCTCCGTAATGCACAAGGCACACTCAGATGGCTCCCGGCCATGGAAGCAATAATCATTCCAGAGAAAATCAAAGAAGTACTGCCTGAGGGCCTCCCAGTCCGCGGCTCCAAAATGCTACAGACGACGTTTCCCTGGAGGGTCCACAGGCCGTACCGGAGTGATAGGTGATAAGGTTGTGATCGGAGGAGCCCAACGGAGAGAAAAGATTAACAGAGTAAGCAGAAGGATTAGTTGTGAGGAAGAGGTCAAGTATGTTGGAGCCCTCTCCAAGGCGGTCAGGGATACGGGTAGGGTGCTGTACAAGCTGCTCTAGGTCATTAAGGATAGAAAAGATGTAGGCTTGTTCACCAGGTGGATCAGTGAAAGGAGAATTAGAGAACAAAAGTTGGTGGTGAACACTGAAATCTCCTAGAATGGAGATTTCAGAGAAAGGAGAAATGGATAGAATGTGTTCCATCGTAGAAGTAAGATAGTCGAAGAATTTTTGATAGTCAGTTGAATTAAGGGAAAAGTAAATATCACAGATATATTTAGTCAGAGAATGACAGGAAAGGTGAAGCCAGAGTGTAGAGAATTCAGAAGAATCGAGTTCAGGAACACGAGAGCAAGATAAGTCGTTGCGTATATATACACAACAGCCACCTTTGGCTTTGAAATGAGTATAGAGAAGGTAGGAGGATACAGAAAAGGGTTTGCTGTCAGTTGCCTCAGACAGCTGAGTCTCAGTTAGAAAAAGAAGGTGAGGTTTAGAGGAGGAGAGATGGTGCTCAACAGAGCGAAACTTAGGGGAAAGGCCGCGAATGTTGCAGAAATGAAGAAGAAGTGAGTCAGACAGTGGTTCCAGGCACCTCGAGTCGTCACCGGGAGAGGGGCGGATGGTGGGGGCATTTATGGTCCCCCCCCCCTGGGGACTCCGAGGCTTGGTGATGAGACGCCATAATTTTTTGCATTTTGGAAAGGGAAGTGTAGTGTGTACTGTGCATGTAGTTTGGTGTAGATAGTTCGAGAAATTTGTACTGGAGAGCATGCTGGCCTACTCTCTGTGTAACTGAGACACTGACAAAGTTCAGCAAAGGGGGATGGTCAGGAACTAGTCCCGAGGGCTGATTAAACGGGAGCTCCAGCACTCCGTCATCAGCTTTCCATCCACCACGGGAGTACTGCCCTGCTTGACTGGTGCTACAGTCCACTCCTCCAGTAATTACTGTCTCCTGACTTTCAAAATTAAGGTAATAAAGGTTACGTTTTTCTGCACTTTCTGAATGATCATACATGTATATCTCTCGTCCAGAAATGAACACATCTTATTTAAGTTTTTTTTCTGTCCCACGGTGGGCCTTCCTGCTTAGTCTGTTTCCACGGGTCTCCCTTCTGTTTGACGGGTTCACCCTCCCCCCCCCTCCCCAACGCCGCCTGTAATGTGCTTTATTGATTTATTTTGTGCTACCTCCAGACGATTTTATTCAGCTTTTGGGAGTGGTAGATGAAGCGGTGAATACAGTAGTAGATAAACCTTACATTTTCAATTTTGCAGAATTCCTTTCTAAGCTGAATAAAATCGTTTGGAGCTAGGATGAAGATGAAAAATACATCAGAGGGAAATGTTGATAAAATCGTATTCTACTACTACTACTACTACTACTACTACTACTACTACTACTACTACCACCACCACCACCACCACCGCCACCGCCACCGTCAGTACTACTGCTACTACTGTTACTACTACTACTACTTACTTTTTTCTTCTTTTTCTTTTTTTTATCACCTCCATCCACCGGGGAATTACATTGTGGAGATCAAAACCAACTTTCCTAATACAGTTCACCATTTGGAGTTGTAATGTGAAGGTTAACACTAACCCTCATATTACAGTCCATTGGCCCCAAGCACGCCAACGGCTGTGGTTACCAACCATGTACTCTTACTATTATTATTTTATTTTATATTTATTGATATTACAGTGTAAATAAAGACATTAGACTATTGGAGTCGGTGGTCTATGCGACTCTTGACCACAGTAGCTTCGTAATTCATACCCGCCAGAGAGACAGGCCTGAGGGTTGATGATCCTGTGTCCCTGAGACATAGCAAAGCAGACCTCATGAGGGAGAATGACAGTCGACATCTCATCCAGGCCATAACAGAACTCTGCGGTTGACGTTTCTTCTCAGAAAGAACCTCTGCAAGTCTCGAGTAGAATCTCACCTCTTCTGGACCCATCCCACCAGATGTTGTGAACACAAGGGGAATGAATCGACCGAGGTCCACATGTTAGATCCTTTCTTGATAGTTTCTGTTTTTTTCTTGTTCATTCCTTTTGTGTGCACCATTAAGAGACAGTTCACGATGACATGCTGCCGTGGGATCGAATATCCTGATGTCGAAGAACGCCCTCTGCCCACGTGTCTAGAAACCTCGAGCACTGACATCCACTCTTGCATCATTTGGTGTGTTTGCTGTTCTGTGGGTGAAGTGCTCGCCGTCCAAGGGTAGCAGAGCTGGCTCAGTCGTGACATCATGGGATATTTCCTGCAGCATTTTGGCTGTGAGGTCGCGTACTTCACCGTGTCGGATGCAAACAAAGCCTCCCTTCTTGCATACCATTGAATGGTTTGCATCAAAGGCAGTGCCACAGGCACAGTGTTGAAGTAGGTTCTCTATTGGCCACCCATATCTCAAGGCTATGGCGTCGATAAATTCTTGTTTGTAGAAGTGGAAGCCTTTTGCCTTGAGAGGCAGGGTTGTCGCCAGTTCGATGCCCCAACCTCCTGTGCAATTTCAACTCTTCTGCACTGGTCTGGTGTTAGATGTTCGATTATGTGCTGCAGCTGGTCCTTTTGTCTTGCTTCACGCTCCTTGCTTATCTGTGTCTTTATGTCTTTCTGCCTTTGGTGGTCGATTTCACAAGTCTCAACCTGGGCGCAAAATGTGACAAGGATTCGGTGAGCCTGAGTGAATTTCTGTGTTCGTAGATTGCCACGGCTGCTGGATTTATAATGCCAAGGTCTCCCATCCTGGGTGGTAGTGCTACTACTATACTACTACTGTTACTACTGCTACTACTACTATTACTAGTACTACTCACCGCCGGATTAAGGGGGGGGCCCAAGGGGCCCGGGCCCTGGGCCACCCACCAAGAGGGGGCCTCCCACCAGAGCAGTAGAAAGTTGAGATAGCTCTACGGATATACCTTATTTTGATGGTATCAAACTGCAGTGGCGAGCGCCCCTTCTCAAAACTCAAATTAATTGAGAACCGATTACGGACATCCATGAAGCAGAAACGACTTGTAAATCTGGCTATCATGAGCATCGAGTCAGATATACTGCGTGAATTGGACTTTAATGACATCATCAGCGACTTTGCCGCACGAAAATCGAGAAAAGTTTCTGGACTGTAATGGTTATAACTCCATCCATTCTCTGATTTGAACTTTATTTACTTGTTAGTTATACTATACCTTTTCATGAAAAATTAAATAATTTTAACTGAATTTCTCTGTGTAAATAAATTTGGTAAGAACAACTTGTGTTCATTTCATTTCGTGTTTATGCATTACATATTACAGCATTGGATGAATAGTCCCCGTTCAGTATTTCCTAACTAAAAGTGTCCTATTTATATATTAGGATTTAGGTTACCAGTCTGCCATTGGGGGAGTTGGAAAGGGGGCCTCCCTTCCAAGCGGGCCCCTTGCCTCCCACATGCTTAATCCAGCCGTGGTACTACTACTACTACTACCACTACTACTACTACTACTACCACTACTACTACTACTACCGCTACTACTACTACTACTACTACTGTTGCTGCTGTTATTATTATTATTATTATTATTATTATTATTATTATAAAGTACTGATGCAACTGATTTTTTTTTTTTTGCGAGGAAGAAGGAACCAAAGGCCATGAGCCCGCAGTAAGAGTTCCCTCCAAGAGAAAAACAAAATACAAGAGAGCCAAATTCAAGATCCATTCATTTCGAGATTGCCATCTCCATCCTGCCTGTTGAACTACTAGCAGATCAGTACTAGAATATATGGTGCTAACTAGTCACTAAGAGGCATCGGGAAACAATAGTGCTAAATCACTCTTATTCAATCGCTACAGTAAATAAGCCACGAAAGGACAAAAATAACCGCCAAGTTAAAGTGAACGAACTTTAGGCTCTACCCCTTCAGCTCAATGACTTTCTTTTCTTGCTATACGTGACGATTTTATTCAACTTCAGAATGGCCTCGCACTGAAGGGGTTCATAAAGGCTGTATGTAACCGTTCCAGTTCTTTAAAGAAAGCGTCTGAATAAATTCGTCTGAACGGAGTTGTATGGCGGAAGCAGGAACTCACTGGATGATTGAGCATAAGCAAAACAGTCACGTCCACATGTAGGGTACTTCCGCGTTCAGTGATACACACACACACACACACACACACACACACACACACACACACACACATTCAGATTAATGCATAGAAGCGTACCCAACACACACACACACACACACACACACACACACACACACACACACACACACACACACATTCAGATTAATGCATAGAAGCGTACCCAGCACACACACACACACACACACACACACACACACACACACACACACAGTAGCATAACGTGCTTGTTCATTTGTCACTCATTTGCACTAGTCGTGGCCACAAGCACACACATGTTGTTGTTGCTGTTGTTGTGGGCTCATCTGAATGTATGTACTCAGTGGACTGCAGGCTAAAGATGCGCGCACTTCTCATGCAGCCCATCTTCCTCCTTTTGGGGGATTGCGTGGAAGGTGAAGGACATTAGTTAAACCGGGCAGTGGAGCCGTCTGGGTATATCGGTGCCATCACGTGAAGGCGCCCCTCTCCAACACCACATGCATATATTCATACACACATACACATATGTACATATACATGCACACACATGCATAGGCTACATATGCCCGCCCACAGTTATATCACAACCACACCTACAGTCATACACTTGCACATAGCCTACATACACAAATATACACATACACAGAAAAATATCACACACACACACACACACACACACACACACACACGAAATTTAGTGTTTAGGTATTTAACAGTCATCTCTCTAACAACCTTGCCATAGCCCCTCAAGGCCGCAGAGAGAGAGAGAGAGAGAGAGAGAGAGAGAGAGAGAGAGAGCGAGAGAGAGAATGATCAACATCAGAGAGAAAGGGAGACAGTAGGGGGCAGCGAGGGGAGGGGGGGGGCAGTCACCGAAACAGCCTTCAGCCTCCTGGCAACATCAGTGTGTTATGAGCAGTGCAAGTGGTAGTACGTAAACTTCCCGCTCTCTGACACCTTCACATGGACACTTAACACAAACCAATTATCTCGCTTCTCTCTCTCCCCCAGACTTGATTTTAGTGCCTAGGGGCGAAAAGTGGTAAGCGATACAGAAGACAAGACCGGAAAAGAAGGGAAGGAAGACGTGGAAAGGTGAAAAAGGAAGGAAATCAAAATCTACGCGCCTAAAAGGTAAGAAGATGTGTAGTACGCATTAACGTCAAACTGACCGCGTGGTACAGCATCTTTAACACATTGAGCCCAAGGGAGTAAAGGGAGAAATAATTAGGCGATATAACTTCTTCACTTCGTTTGAAATCAGGTGACAATATCAGCAAACGCAACCGGCTGTTGGTTTCAAATTTTTAACTGTCTCTTACGTCTTGATCTTGACATTGAATCTTTCACTACGGCGACTATCTTGAAATTTGTTTTCCGACGACCACCGAACGGTTTTAATTATATATAAGTGAATCTGTGTAACCAGTGATTTCATGAAACCCCGAGGGAATTCGTGAAATGAGTTTAAATTATGATGGATTAAGGTTACGTTAATTTAGGCTGCGGTTGTTAGGCTGAGATAATCTTGGTTAGGTAGGGTTTAATTTAGATGAACGCATAATATAATTTAGCATTTATCGAAATTAACCTAACCTAACCAAACCTAAACTTAACGTAGATTATCTCAGCCTAACGTAACCGCTACCTAAATTAACCTAACTTTAATTGACCCATCCTAATTTAAGCAAATTTCGCGAATTCCCTAGAGATTTCATGAAATCCCTGGTTATACAAATTCCCTGTAACATATACTTTTTAATGGACCTGCTAAACAGGAACAGAGAAAAACTGGGCTATCTGTTACCGCACTCATTAAGGCAGGTTCAAATGGGTTTTTAGAAACAGTAGGCTAATATGTTAACACGGTTTATTTTGGTCTAGAAACGGTAGGTTACCGTTAACGCCATAAAGTTCATTTGGGTCCAAGAAACAGTAGGTTATTCGTAACACCCTAAGTTCATTTGGGTTTTAGTAACAGTAGAGTACCCGGTAACAAGGTAAGCTAGTCCATTTTGGTTCTAGAAATAGTAGACTAGCTGTTACCACCTTGATTATATTCATTTTTTACTAGAAAATGTTGGCAAGCCGTTAACACCTTCATTTTGTTCATTTTGGGCCAGAAACTGTAGGCAAACCGTCAGCACCAGTGAAATAGGCTCATTTGGGTTCTAAAACAGGTTCATTTGGGGGGGGGGCTATAAACAGTAGACTATAAAAAAAAAAAAAAATTCATGAAGATAGGTTCATTTGGGGGCTAGAAAAAGACTATCCGTTACCACCTTCACTACCAGTAAGATAGGTTTATTTGGTCCTAATCACTGCCAACTCTCCCACCCCCTTTTTTTTTTTTTTTTTTTAGGTTTGATCGGACTGAAGAGGCTAGAAAAAGCAGGTTACTCGTTGACGGGTGTAATGAGAGAGAGAGAGAGAGAGAGAGAGAGATCAGTATATATAATTATAATATGAGAGCGGATAATTCAATGCATGAAGGAGAGGTTCAGTGAATATGGATAGAATTCGGAGAGAGAGAGAGAATTATTAGACATTTTATTTCATTGGTCGATTGTACTTTAATTTTTGCCCATTATTTCCACCCATGCTGTACCCGATACTGACGAAGCCAATTATCCTCCATAAAGATTTCACTCCACAACTTTGGCCAGAATCGATGGTTAGAAGAATTGGTAGCATTTTATTTATGTGTATTTATACTGACTATTTTTTACATACCGCAAGAGGGTAAAGGATGTAGAGTCGCAATAGTGTCTCATGCTGCCTTTGACCTACGGGGAATAAAGTGTAAAAGGATGAAGTTCTCCGCCTATTAAACTGAAGGGACAGTATTATCATCCGGTTCATATAAAGCCTTCATTGCACACCGCTGGCCGGGATCCATGAAATAAACTCTCCCTCCGGTAGTAAGAATAAAAAAAAAGTGAAAGGATAATGGGGACTCTCTCTCTCTCTCTCTCTCTCTCTCTCTCTCTCTCTCTCACACACACACACACACACACACCATTTTTTTTCTTCTTACCGAGACAAGAGACCGCCTGAAATGTTAACTATAAATCCCACTTACGTCTTGATTGATTTTGAGTTTTTATTAAGGTACAAAGAAGTTCATTTTCGAGTGTAGACATTCCCAGCATTTTCTTATCTCTACACTGCCGCCTCCATTATGAAGACATGCCTCTTAGTTATTAGTTATTTCTTACCCTAACTGTCAACAATTATGATCTGTAAAAAGGACGGTGCTTGAAAGTGGGGGAAAATTCTTGGGTAAAAAGTAAATACAGAAAATAAATACAGTAAAATAAAATGCTAGTTTGAAATATATAAATGGTCGAGATAACGTTTAGTTGTTGGAGTACAGTATTGGAACCGGGTGAAAAGTTGACTGTTGCGCCTAAAACTTCAGAAATTTATAGATGCTGAAACCGCACTGTCCCAAGAGATTCAATATTATTTATTTAAGAATAGATTGTTCGCACGGTGGTCTTTCGTTTTTAATCCCTTTCCTGAGCCTTCATTGCCTCCATGCTTTGCTGTCCTTTTCTCTCTCTCTCCTACAGTTAGATATCAGTCTTCTTTGCAGCGGACACCCTCGAAACGATCGTTAAGTAGGTCTGTTGCTGTTTACTCCTTCTTCCTCTCCGTTGCCTGTAACCATCCTGGGGCTAGGTACCGTACTTCCGCCAACGGAGTTGGAAGAGGTTATGTACTCACCTATGTTTGTTAGTTTGTTTTTCCGCACTATATCTTCAAAAGTTCTCAGTGAATATCAATGACTCTGTGGAAGGGTGGGCCATGGGTCAAGAGAGAATTGATTAAATTTGGGGACGGATCCGGATCCTGCAATGGCATTGGCGGATATGTGCTCTCTGAGTGCGTTCTAGTTTTAGATGTTGTAACTGTGGCATCTTGCCACGGTTACATTGTCAAAGATTGCAGGGTTATAGGGTTCTCTGTAGGTCCTACTGCCGGACTTGCTTCACGAACACCTAATAGACCATGACCTGATTAACGCACCTTCCACGTGGCCTGGGGTTGTATTCTGAGTATAGCTTTGGCAGTTTCGTAACCCCACTTTCTTAGCGATTTGTTCTGCACATTTTACCTCAGTATCCACCTGGTATGTTATTGGTGCACACTATGTCGATATTAAGGCGAAATAACAGAAACATGTTTAGGTGTAATACCGGCATGCAAAATAAATCGCTAAGGAAGACGTGCTTTGATGCTTCCTATGCCACCTAAATTTAATACTGCCGTGCTTAATATTACGCTACTGAAAAGCACGAGTTAATACGCCTCACTACCTAGTTTTACACACCACTTAGTCAGAGGTTGTAGTGCTCATTGGTGGTAGGATATGTTAGGTTAGCTTAGGATCAGTTAAGCAAGGTAATTAGGTTGGTCAAAGTTAAATAGGCCTACCCGGTAGGTTGATTGGAGAATTGTACACTCGATATTTTGCGTCACAAAGCTAGAACTACTTTCCTTTGTGAAGGAAAATCGCAAGAGAAAGTAAAATTAGGTAATTGTAATTCATGATAACGAGTATTTACGGTGCACACACACACACACACACACACACACACACACACACACACACACACACACACACACACCACGGCGACGATAGGCTGAGTTAGTTGTGTTGTGAGGAGCTGCGTTACCGTTATTCTTGCTACCACCAGACTGTTTTATTCGGCCTAGAAGAGGTGTCCCGCAGTGAAGGGTTACGAATTCTTAGGACGGTATACCGTAGTTTTCATTCTACAACTATCCAATGATTTTACTTAGCTAGGGAAAGATCTCGGACTGAAGAGACGTCTACCTTAACCCTTTCACCACGACTGCTGTTTTTACTTTAACTTGGCTTAAAATTGCAATCTCCATCTTGAATGCTGAGTTGTAACAGTAGGTTAAAACTAGACAGTTTAGTCACGAAATGTGTTATGGAAAGACTGCAGAACTTTTCCTGCCACTGAGCTACGTGAAATATGCTGCAAATGAATTAAAATATGAGCCGAGTTAAGTTGAAAGAACTAGAGTTATTCTCTTCTTTTAGACCTACCACCAGACGATTGTATTCAGTCTGCAGTGCCCGTACGTAGTGAAAGGATTAGTAGCCTAGATAAATCTGTTGTCTTGTGAAGGGTGGATTAGACATTTGTTTATTTGAATAATAGTAATAGTAGTTGTTGTAGCAGCAGCATTTACAACCCTTTTCCACATTATACACGATCTTCTAGGGTAGCCACGGGGAGTTAGGAGGAGGGTAGGACAGAGACAAGTCACAGGCGGTGAAACAGAGGATAGTGGTGATGAACAGTGGTGCCGTATGGTGTAGGTTTGGTTATTTGACTGTTGCTCCTTCATGTACTCGTGCTTTCCCCTCCCATGACTGCTCCTCCGCATGCGTCTAGATCATCATCTTGAACCACAACACATCTTCCTCCTTCATTTACTCCCTCGCTTCTTTCTTACTCATGTAGGCCTGTCTCTTCTCCCACAGTACACCACCCTCCATATACTTCCCACCTAGTTCTCGGTCCACCTCTTCTGTCCCCCTTTGCACTATGTACCCTCATAGCCAACACCACCTTTTCTAGGTCTACCCTTTCACCCACAACAAGAGAGAGAGAGAGAGAGAGAGCGAGCTCCTAGCAAGCTCATTCTGGGTACCGGGTATACATTTTTCCCACAACGCTTCATCCCCCTTCTTAAACCCCCTACCTCGATCTAGGGCTGCCCCTCCTTCCTCCCACGACCCATCACCCATCCCCATACAGGCTAGAGTACGTAATCTTTGCTGCTCTACCGCCTTGACCCTCTTCCTGTTTCTCTTTCATACCATCCTTCCTACCACCACACCCTCGCATCTTGATCAGCGTAGTCTCTCTCTCTCTCTCTCTCTCTCTCTCTCACACACACACACACACACACACACACACACACACACACACACACACACACATCTTAATCAGCGTAGTCTCTCTCTCTCTCTCTCTCTCTCTCTCTCTCTCTCAGTACCGTAGTAACGTTGGTAGTAGATTAGTGCAGTTGAGGTGGTTAGCCTTGGTAGTTGTCATCTCAAGGTGCAAAAAAAGGACAGGTTTGCGTGGTAGTAAATCGGTACCGTAACTTCCGAGTACCGTAGCGTAAAACCGATTGAGGCAGTAGTAGTGGTGGTTGTGGTTGTGGTGGTGGTGATAGTGGTAGTGGCAGTAGTTCTGGTGGTGGCAGTAGTAGTAGTAATAGCAGTAGCAATGGTGGTGGGATGATGGTAGAAGTAGTAATAGTGCCCGTACCTAAATAATATACAAGACAGTGTTAAGGTATTTTTGGAGAATATTGATTTGTCTGTCGGTATTGAAATGACAGTCGGTAAATAAAATAAATACCGGTAAAAGTATTAAGATGTACACATAATAAATAGTTGAGGAACAGGTGCGCACATGATGATATTACTGGTATATTGTTGTACGCAAGGTAAATCGCTAAGGAAGAGGTACTTGCAAGAAATGATTAAGATATAGTATGCAGAATAAATTGCTAAGGAGGAGGTGCGTACAGGAAAATAATAAGGTTTAGTACGCAGGATAAATCACTAAGGAAGAGATGCATATAGGAAAATAATAAGGTTTAGTAAGCAGAATAAACAGCTAAGGAAGAGGTGCTTGCAAGAAATTATTAAGGTGTAGTACGCAGTCGCTATGGAAGAGGTGCATACAGGAAAATAGTAAGGTACGCAGGATAAATCGCTAAGGAAGAGATGCAAGGAAGTGTACTGAGCCAACGAGAATACGGCAGCCAGTCTCCAGCCTCTCACAACGTACTATATTGGTGTCTACACTGCCTAGCTTGGCGCCCATTATGTAAACCGCCACACTCAGGGTCTAGTTTTTTGCCCGGAGGACGTCGTAGTAGTTCAGCGAGTACAGTAATCGTGTTACTCTACCTTGACCTAACAGTGCCATCTCTCCAACTTAAATGCTGACTTGTAACTGCTTTAACACTAGAATATGATGCTAGTCACGAAGAAGTACTGTGAGAAGAATGCAGAGCCGTAACACTTATTCTGCCACCGAGATACAGTGATGGTGCGAAAGGATGAAAAATTTGGGCCAAGTTAAAGTAAAAAGAGTATAGATTAATAGTTTTCTTCTAGTTTTTTTTTTTCTGTTGTTTCCAGAGTCATAGAAAAAAAAAAAAAGCCTTTTAAAGCTCCCTTGCCAGGTACAGGATGGTCTGTAAATTGCGCTCCACTGGAAGCTACTTAGCGGTACCTGACTTGTGGGTACGGCTCAATCTGCTGGTGCGGGGATGGGTGTGGCAGTGGGAATAGGAAGTAATTAAATGATCCAGGATACACACTGATAACGCCCACTGAAACATCCCCACAACACTCAAGAAATCGCCCGGCGGAATGAAAAGAGCAGCGTTACATATGGCCACCCTGTTTAGAGCTGAATTGCCTGTTTCCCTCTTTACAGTAATAAGCTCGCATTCTCGTCGGTTAAGGAAGTCCCGTAACATCTCGTCTTAAGTGATTTATTTTGCTTATTATTCTTTACTGTTGTCTTTTGTATTGCTTAAATCATTCTAATATTGCCATACTCTGCGTAAGTAAGGTACAAAGTATATTAACCAGCCGGATCAAAAAATAAATCGCTAAGGAAGAAGTGCTAAAGAGCCTCCATAACCGACGAAAATACGGGCTCTGGTTGTATGGGAAGAATCGTAATACTGTATTTTGAAATCTCTGAATGGAGATTGCCTGTATTTTTATTTTTATTTTTTTTTCAGCGTTCCGAGGAGTGATTTGTTCTTTTATATTTAGACTTCAGTGCATTCTTGTGGTTTGCTCAGTTACAGATGGGTTGAAATGATGATACTGTGATTATCTGGGGTATATATTTGAAATTAATTGGTGGGAGTGTAAAGTGTGTGGACTGACCTAGAGGAATGCTTTGATTCGGCTGAGTATATGTGTGATTTATATTTTCCTTGGTCATTCAGGTATACATGTACTTGTTAGTGTTGTGAAATGGTTGATTGTGTTGAATGTTTGTGATTGACGGATTGAAGATTGTATTTATGTATCCATTTTATTCTAACTTGGCCTAAAATTGCCACCTCTCCATCTTGAATGCTGACGTGTTCCAGGAGATTAACACTTGAATATGATGATAGTCACGAAGAAGTGCTATGGAGAGGATGTACAGTAGAGCCACAGCTTTGTCTGTTGTCAATGAGCTATTTGAAATAAGCTGCAGGACGAAGATGTAGGCCAAGTTAAGGTGAAAGAGCAGTCTACCGTACTCAGTATAGGCCTATCCCATTCAGATATCGGCCTGTGTGTGTGTGTGTGTGTGTGTGTGTGTGTGTGTGTGTGTGTGTGTGTGTGTGTGTGTGTGTGTGTGTGTGTGCCACCATGACGATTTTGATTCACCCGCGGGAAAATTTATGGGTGTGAATGGCATATAAATAACTTTTAGGGCAACGTTTCAGGTCGATTAACCAGTTTGTTGATTTTTTTTTTTTTAATTCAGTCGCGTTTTTTTTATATGCAAATTAAGTTGGTGGTGTGAGATGGTAGCTGATGTTATAAGGTCCATATCATCGTCAGTAGAGGGCCTTCTTAACATCCCTTCTCTAACGATTTATTTTGCATACTTCACATTGGAGTATTCTTCTGTAATTTGTTTATTCCCATTCAGTATGCAAATAGTGTACAGAAATCCCCGGTAGGAAGTAATAAATTATGCATACTCTGCATCTGTATTCTTTTGTAACTTCTGTATATTTTATTTCCTGTCAGTATACAAATAGTTTACAAATATAACAAGTGAGTATTAACGTATACCATAGTAAGAAAAAGCAGGTTAGGAAGGAGTTCAATGGAGCCGGTTTAATGGGCGAGATTACCACCTCTTGATGCGCGGGGTATGTAGGCCTATTGTGTGTGTGTGTGTGTGTGTGTGTGTGTGTGTGAACAAAATAATAATCAAGC
Source organism: Coenobita brevimanus (assembly GCF_032717465.1). Taxonomy (NCBI): domain Eukaryota; kingdom Metazoa; phylum Arthropoda; class Malacostraca; order Decapoda; family Coenobitidae; genus Coenobita; species Coenobita brevimanus. The sequence continues at coordinate 11,387,426 of NC_137038.1, forward strand.
AGTTTTGGTCCGATTTAGACCAAACATGGTTAAAGGGCGAGAGGTCTTTCCAGGGGTTAACTTTTTATTTTATATTATTTTTTTTTAATACAACAGTAGGTAAAGGACAGTGTCACGTGGGTAGGTCAGCTTAAACAGTTTTGGTTCGATTTAAGCCAAACTTGGTGCAAGGGCTGAGGGTACAGTAAAGATGAAGTGATTCGAATGAAAACAGTAAGGCCTAGGTCGTAGAGCACTGTCACAGTGTTTGTATTTCGAACAGTTAAGGTTCGATTTAGACCAAAAGTGGTACCGTAGAAAGGCAAAAGGACAGATGAGCTAAAGATGAGAAGATTCGGTTTTTAGAACTATACTCATAGGAGGGACGACAGGGCTAAGGCAACTCAGTTTTGATCCAGTTTGAACCTAATTGGACAGAAGGGTTAGAGGGCAGGCGAAAATTAAATAGTTAACTGGATTCTAGAACATTTGTTTGAAAAAGTCATTGGGCAAAGTCAAATGCTCGCGAGTGTTAATCTCTCCTCCTCCTCCTCCTTCTCCATTATTATTATTATTGCTAATATTTTTATTACTATTATTATTATTATTATTAATTATTAGTGAATTTCTGTCTTAGCTGAATAAATTTGAACGACCGTTGTTCGCACATAGCCAGCTCTCGTTTTCCCCTGTCAATCGAGTAATGTGTGATGTCAGCAGGAATAAATCTGGTATCGTACCGAAAGGATTAAATAAAGGTTACTGAGAGGGACATGGCAAAAGTGAAAATGATAATGATACATGAAACAATAGGGTATGTAAATATGCCAGGGAAAATGATAGTGGAGAGAGAGAGAGAGAGAGAGAGCTGCGCAGAAGTGTGATGCAGGGAGGAGAGGAATGAGAAAGGGCGAATAGCCGAGAGAGAGAGAGAGAGAGAGGTGGGGGAGGGAAAGTCTGGACACAGAAGTACGAGGGAAGTGAGAGAAGTGCGCGTTTAGAGAGAGAGAGAGAGAGAGAGAGAGAGAGAGCTGCGCGGAAGTGTGATGCAGGGAGGAGGGGAATGAGAAATAGTGAATAGCCGAGAGAGAGAGAGAGAGAGAGGTGGGGGGAGGGAAGGTCAGACACAGAGGAGTAAGTACGAGGGAAGTGAGAGGAGTGCGCTTGTAGAGAGAGAGAGAGAGAGAGAGAGCTAGGGGGAGGGAAATTCAGATACAGGACTAAGCACGAGGGAAGTGAGAGGAGTGCGCGTTTAGAGAGAGAGAGAGAGAGTACGCGCGCTTAAAGAGAGAGCGAGTGTTTAGTCATGTGATGGTGTGCGTTGGAGGTGTATCTAAGCCTCCGATACTCAGGGGGTTTCCTGTTAAAATCGTCTGGCGGTAACATAAAAAAAATCATGCCTTAGTGGATTGATGAGGACTGACGCTTCACGACAGTTACTATACACGAAGCTGAATAAAATCGTCTGGTGGTATGAAAGTATAGAAAAAAAGCATGATTCATTCGTATATTTTGAAAGGGTTTTGTTTATGATAGGTCTTTCCAAACTGAATAAAATCGTCTGACGGTATTATGAAGATAAGAAAGGCTTAAGAAATACTGGTTGGAGAGAGAGAGAGAGAGAGAGAGAGAGTTAAGGAGAGGTTTATGTAGGAAGTAAGCTGAGAGAATTTAAGAGAGAGATGTGAAAGAGACCTTGACATCGTCGCCTCTGAGGGACGCAACACGATATTTCTTGAGAGAGAGAGAGAGAGAGAGAGAGAGAGAGAGAGAGAGAGAGAACCTTGACATTCCCGCCTGTGAAAGAGACGCAGCACATGATTTGAGTTTTTACCCGGGCCATAAGCGCCATTTTGGTGACATCCTGTTTCATTTAGATGCTTTTTATTTTATTTTCCCCCCTGCAGTGAGCAACCTAGCCCCGGGCCCCTACCCTTCACTCCTGATGGGGTAGTTAATAATTGAATGATGGATGGAGTAATGAATCTTTCATTATTTTTATTTAGTCAGTATCTTTATATATTTATTTTGTTTTTTGCGGTGATTGGAAGTGTCTTTTTTATTGAATAGCCTATATTGTTTGTGCTGTGAGCCGCCATGTTGTTGACACGGGCAGGGGAGACTTGTGTAAACACTTGTTTGCTTTTATGTGTTGTTGTTGTTGGGTACACTTATAATTATCGCCACCACCACCACCACCACAGCTACTACTACCACTGCTACAACTACTGCTTCCTCCTATTCTTCTTCATCTACTACAACTACTTCTACTACTGCCGCTGCTGCCACTACGACTACTACAACTCACCACTTCCTCTTGTTCTTCTACTGTTACTACCGGTACTAGTTGCTCTCTACTCCTAATACAACAAAAGCAAAATCCTCATTATTATGAGAGAGAGAGAGAGAGAGAGAGAGAGAGGAGCATTTAAAATCCTCACTGACCCTGAAGACGGTTAGTTCCATCCCATAACTCTTTTATTCCTTCCGCAGACGATTTTATCTTAAAATTGACCTCCTGCCGTCTGAGGTTTATAATGAGAGGGAGTGGGGAGGTGCCAAGGAGAGAGAGAGAGAGAGAGAGAGAGAATAGAAACAAAAAATGTAAGTTGGGGTTTGAGAGAAAATAGTAGTGTGTATCTACATGTGTGTGTGTGTGTGTGTGTGTGTGTGTGTGTGTGTGTGTGAGAGAGAGAGAGAGAGAGAGAGAGAGAGAGAGAGAGAATAGAAACAAAACTGTAAGTTGGGGTTTGAGAGAAAATAGTAATTGGTATCTATGTGTGTGTGTGTGAGAGAGAGAGAGAGAGAGAGAGGAGAATATAAACAAAAGTATAAGTTGGAGTTTGAGAGAAAATAGTATTGGGTATGTACGTGTATGTGTGTGTGTGTGTGTGTGTGTGTGTGTGTGTGTGTGTGAGAGAGAGAGAGAGAGAGAGAGAGAGAGAGAGAAAGAGGAGAATATAAACAAAAGTGTAAGTTGGAGTTTGAGAGAAAATAGTAGTGGGTATCTATGTGTGTGTGTGTGTGTGTGTGTGTGTGTGTGTGTGTGTGTGTGTGTGTGTGTGTGTGTGTGTAAGAAATAATAGGTACCGGTACTGGTTGGGATGCAGATTGGTTGACCAGAGGTTACATCATCTTTTTTTTTTTCATACAGTCAAGGTCGGATAATTTATAGAGGGGGGAGGGGAGGTATAGCATCATTTACGTCTATCCATTTGTTGTCTGACGCCGCATTTGCTGAGGGGCGAGTGGGCGGCCTCGACAGAAATACGTTTGTACTCTGTGACGAACCCCATCCACTTTCCTTCCTTCCACTCACCACATATTTCCTCCACCTATAGTTCGTTCATTTTATCTTGGCGGTGATTTTCGTTCTTTGCAGATGATTACCTAACCATAATAGAAGCTAAAGACAGTGGTACAGCTCTACATTCTTATCTAATATTAGTCATTTGCGCCTCCTCTGCAATATGACGCCCAGTTAAAGTGTACAGAGTATAGTTTTTTGTTAACCTCATCTTCCTGCCACCCCACTTAGTCATTCTCCTTCAATACCGTACCCTAACCACCTCCCGCCACCTCGTTCTTCGTCTACCTCTTCCAGCCACTTCGCTTCCCTCTTCCCTCTCCCTTACCTCCCATCTTTATCTTAATCTCTCCCCTGTCTTATACCTTCCTCTCAGATTTTCACCCCCTTTCCTTTCCTTTCGTTTTCCATCCCTCCTTTAACTCCCTTCTCATCACTTTACTCACTCTTCCCAGACTCCATTTATCCATTAACATTCCTCCCATCTTCACCTTCTCCCCCACCCTTCTTGCCTTCTTTTCTCTCCTTGCCCTTCCTCCCTCCCTCTCCCGCATCCCATCACCTTTTTCTTGCTCTTCCTTCTTTCCTTTCCCACTTCCCCCCCTCCTCTTCCCACTTCCCTTTTTCCCTCTTTCTCATTTCTCCTCCTTTCCCTCGTCCCAGATTACCTGCCTTACCTTTCCTCTCCTCTTATCCTTTTTCTTGCCCCCTCCCCCCCCCTCTCTCTCTCTCTCTCTCTCTCTCTCTCTCTCTCTCTCTCGACTCCAGACACTTATCCCATCATTCACTGTGACCTAATTTAAGCTGTTTAGAGCTAGAGAGAGAGAGAGGGGAGTGAGGGATGTGTGGGTACGTGCTTCTATGTACGGTAGATAGATTACAGTATGTATACAGTAATTGTATGTATGTTTGGACTGTGCACATGTTTATGTCGTGTGTGTGTGTGTGTGTGTGTGTGTGTGTGTGTGTGTGTGTGTGTGTGTGTGTGTGTGCTTCTATGCATTAATCTGAATGTGTGTGTGTGTGTGTGTGTGTGTGTGTGTGCTTCTATGCATTAATCTGAATGTGTGTGTGTGTGTGTGTGTGTGTGTGTGTGTGTGTGTGTGTGTGTGTGTGTGTGTGTGTGTGCTTCTATGCATTAATCTGAATGTGTGTGTGTGTGTGTGTGTGTGTGTGTGTGTGTGTGTGTATGTGCTTCTATGCATTAATCTGAATGTGTGTGTGTGTGTGTGTGTGTGTGTGTGTGTGTGTGTGTGTGTGTGTGTGATTCTATGAATTAATCTGAATGTGTGTGTGTGTGTGTGTGTGTGTGTGTGTGTGTGTGTGTGTGTGTGTGTGTGTGTGTGTGTGTGTGTGCTTCTATGCATTAATCTGAATGTGTGTGTGTGTGTGTGTGTGTGTGTGTGTGTGTGTGTGTGTGTGTGTGTGTTGGGCCTCCGCCATCACAAACACACACTCCATCTCAGAGACAAGTAAGGAAAAAAATCTACTCAAGGTGAAAGAAGTGTAGGGTACTAGGGCTAGATCTGTTCCAGGTTTACCACAACACAAACAGCCTTATATTTTTCTGCCTAACACATTTCATTGATTTATTTCAGTTTAGCACATCAATAACATCCGCTTTATTCCACCATACTACTCAACAAATTTTTTTTTTTCATATCTTCCGTTTTTCAATATATTTTTCAACATTGCTTTATTGGTTTATTTTGCTACCACATAGGCTAGTTAGTTTATTCTAGTACCACACTCCATAACCTTATTCCAGCACCACACCATCACTACCCTTCATTTAATACCAGTATCACACCACTTTACTCTTTTCACCCTAACTTGATCTAAAATGGTCATCTCTCCAACCAGATCGCTGATATGTGACAGTAGGTTAGCAACAGAATAGGATTCTAGTCACGAAGAAGTGTTATGGGATTGATGCAGAGCCGTAGTTTTGTCTTTTCTTCTGTCAGTGAACTACACGAAATAATCTGCAAATGAACGAATATCTGGGTCAAGTTAAGATAAAATAACAACCTGTATAGGGGAGTATATACTGTACATGTCATTCATGGCTGGTAAAGACGATTAAGTTTTGTTAAATTAATTACTTTGTCCCTGAGTGTCACATGAAATAGATATTTGTATTTTATTTATTTATTTATTTATTTAGCTCTTTGACCTTAACTTGAGCCAAATTTCCATTCTTTTGTAGCTAATTTCACGCAGCTCATTGACATAAAGTGACAATTCTACGGCCCTACATCCTTTCCATAGCACTTCTTCATGACAAGCATCACATTCAAATGTTGATATATTGCAACAACTCTGCGTTCAAAATGGATAGATGGCAGTTTCAGTCCAAGTTTGAGCAAATAGAGTATAGTCATTACCGGAGTTAATAAATTCCGGAAAAATAATTACAGTACTTGTCCGTGGCTGTTAGATGAAAGGAATAAATTTGCATATGTATGGTTGTTTGTTCTCTGGTACGGTACCATTTCCATTTAGGTCCGGCCTGTGTTAATATAGTGGTGGTTAATTAATTTGTTTGTCCGTGGGTTGTACGTGAATCATCATCTTGGTCATCTATTATCATCATTATCTTCATCGTCGTCGTCGTAGTCATCGTCATTATCATCATCACCACCCAGGTTAATTACTTTGTCTGTGGTACTCAGGTTTATCATTATCATCATCATCATTTTGGTCCTCCTCCTTCTCCTCCATCTCCTCCTCTTCCTCCTCCTCCTCCATCTCCTCCTCCTCCTCATCATCATCATCATCGTCATTATCAAAGTCCTGGGTCTTCGTTCCTACATGGGGTGGTAGGAATACAGAACAAAGAAAAGGATAGCCTAAGGAGAAGAGATAGTTTGTTGCCTGTCAGTTGTGCGGGGTTTAGTATGGCACATGAAATTTTCGCTAAGGGTTGTATTTCCTATATCAAGGAGGCTCCGTAACACCTCTTCCCTGGCGATTTATTCTACTTATTACATCTTAGTATTCCTTTGTATAATTGGTATGGAGGAGGTGCGTTAGTCTTCCTTAAAATTCGACACGCCCAAGCCACATTACATCCAGGTCCCTAATTGAATCCTTGCGTAAATATGAACACGGGGAAAACAAACTGAATCCACCGGTTTGACTGGCTTGAAAATTGAACTTGGGATCTTCCAATTTCGATCTGATGTGCTAACCAGTGCGAAAAAAAGTAAGTGGAAGAATTGCCAAAAAAGTTAAGTGAGAGGGTTTCGAAAAATGTGCCAAGGAACTAAAGTAAGAAAGTCTAGAAAAATAAGGCTTACACCCAGTTATTCAGTGCTTGAAATGCCATCTGTCTACTACTGTCTACTGCCAGACACCACAATCCCGCAAAGGATGGCCACCTGACACCGAGTTAGTTGTTTTACAGGGAGGGGCACCAACCCTCCACCAACCCACTTGTTGACACGTAGGGAGCACGTATGGTTTGGTTATATGGTTACCACCCAGCGTTGTAAATGGTTTTTTGGCTTACAGGAAACCATTTGGCTTGTCACTCTATGTAAAGCCACCTGTAAAGGAAAGAAAAGGAATAAGAAGTGACAGGAAAGATAGGAGAAATAGGAAGAGAGGAGGGCAGGCACAGAAAAAGAATGATAAAAGCTAAGGAAGTAGGCAGCACTACATTGCCAAAACATGCTCCTAATGACCATGTTGAGGAAGGTGTACGGTAGGTCTATATAGCCTAAACTTTGGCATGTAATCTCCAGACATGTTTCATCCTGCCATTTCCATCCTTTGCCGAATCTTATTATTCCTCAAGTCCATTTATGCCTAAAAGTTTTTCACTAGTGAGATTCAAGTACATTGACCCTTCAAGTATATCGTGCGGCGGTAGAAGCATTAATCAGAAGGCTTAAAATAAGTGACAGGCTTTGTGACTAGGAAGAGTAGCTTCAATCTCGCTCTTGATCTGGCCACTTGGTCTAGACCACTTTACTTAAAATCTTTACTAACGTTTAGACATATTAGAGATGGAAGGGTGTATCCAAACAAAGAATGTAAGGTCTTTAGGTAATGTAGTTAATTGACATTGTATTTAAATTGTATTGCCCATTACTGTCCTGTCTCTGTCTATTAACCCATTAGCCAACAGTAAGGGGATAAGTTAAGATTATTGCCCCACTCTGTGTATTGGCATCATTTAGCAACAGGAAACATCGTAACCAATTCAGGATATTATTATTATTATTATTATTGTTATTATTATTATTATTATTATTATTATTATTATTATTATTATTATTATTATTATTATTACTATTATTATGTTACTGTTGATACTATCGGGTAATATAGAAATTACAGATCTTTCTGTGTGAACAAGTTAGGTAAGGATAAGGGATACTGGTACTGTTTTAGGAATGTTAATTGGTTGGTAAATAAGGGTAGTGGAATACATGTACAGTACTGACACACACACACACACACACACACACACACACACACACACACTCTCTCTCTCTCTCTCTCTCTCTCTCTCTCTCTCTCCAGAAATAAGCCACAGTTGCTTAGACACGTAGGCACACTGCGTTTAGAAATAAAGTGATGATTTTTGTGATGATTTTTCTCGTATCGGCATTTATATTGGGGGCTGTATTCTAGATGCCGTAAGAGGCTTGTAGCACCTTTTTCTCAGCGATTGATTTTGCACACGGCTTTGTGTCCTCTAGTGTGTTATTGATACAAACTATGCCAGTATTAAGGCGATATCATTAACATGCAAGAGAATGTTAAGGTGTAATATATATATATATATATATATATATATATATATATATATGCAAGATGAGGATGTGAAGAAGCGTTGTGGTGTGGAGAGGTATATGAGAGAGGGGGGTGCGAGCTGGGAACAGGGCAGTGTTATGGCGGGGGACAGGGCGACATGGAGGCGATTTGTTTTGTGGCCACCCCTTACGGGATTAAGGCGTCTGGCAATAGACAGATAGAAAATAAATAAGTAAGGAGGAGGTGTTACGGAGCCTTCTATATCACCTAGAATACGGCGCATCAGTTATATGGGTGATGTGACATGTTCTCAACATTCATCCTTTTCAGTCCAACGATGTATTTTACTTTTCCTGATGCCACTGTAGCCGGTGTGCTTTCATCTGATGGAACTGGGTCACCCATACAACTAAAGAGCTAAGTTGTTGTGGCATGAAATTAGATGAGCTTTAGTTGTGCGGTAGGATCGAGTCTTCCTGGTTACTATTCAAATCAGCCCATTCAGTCTTGCAACATTTGGCCATAAACTAGACTGAAAGAGGTTAGGGATTCTCTGTCAGGTTGGAGTAAATGCACAGGACTCTTTACTCGTCCCAGCCCCGAAGGGTCTCGGGGACCGGTATTGTTTTCACTCGGTTTGTCTGTTTGTTTGTCTCTGTCAATCAGACCGTAAACAACTTTACTCAAAAACCACTACTGCGATTTGGACTAAAAACAGGGATGATGGACTATGACCTGATCACCTGAATAAATTTTAGGCCAAATTGGGCCCTGGCCCAGGCTGTAGGCTCAAAAAAAAAAAAAAAAAAAAAAAAAAAAGTTTTCTCGCCATAACTCCTTTCAAATTCTTCATATCGACATGAAAACAAAACCTAAAGGTGCATCTTTCAATATTGCATCCTACAACATGCCTCATTACATCAGGGGGGTCACACCCCAGTTAACGGTAGGGGGGTCAGTGTCATGTGGGTCGGGCCTAAAATTTCAAATGGGCACCAAGTCTGATGTGTGACATCTTCGACTAGGTATCTTGTTGTGTTCATACGTCAGCACTAAAGTGACTGCCGGGGAAGGGTTTGATGTGCCTTGGCACCGCTTCTTGTTTTCTCTTAACTTGGCTCAGATTTTTTTCCTTTTGTAGCTTATTTCTTGTTGCTCATTGGCAGAATAAGAGTACCATGACACTACATCCTTTGCATAGCACTTCCTTGTGATTAGCAGCTTATTCTTGTGTTAATCTCTAGCCACAGCTCAGCGTTCACGATGGGGAGGTGGCAGTTTTAGGCCAAGGTAGAGTAAAACGAATATATATTATTCTGTATAACTTAAGAGAACTACCTAGTAATGGCGGGTTAATGCAGGCTTCACAGGATTTGACGCACTAACTAGGGAGGTGATTCTCGGACTAACTTAGAGAGAGAGAGAGAGAGAGAGAGAGAGACGTTATTTCAGCATAGTCCAAATCTCACCTAAGTACCGATGTTCTTACTGATAAATTATGAGGGAGATAATTTGTGCGCATAAGGACATTAATTGTAGCTTCAAAACGGGTGGTAATTATTTTATAGAACTATGTTGGTGTAGCTTCTCTCTCTCTCTCTCTCTCTCTCTCTCTCTCTCTGATTCACCTCCCGAAGTCAGTGCGTAAAATCCTGGAAAACCCCGTATACATATCTAACCCCACCTGTTCGAGAAATATAGACGAAGGGATGTGAAATTGTCTGAAAAATAACACCGCTAATAGGGAAAATAGTTACAGGATCGATGGGGTTAATTTCAGGACAGTTGTGGTGGCGTATTTAATGACGTATGAAGGAACGCTACTCTTTTTGAACCCTAGATTTGATAACAGCATGGTGTTTCGATCCCAGGTATCTACACCCACTACCTTATCACCACCACCATCTCGCAGGCTACGCTATCTGACCCTCAGTACCGTTATCTTTTATCTGTCGCAGCCGCCTGGGGTATATAAGAGACTCTCATTTATTACTGCTCTCTGTTCACTTTAACTGTGCTTAAAATTGTCGTCTCTCTACCTTGAATGCTGAGTTGTTGCGAGAGATTAGCACTGGAATATGGTGCTTGTAACGAGGAAAATCATTGGAAAGGATGTAGTCATAGTACTGTACTGTCTTATTCTGCCACTGAGCTACGGGAATTAGCTGCAAAAGGTCGAGAATCTGGCCCAGTTTAAGGTAAAGGAATTATATAGAGGCGTAAAACTGCCATCTCTCTTTGAATGCTTAGCTGTAGCAAGAGAATTACACTAGAATATGACGTTAATGTCGAAAAATGGTCAAGGAAAAGATGTAGAGTCGTAGTATTGTCTTCTTTTGCCACTGAACTACAAAAAATAAGTTGCAAAAGGACGAAAATCCCAGTAAAAGAACTATACCGATAGGCGTGAGTGATAGACCTAATATATGGCCTACCGGTACTGTAGATATGCCGCGCTTGAACTAAGGCATCTGTAGCCTATTGTTTTCACTTTAACTTGGCGTTAAATTCTCATCACTTCATATTGAATGCAAAGATGTAGCAATAGGTTAACGTTATAGTATAGTGCTAGTCACGAACAAGTGCTTTGGAATTTATGTAAAGCCGAACATTGTCTTTTTCTGCCATTGAACTGCGTGAAATAGGTGTGTGTGTGTGTGTGTGTGTGTGTGTGTGTGTGTGTGTAGGCAAATGATTTGCATGTGTGTGTGTGTGTGTGTGTGTGTGTGTGTGTGTGTGTGTGTGTGTGTAGGCAAATGATTTGCATGTGTGTGTGTGCATGTGTGTTTGTGTGTATAAGGTGCATGTTTGTGCCAGGAACGTGTATGTATGTGTATGTGCGCGTGTGTAAGTGTGAACGTAAACCTTGAGACAGCACTTGTTTGTTTTGGTTGGCGTGGCGGTTATTTTTTGGCGTCTCACTCAGCGGTTGGTTCCCCTGGTTTCCCCTAATTTGTGGTATTTCTCAGTTTATTTGGGTCACTGATGGTACATTGGGTGTTGTGTAGAGGTCAGTACTTTCACTATCCGATCTCTTTCTTGTGTATTATATCATAGTATTCTCCCTTCCCCCCCCCCCTCTCTCTCTCTCTCTCTCTCTCTCTCATGGTCAGTGTAATTAAGGCAGTGGAAAATAATAAATCGTCTGTTCATGGCAAGGTTAATGGCTCACTGATTTTGCTCTGTTGTATCCTGAATTATGAATATTGAGACACCACCCCCGCCACCACCACCACCACCACCACCACCACCACCACCATCATCATCATCATCATCATCATCATAATAAAAGAAAGAAAGAAAAAAGACAAACACTAAACCATCATCATCTTATGGTTTAGTGTTTGTCGTTTTTTTCTTACTTTTATGCAAGGAAGAAGGAACCAAAGGCCAAGTTTGATCGCTCTGTGCCTTGCTGTGTGTTGGTTTGATTATATTTAGGCCACGAGGAGTTTGTAGTTTTTTTTTATTATGTTATTGATGCCACTAAGGATGTAGGTCGGTGCCTTACCCTTAAATACTGCATATTACCGTTGCCTGGCCTCCAGTCTTCTCACCTGAAAAGCTGATGCAGAGCAATTATTATTATTATTATTATTATTATTACTACTGCTACTACTACTACTACTACTACTACTACTACTACAACAACTGCTACTACTACAACTGTTATCATTATTATTATTATTGTTATTGTTATTGTTGTTTTGGCGATAATTGAATGTGTCTGTTAGCATCAGGGTGTCTTTTGGTTTAGTTTGGTTGAGTTATGATGGTGTAAGTGATAAGTAGGTGCCCGGTGTTAGGATAGCGCTCTCTCTCTCTCTCTCTCTCTCTCTCTCTCTTTCTGAACGGCCTTAAATTGCCATCTCCGTCTATAGTGTTGAGTTGTTACAATAGATTAACAATATAAATACGAAGTTAGTCACGAAGAAGTGCTGTGGAAAAGATGTAGAGCCGTAGCAGAATCTTTTTTGTCACTGAGCTGCCAGTACATGAAATAGACCAGAAAAGGACGAAAATCTAGATCAGGTTTAAGTGAAAATCCTGTAGTTAACCAAAATGTAATCTTCAGTTGGAGAACAGGGAACCTTGAAATATTGATCCCTTCATGATGATGGGTTAGTCTAAAGTTGAGTAAAACCGTAAATAAGTAGCAGTTTTATTATTATTAATATTGTTGTTATTATTATTATTATTATTATTATTATCCACCCACCCATCGTGTATTATTATCTGTCTATCATCCAATCCTACATTGCCCCATGAGGAGCGTAGGAGCCCGGAGCTAGGCAGTTGGTCCCGACATTTAAGATGAGAGTGAGCAGCCTCACTCATCCCTGAGTGGCATTACATAAGCAGTCAACCTCAACCACCCCTTGTATATAAACCTTCACCGGCTCAATCCGATTGGAGTGCAATAATTACCCACTAAACCACCAGGCGCCAAAATATGGTTATATGGTTACCACCCAGCGTAGTAAATGGTTTCCTGGTGTTCAGGAAACCATTTGGCTTGTCACTCAGTGTAGAGTCTCCCACAGGCAGAAGGAAGAGGAAAGAATGAAGGAAAGAAAGACAGAAGAGGGAGTGTAAAGTCACTCACAGGCAGAAGGACAAGGAAAGAATGAAGGAAAGAAAGACAGAAGAGGATGGAAGGAAAGAAGGATGGAGGAGAGGAAAGGGCAGACACCCAACAGCAGCACTGCATCGAGTGAGTGGATGGTGAGCGCCCCCACCCACATTATTATTATTATTATTATTATTATTATCCACCCATCCATCGTGTATTATTATTATTATTATTATTATTATCCACTCATCCATGTCTCCATGGTTGTTCAATCTGTACATGGATGGGGTAATAATAGAGGTACAAGGTAGGGTAGTGGATGTTGGAGTGGCCCTGGTGAGAGAGGATAGTCTTTGGAAACTCCCTGTACTGTGTTTGAGGATGATACTGTGTTGTTGAGTGAAGACGAAGAGGAGCTGCAAGGCTTGGTGGATGAGTTTGGGAGAGTGTGTAAGAAACGGAATCTAAAGGTGAATGTAGGGAAGAGTAAAGTGATGGTCTTTGAGAGAGGTGAAGCCAGTGAACGTACAGCGAGATTGGATGGTGAGGAATTGGAAAATGTGAGTACTTTTAAGTACCGGTACTTGGGTAGTGTGATGAGTAAGGATGGAGGTTTGGAGGGTGAAGTGCTTGAAAGGATGCATCAGGGAAGAAGGGTTGCTGGTTCCTTGAAAGCAGTGATAAGAAGCAGGGAAGTGAGTATGGAAGTGAAGAAGTTACTACGTGACAGTATTGTGATACCAACTCTGACATATGGTAGTGAAGCTTGGACGTTGTTGGAAGGACACAAGTCAAGAATGAGAGCAGTGGAAATGAGTTATTTAAGAGGAGCCTGTGGAGTCACATGGAGAGACAGGCTGACAAATGAGGATATAAAGGAGCGTTGTGGTGTGGATGTGGATGTGATAGGAAGCGTTAGGAGGAATACACTGAGGTGGTTTGGGCCATGTGGAGAGGATGGAGGGTGAAAGACTGACGAAGAGAGTGTATGTGAGTGAGGTGGAAGGGGGGAGAGGGAGGGGGAGGCCGAGGATGAGATGGAGGGATGGGGTGGAGAGGTATATGAGAGAGGGGGGGGGTGAGTTGGGAGCGGGGCAGTGAAATGGCGGGGGCCAGAGGGACTTGGAGGCGATTTGTTTGTGGCCACCCCGAACGGGATTGAGGCGTCTGGCAATAGATAGATAGATAGATAGATTGTTATTATTATTATTATTATTATTATTATTATGATCATTATCATTATCATTATTTTTACAGGAGATGAACAGAGGAAGGAAAAGTAGATTAAATAAAATAAATCTATATATCTAATTACAAGTGCCCTCCATGTAGTAAGTAAATCCATGCACCGGTAGTAAATTCATGTACTGTTGGCTGCTGTATTTAGTTTGTGGATTTTGTAGTGCCGTGAAATTACATATATAATACCCCTTTAGTACGGTGAAGTAGCTGATTTGACCAGTTCAATATGAGAGTAATTTTAATTCATGTTAGACTCTTGTATTTTGGTGTTAGATACGGTAAGCTGTGTTGTGTTTTGTTGTGGTTGGGTTCGTATGTAGTAATGGTGAAAGTCTGGGCCCTTGAGAGAGAGAGAGAGAGAGAGAGAGAGTTAAATTAGAGGAACTGTTCTTTGTGTGTGTGTGTGTGTGTGTGTGTGTGTGTGTGTGTGTGTGAGGAGAGAGAGAGATTGTTGTTAGAGGAGCTGTCCCCAGTGAGAGGCGCCACAGCACGTGGGGGACGCGTACACTGCCAACTAGTTCATCTCCCTCTTTGTCCGGTTCTCTTGTCTCTCTTCTGTCTTGTCTCTGTCCCACTAAGACTCTTGTTCTGTGTGTGTGTGTGTGTGTGTGTGTGTGTGTGTGTGTGTGAGAGAGAGAGAGAGAGAGAGAGAGAGAGAGAGAGTGTGTGTGCGTGTTCCATAATTCAACTTAGTCACCTCTTATTTTATCTTCTCTTTTATTTTCCACCTTGCCCTGCTTTTATTCGTTACTTTTTATTTTTGTAAGCTTAGTGTGTATTTTTATTTAGTTGTCTTCCTTCTTCCTTAGTTACGTTTCTTCATTATTTTCCCTCATCCATTTCTCTCTTCCTTTGTTATTTCAGTGTTTCTCATTTTCTTTCTTCCTGTTCTTTCTCCTCTGTCCCTCTCTTCTTCGTTTTCCACTTCCATCTTCCTTAATTGTCTGTCCCACATTTCTCCCTCCTTCCCCTCCTCCTCCTCTTCTTTTTATGTCTTCATTTTCTCATCCTTTCTACATCCTCACTCCGTCTCCTTTCTTCCCGCTCCTTTGTCTTCCAGGGTTATCCATCTCGTCTCCCATCTTCCCCCTCATCCTTTTCGTCCCTCATTTTCCCCCCAAGTCTTCCATTAGGTCTGCTGTTCGGTTCCTCCTCTTTCTTTTCTTTAGTTTTCGTGTTCCCTTTTCTTTCCTTGTTTAGTCTTCGGATTGTGAAATATGGCGCAGTAAGACCGTAGGCTTTCTCTAAATTAGGGCCAGTCGCTATTTTTTTTTTTTTCTCTCTCTCTCTCCCCCCCCCCTTCATTTTATACCGCGTCTTTCACTCCTTCATCTCTGTCTTCCTCCTCTACTACTCCCTTTCTTTATGCTTGTTTTTCCACGTCCTCTTCCGCTGCTCCAATTCCCTCCTAATCTTCATATCTTTCATTCTCTTCCGTCTTTCTTGTCTTTCTCTTTTCTTCCTCCCTCCTCCTCCTCCTCCAAACACCTCAGGGAGTTGTTGTTGTTCTCTTTTATACACATCGCTTTGATCTTAATGTTGGACTCTGTTTTATATTTACTATTTAATATTCTTGCTTTTATTTTGTCTATTATTTATTCATTTACCAGTGTTTATTTACCTATACTGATGGCTTGATTGATGAGTGTATGGATTGATGATGATCGCGTCTGCCATGGTTTGAATGCCCTCTACTACTACTACTACTACTACTACTGCTACTACTATTACTACTACTACTACTACCACTACTGCTACTACTTGGGAGAGATAAAGTCGAGGTAGAGACGGTGTGGAGGAGGAAAAGAAAGAAAAAGGGAGAGAGAGGAGA
>NC_137038.1:11405624-11413124 GCF_032717465.1 Coenobita brevimanus
GTAGTACGATCGTTAAGGGAGGACTGCTGTACTCCCTTGACCCAGTGTAGTGCGTTCTGCTCTCTCTCTCTCTCTCTCTCTCTCTCTCTCTCTCTCTCTCTCTCTCACACACACACACACACACACACACACACACACACACACACACACACACACACACACACACTTGGCAGAGCACGCAGTTCGCACCAGTAGAATCTGCAGCCATCCGGATACAAATGTCAGTAATGTATACCGTACCTAATCTGACTCCAATGAAGGTTGAAAATAGTATGGGAAGGAGCTGTACATTGACGTCCGCTTATCTTGGCTTATACTAGACAGGTTTATTCAGCTGGGGGGGGGGAGATCTTGTGCAGGGAAAGAGTTGTTATTATTTTCCATCCATCATCTAATCATGTGTTGCCACATGAGGAGCGTAGGAGTCTGGGGCAAACCAAGTTGGTCCTGACATTTAAGATGAGAGTGACAAGCCTCGCTCATCCCTGAGTAGCATTACGTGAGCAGTAAGCCCCAACCATCCCTTAGATTTAAACTTGCACAGGCCCAATCCGATTGGAGCTCCTTAAATACCCACTAAACCACCAGGCTTCATAATTTGGTTATATGGTTACCACCCAGCATAGTAAATGGTTTCTTGGGTTATAGGAAACCATTTGGTTTGTCACTCATTGTAGAGACCATAAGGCAGCACCACATTGAGTAAGTGAATGAGGGGCGCCCCCGCTTACCTACATTATTATTATTATTGTTATTATTATTATTATTATTATTATTATTATTATTATTATTATTATTATTATAACCCAGTGGACTGCAGGCTGAAGTTATCATCTTTTAAGTCAATATCATCCTTTTAGTGAAGAGGGAAGGCGTTGAGAGACGTTTGTATAACCAAGCACTGCAGTCACCTAGTTTTATTGGTGACACCAAGTGAAGGCGCCCATCTCCACCATCATAGTGAAAGAACTGATTGATATATCTGACCAATCGCGATCGAAAAATGTCGTTTAGGTAAAAAAAAAAAAAATGACAACAGTAAGAATATAATAAAAAGAAGTCTCAATTCAAAGGGTAAACTCCTTCAGTCCGTTTTCTGTTCTTGTTACCTCAGACACGTGTATTCAGTGTCGCGTGCATTTACTTTACATGCTTCGTGTGCACTTGGGTGTTGGTGTTTTGGTTTATTCTCGCTACCTCGGGCGATATTAGTAACCTTCTGGAAAATTTTCTTTAGTGAATAAAATCGCTTAGAGATAACACGGATGTAAGAAACTTGTCCTCGTATGGAAGGGCCTGATGTTACTTTGCTTAAGCCCTTTTATTCGATTACTTTTTTTTATCTTTCACGTGGCTTTCTACAGACGCTTTCATTCAGGTAGGATTGACTGGTTACTGGAGGGGTTAGATACTGGCTTGATTAATCCTTTCACTATGGCACATCTTCCCAAAATCGCCAAGAGATAACATGAATAGGGCTATAGTATAAAAACGTCCTCGTACTGAAGGGTTTAACATTATCGTGCTTAAGATTCTCTCTCTCTCTCTCTCTCTCTCTCTCTCTCTCTCCTGGATTATCCCACACTCCTTTTGGCGCTGGAGAGGGACACCTTCACGTGATGGCACCGATATAACCAGCCAGCTCCACTATCCGGTTATAGAAACATCCCTCTGAGCTATTTTCCTAAGCCCCACAAGGAGGTGATGGTGGACTGCAGAAGGGAAGCTTTGTTCAGCAGTTCATCGGCTCAAAAACACGATGAGTCTGGGTTGCTTATTAGTTGCTACCACCATAGCTACCCCTTTATTATTTGTGTGTGTGTGTGTGTGTGTGTGTGTGTGTGTGTGTGTGTGTGTGTGTGTGTGTGAGAGAGAGAGAGAGAGAGAAAAAAATAATAATAATGTATAAGCAACCAACCGTCATCCATTTTAAACTGGAACACTTTGATGAAACAGGGATGTGTCATGTTTCCATGGTTGTTCAGTGTATGTGTGGATGGAGTGAAAATAAATAAATATATAAAAAGATAGAAGGTAAGGCAGTGTATGTTGGCGTGTCCTTACTTAGAGAGGGTAGGGATTGGAAACTGCCTGAACTGTTGTTTGATGGTAATGTATTGTTAAGTGATGATGAATGGGAACTGCAAGGCATGGTGTATTTGTTTGGGTATGTAAATAAGAAACGAAATCTAAAAATGAATGCAGCTAGGAGTAAAGTTATGGTCTTTGAGAGAAATGAAGTTACAGAATGCACAGTGATACTGAGTGGTGAGGAAATGTAAAGTGTGAGCATTCAAGTACTTAGATAGTGTGATGAGTAAGGATGGAAGTTTAAAGGATGAAGTGAGTGAAAAGGTACAGCAGGGAAGGAAGGGTTGCTGTTTCACTGAAAGCACTGATTAGGGATGGGGAAATGAGTATGCAAGTAAAATAACCAATGCATGACGTTATTGTAATCCACACTCTAACGTATGGAAGTGAAGCTTGGACTCTGCTGGAGGGACAGAAGTCAAGGTAGACCAGTGGAAATCAGTGTTTGAAAGGAGAATGTGGAGTTGCATGGAGAGACGAGCACACAAATAAGGAAGTAAAGGTGCATTGTGGTGTTGCTGTGGGTGTGACTGAAAACGTTAAGAGAAATGCTGTAAGATGGTTGGGTCATGTGAAGAGGATGGGAAATGAGAGACTGACTACATGAGTGTATGGAAGTGAGGTGGAGGGGAAGGGGGAGACCGAGGATGAGATGGAGGGATGGAGTAGAAAGATAATGAGAGAGGGGTGTGTGAGTTGGACGCAGGGCAGCCACATGGTAGAGGACAGTGACAAGGAGGCGATTTGTTAGTGACCATCCTTTAACGGGATTAAGACGTTTGGCCCTCGGCTAGATAGATAGACATAGAGATAGATAGTTAGATGTAGACCCTGATAAGATAGATTGGAGTGTAGGTGAAAAATGGGTTATAGATCAACTGGGTTACTAATATCAATGTTCATGCCTGTGTGGGTAAGAGGAAGCAAGCAGGGAAATAATGGAAGTGAGCACCACGACATTCCTTGGCTCACTGCACCTATTTAAAAGCTTTGCGTCTTTGCCAAATGTCACCATTCAGGTCCTGACCATGCCCCCTCCCCCCCACTGCTCTTCTTTCCCATTTGCTGGCGAGTTACGGGTTTTGTACACAGTTTATGGGTAATGAGTGGACAGTGGTGTGAGGGGACTTTCCATACTACTACTACTAATAATAATAATTAATCATAAGAGTAATAATACCACCACAAGTACTGTTTTTACTGCAATTATTACTACTTTCGGTACAGCTACTGCTTCTGCTACTAGTACCGGTACAGCCACTACTGCTATTACTACTACTACTACTAATAATAAAGTCTGGAGGCTGCACTAGAAGTCTACAAACAGATTACGTGGAAAATTTTCATGTGATTCTGTTTTCCCGCAAGAGCCTCAGGTTGTTTTTATAGTTCTCTCCCTGCCACCTCAGCTCCCCCCCCCCTTTCCACTGCTTAAAAGAATCATTTGGGGGTAGCAGGGGAAAGAAGTAATTCCATTTAAGGGTTTAAAGCCAAGCCATTGCCAGATATCACCACATGGACTTATGTCATGTACAGTAATTTGTTGGGCTGCATCTATGTGTGTGTGTGTGTGTGTGTGTGTGTGTGTGTGTGTGTGTGTGTGTGTGTGTGTGTGTGTGTGTGTGTGTGTGTGTGTGTGTGTGTGTGTGTGTGTGTGTGTGTGTGTGTGAAACTTGGCAAACTGTATCCGTAGAGTTTCCCCTACTGTACCTTCCTCACCTACCAACCTTCCTTAGCGACACACATCTTGCGTGATATATTGTATACTATCCCTATATAGTCAGAATCAGCCAGCACCACCACCACCACTACCATCATCATCATCATCATCATCATCATCTCGACCCTATTTTACACTGGTACAGGTTGGGTGCGGTGGAGCTTGAAACTTCATCATCATTGTATAGTTCCTCACGTAATTACCTCCATTTGGTTCTTCATTGTAGTTTTGCATGATTATTCTATGTACAGTATTTACGTTTTGTTGTTGAAATAAATTCCACCCAATCCTTGTTTTGTGAGTGAACATCATTAGTTGGTCTGTGTATTGTTGTTGTTTATCTCTTCCTTCTTCTTTTTCTTCTTCTTCTTCTTCTTCATATTGTCACTTCCACCTCCAGATTGGAAGGAGAGTGTGAGATGAAGAATAGAGGGATGAGGATATTATTAGCAGTATCATTATTATTTTGCGTGGGAATTTGCTTGTCAGTCACACGCAGTCTTTTATCTAATCTTATCCCATGAAACTTAATATGTAACGTTACTGGGGCACCCAAGGTCATTTAAACCCCTTGCTGGATGTCCCTTTACTGTGCTGTTGTTACCACCTGGATGGTTTATTGAAAGTAAAGGTGAAGTTTGTATGAAGAGGTTTGAAAAAATGCGTGGTGGTGGTGGTGGTGGTGGTGGTAGTACTCGTAGTTGTAATGTTGCTAGTTGTGATGGTATTATTATTATTATTATTATTATTGATGGTAGGTGGTGGCGTTCATTATCCACTCACTTCGATGTAGTGCTGCTTTGCGTTTCTGCCCTTTCCTCCCTTCCCTCCTCTTCTGTCTTTCCTTCATTCTTTCCTCTTCCTTCTGCCTACGGGTGACTTTACTCTCTCTTCTGTCCGTCTTTCCTTCATTACTTCCCTCTCCTTCTGCCTATAGGTGACTCTACTACACTGAGTGACAAGCCAAATGGTTTCCTGTACACCAGGAAACCATGTGCTACGCTGGGTGGTAACCATACAACCAAATTATGGCGCCTGGTGGTTTAGTGGGTAATAAAGGCGTTCCAGTCGGATTGAGCCTGTGTACGTTTATATCTAAGGGGTGGTTGGGGTTTATTGCTCACGTAATGCCACTCAGGGATGAGTGAGGCTGTTCATTCTCATCTTAAATGTCAGGACCAACTTGCCTAGCCCTTGGCTCCTACGCTTCTCACGGGGCGACATAGGATTGGGTGATGGATGGATGGGTTGTGATTATTATTATTATTATTATTATTATTATTATTATTATTATTATTATAGTATTAGTAGCATTGGTAATGTTGGTAGTAGTAGTAGTGATGTTGGTAATAGTAACAGTAGTAGTGGTAGTGGTAGTTGTCTACATTAGAGTAATTGACAGAGATACCAGAGTCAATCACCAACATCCGCTGGTGTGAGGAGAGAGGCACCATATGGCACTGACACCTCCACTCACCCTTAACCTCCCCCCCCCTCTCTCTCTCTCTCTCTCTCTCTCTCTCTCTCTCTCTCTTCTCCATTGCCTTCTTCCCATCCCCTCATCTCCCCTTTCCCTGTCTCTCCATTCTCCACTCCCCTCATCATCCCTTCCCCTCCTCGCCCCTTCTCCCTCCCTCTTTCCTTTCTTGATCTCCTCTCTTCCCTTCTCCCAGCACCTCCCCTCCATCATCCTTCTTCCCTCCTTTCCCCTTTTTTCTCCACACCCCTCTTCCCTTTTCTTTCCTTCCCTCCATTTCCACTCCCCACTTCTCTTTTTTTTTTTTTTTTTACTCCTTTTCCACTTCCCTCTTGTCCCCTTTTCCTTCTCTCTCGCTCTTCTTCACTCCCCACTTCTTCCCTCCTCTCTCCCCCCATTCTTCACTCCCCTCTTCCCCCCCTCACTTCCTCCCTCCCTCCCTCCCTGGCCCTTCACCTCACCTCATCTCAGCCTCTCTTCTGCTCTACTTCACCCCGTTCCCCTCATTCCTCCTTTGTGCCCTTCCCCCTCCCCTCCTTCTCTTCTTCCCTTCATCCTCATCCCCCATCAGCTCCCAGGCCTTACGCTCGTTCATCCTTTTGTCTCTCTCCTTTCCTTCCATTCCTTTACTCTCCACTTCCGCTGCCCTCTCTCTTCTGCTCCTCTTCCTCTCCTCCTATCTTTTCTCTCCCTTTCCCTTTTCTTTGTACTTTCCCCTCACCCATCCTTTGCCCATTTCCACCTTCGTCTCATCTTCCTCCAAAATCTAATTCCTTCTGCCCCTCACATTCACTCCCTATTCTCTATTCTCCCCTCTGATTTCTTTCTTCTCGTCCCTTTCCTTTTCCTTTCCCTTTCCTGCTCATCTCCACTGTCCTCGCTCAATATAAAGGAAAGCAAACAGCATCATATTAATCTTATCGAGGCTGTTTCTCACAAGGTGGGTTATAACTAAAGAGACTACCACGCTAATGCTTCAGTTTGTTGATGATTCCAGCGTTATTTCGTCAGGCGTCCTGTGTTACACCGAGACTTGGAATTCCTGTCTAACAAACCAGCCATATCACAATAAAAAAAAAAAAAAAAAAAAAAAGAAATATCCGCTGTTAATGTTAGCCTATAAATATTGTAAGTTTATGTAGACGTTGCATACATTGTGATGAAACACTGAAAACTGTAATGTCGATGATTTTCTTTGTTTACGTTGGATAGCAAAACCCGGAGCGAACTCGATAGATAAAAATAACATGGTGTATTTTTTCACTAGTGGAGGATTGGTACAGCAGTGGAGATATATTGCTCTGGCCTTGGATTACGTCGAATAGGGAGGCTGACTACCCACTGTCGGGGGAAAAAATGCCATTCCCTTATCTTTGGAGCATCCAATGTTTGTTGATTGACGGTTGTTGGTTCACTAAAGAGAGGAGTATCGCTGTTAGATATTCAAGGAGCGAAGTGCAGTATACGGTAATGTGGAGAAACCTGTGTTTGGTTCCAGAAAAGTTATACTGTATGTGGAATAAGGTGAACAGATGGAAGGGGGTACTATAGAGGTTGAAAATTCCTCTCATATTACTGAGCTCACTTTTAAGACTTCAGTAGTAAGTCGTGATTACAAGAAATATGATAAGCCTTAGTTATAATGTAGGACTTAGCCTCCTTAGTTACTAGTCAAATCAGCCTTGTAAGGTGACAATACCTGGGCATCAACCGAGCTGGAAGGAGTTAGAGATGGTGGTCAGGTTAGAATAAACGCATTGTAGTGTGACGCCGCCGTCACGTAGCCACCCCGAGGCAAAGACAAGGATAACACAGCAGGAACTCTCAGTCTTTTACCACCCCTCGTTTTACTCTTACTCCCCTCCCCCTCTCCCACATTCCCCCATTCCCTCCCACTCCCCAGGCTCCCCCCCCAATTAGCATCTGACCCCTCCCCTCCCCTCCCTCCCTCCCTCTTACCCACATAGTTGGCTGGCTTGAACCGGTTTGGCTTCCTAATTCTTTGGCCTTGTCCTTGTTGTTTGTTATTGTTGTAGTTGTTCTTGGTGGTGGTGGTGTAGAGGATGGTTTTGGTCGTGATGATGGTGTTATTCTCTCTCTCTCTCTCTCTCTCTCTCTCTCTCTCCGGCTGTCAGTCTGTTATGGGGATTTTTCTTTTACAGTAGCTCATCTAGGCTATTTGTTTTGCTCTATATCCTGCCCTTCCCTGTTG
>NC_137038.1:11420624-11448124 GCF_032717465.1 Coenobita brevimanus
CCACTACTCACATCCACACACCACCACCATTACCCCCGCATCTACACACGACCACCACCACACCCACATCCACACACCACCACCACCACACCCACATCCACACACGACCACCACCACACCCACATCCACACACGACCACCACTACACCCACATCCACACACGACCACCACCACACCCACATCCACACACGACCATCACTACACCCACATCCACACACAACCATCACTACCCCCGCATCCACACACAACAACCACTACACCCACATCCACACACCACCACCACTACACCCACATCCACACACAACCACCACCACACCCACATCCACACACAACCACCACTACACCCACATCCACACACAACCACCACTACACTCACATCCACACACAACCACCACTACACCCACATCCACACACAACCACCACTACACCCACATCCACACACAACCACCACTACACCCACATCCACACACAACCACCACTACACCCACATCCACACACAACCACCATTACACCCACATCCACACACAACCACCACCACACCCACATCCACACACAACCACTACTACACCCACATCCACACACAACCACCACCACACCCACATCCACACACGACCACCACCACACCCACATCCACTCTCACAAGTTCACAACCATTGCCGCACCTACGTCCACACACAACTACCATCACATCCACAGCCACCCTCACAACCACCACCAGCACATCCACATCTGTTGTGTGGATCTATTACCCTTTAACTCCTTCATCCTCAGCTGGATCACAGCGTTCGGTGTGTGAGAGTAAAATACAGAAGAGATACGTCCTCGTACTGAAGGGGTTGATTTCTTACACTAAACACGTCGTAACTCCTGTAGTTCATTCACTTTAACTTGGCTCAGATTTTTGTCCTTTTGCAGTGTCGGAATAAGTGTGGGAATAAGACGGTACTGCGGCACTGCATCCTTTTACACCAACCTCTTCACGCCTAGCATCATAATCCAGTATTAATCTCATGCTATAGCCCAGCATTCACGATGGAGAGATGGTTTCACTCCCAGCTAAAGTGAACAGAGTTTGCTTTTTAATATTTTTTACCTCGATGTACAAAACCCTGCAAAATTTTCGTTCCACCTCCTGTCCACGGTAACCCATAACATCACAAAAGTTTGCACTTAGTCTCTGCAGTGTGTTTGGTTGGGTAATTCTGTTATTTTTAAATGTTACTTTTAGCCACAGGACCAAACCTAATTTAATAGTTATGAGCTACTGACAGGAAAGTAGAGGAAGGGAACGTTTGCAGACAGCTGTACCTCTTGTATATATCAGTCTCATACAGGAGAATGTCTGTGTTGTGCCATGTGCATAAATACAACTGGTAGCTAAGGAGGAGGTACAAAGGAGGCCCCTAAGCCCACGACGACACGAAACCCTCCTCCCCCCAACCCCACCCCCACAGTGCTGGTTGGTGGAGTATATCTGGTTTAGTCAGCTCTCGTCCCCGCCATCACAAACACACACACGTGGACCATTTCTCTGTGATTACCTTTGACATTCGCTCACGTTTCTCGTTTCTTCAAGTTTCGTTTTAATTTTCTGTTCCTTGAAGCTAACGTTCTTCTGTGCAGTGTACGATAATGGAACTCAAAAACTTAAATCAATTTGTCTAAGGTTTTCGTCGTTTTCTTCGTATGTTGGTGTGGAACTCTACTCCATTTCTTCAAGACTGCCTTCATCAGCCATCCTTAAGAGACCTGTATGTGTCTGTTGACGTTGTACAGTATTCTTTGCATGATGTGTTTTCCTGTTCAGTTGCGTAACTCCTTCAGTCCGATGGCGCCATTTATATTTCTGTACTACCTTTGTTTGCTCGGTATAGGGGAGACTTTTCAAACTGGGGAGCTTGAATATAGCCTGCGTTACTCTATTTGCCGGTACGGCGCTCTCTTCATCTGATCCACATCTTCAGGCTAGAGCAAGAAGAAAATAAGCAATACGTCATAGAACTTAAGAGGATTAAAGAGAGACTTTTTATGTTATTTTTAGACCTGAGGATGTTGTGTGACAGATAATACGGAGAGGGGTTTTGTGGCCAGTGTTGCAGGTGTCAAGAACTGAAGGAAGTGTTTTAAGTGTTGAGAAGTATTTGTGTGTGTGTGTGTGTGTGTGTGTGTGTGTGTGTGTGTGTGTGTGTGTGTTTATGCGAGGAAGAAGGAACCAAAGGCCATGAGCCCGCAATAACAGTTCCTTCCAAGAGAAAAACAAAATACAATAGAGAACCAAATTCAAGATCCGATGATTTTGAGATGCCTGGACACACTGCGTTTGAAAGACTGGAGATCATAGGCAGCAGGAAATACAGACAGAGGGAGACAGTTCCAGAGTTGACCTGTTGCATTAATGAAGGACTGGGAGTAACGGTTAACTCTTGCATTAGAGAGTTGGACAGAAAAGGGATGAGAGTTTGCTGCTAGACGGGTGCTACGCGCCCGTCGTAGTGGTGGAGGAATGCATGCAGACAGTTCAGAGGAGCAGTGACCATTAAAGTAGCGATAGAAAAGAGATAAAGATGCAACAGTGCGGAGAGGAGACAGAAGTTGAAGGGAGTCAGTAAGAGGAGGAGAGTTAATGAGACGAATAGCTTTTGACTCCATCCTGTTGAGAAGAACTGTATGTGGGGAACCTCCCCACACATGAGAGTTGTACTCCACACAGGGGCGGATAAAACCCCTGTATAGAGTCAACAATTGTGCAGGGGTATAGAGAGAACGGAGTCGGCTTAGCACACCCAATCTCTCGTGTGTGTGTGTGTGTGTGTGTGTGTGTGTGTGTGTGTGTGTGTGTGTGTGTGTGTGTGTGTGTGTATTTTATTTAATGAGTAGGCCATGTGTGCGAAAGAGAAGGGAGGGCAGTGAATGGTTTGCAATAAAGGTGAGATTGTGTGGTGTCTGCTAGTGTTCAGGTTATTCTGTGACGGGTTGATGGAGACACGTAAGGTCATTGGTGATGGGGTCAAGTATTAGGGATGCTGGCAGAGGGATTGACGTTGGTGAGAGGGCCAAGTATTAGGGATGCTGGCAGAGGGATTGACATTGGTGAGAGGGCCAAGTATTAGGGATGCTGGCAGAGGGAGAGACATTGGTGAGAGGGTCAAGTTTTAGGGATGCTGGCAGAGGGAGACACATTGGTGAGAGGGTCAAGTTTTAAGGATGCTGGCAGAGGGAGACACATTGGTGGGTGGGTCAGGTTACGGGGATGTTGGCAGAGGGAGACATTGGTTAGAGGGTCAATTTCAAGAGACTGTGGGAACGAAAGCTGTTGTTTGCAGTTGATGCAGCTTCCATCGCTGAGCTGGTTAAAGTTCAGAAGTGGGTGTTGGAGTTTGTGAGAGCAGTGCGAGTGTAAGTATGAGAAAGGAAAAGTAAAAAGTAAAAATGTTGAAAGCAAGGTAGCAGTAGTATTTGTAGCCCCAGTTTCATCTGTAACGTGAACCCAGTGGGCTGCAGCCTGAAGTTGCTTTTCTCCAGCAATCCACCATCCTCCTTTTGGAGGATAGGGTTGGGGAAGTAATGTGGAGAGATACAACGGTGAGACAGACAAAGGACAGCGATATAGCAGTAACCGTGAATGGGGTAAGATGTGAGGAAAGTTAAATGTTTTGGGTATTTGGAAGAAGTTGTAGTGGTAGTTGCAACCCCAGGCTCATGTAAATGTGAACCCAGTAGACTGCAGGCTGAAGGTGGCCTCACCTGCAGTCACTATCCGCTTTTGGAGGGTGCGAGTTGAGGGACGTTTATATAACCGGGCATGTCCACCGTCCAATCATGTCGGTGCCACTACATGAAGGCGTCTCTCTCCGGCACCGGATATTTGAAAGTAGAGCGGCAAATAGAACTCTGAGACCTAAAGTAAGCCATAGAGTAAGGAAAGGGACAGAGGCATTTAAGGCATTGAGGAGTGTGTGAAAAGAGACATTAGAGTCTTTTGAGGTGAGGTTGAGGGTGTGTGAAGGGGCAGTGGAGCCGACCGTGTGTTGTATAGATGCGAGGCTTGGAACTTAAGACAAATGATTAAATAAATAAATATATGAATAAAAGTTTGAGATGAAGTGTCCAAGAAACATATTTAAACTGAGATACTTTGATGAAGTGACAAATGACACCATAAGAGAGAGGTTTAGACGTACAGTGATAGAAATGAACGCACACACACACACACACGGAGAGAGAGAGAGAGATGTGGAGTCAGATAGTGTGATAGATGTGGAGGAAGATAGTGTGATAATGACAAATGACGGCGTAAGAGGGAACTGTGGACGTAGATACAGTGTGATAGTGAGGAATGACACCGTAACAGAGTGAAGTCGACATAGTGTGACGGTGAGAACTGACACAGTAAGAGGGAGTTGTGGACGCAGAGACAGTGTGATAGTGAGAATTGACACCATGAGATAAGAGACGTGTAGACGCAGATGCACTGTTGTTAAAAATGATACCGTAACAGAGCACTGAGCGTAGATGCAGTGTGTGACGGTGAGAAATGGCACTGTGAGAGAGAGCTGTGGACGTCGATACAGTGTGACAGTGACAAATAACACCATACCAGAGAAAATGTTGACTTAGATACAGTGTGTGAAAAAGGTTGACCCGGATGTGTAAAAGTGATATTTCTATGCGGAGAGAAAGGGGGATGCGAGAGTGATAAGGACGATATACAGATGAGAGAGAGAGAGAGAGAGAGAGAGAGAGAGAGAGAGAGAGAGGGAGAGAGAGTGAAGGGGGAGAAAGTTCAAGGTGCAAGGCCCACAGACAACGATTAAAGAGAGAGAGAAGGGAGAGTGTGTAATCTCGTCGGCTCTGTAGGGATTAATTGCAACAAAATTCAATTAATCAGGCTCAGAGAGAGAGGAAGGGAGGGGGGGAGAGGAGGCATCTGCTTGGCCATTCCACTCTCATGAAATCTTTATTTTTACGGTATATTCGTTCATAGTATATTATTTTCAAAGTTATATATATATATATATATATATATATATATATATATATATATATATATATATATATATATATATATATATATATATATATATATATATGTATATATATATGTGTGTATGTGTGTGTGTGTGTGTGTGTGTGTGTGTGTGTGTGTGTGTGTGGAGAAGTTAGATGTAGCCTTCATTAACCCACTCAGTTAAATTGGAAAAAACAAATAATTAAATAAATAATAAAAGATAAATAAACGTTCAGTATAAGAGGCCTTTAATAAGTGAAATGACATCGTCAGGGAAAAGGCGGAGTGAAAATAATAATAATAATAATAATAATAATAATAATAATAATAGTAATAATAATAATAATAATGATAAAGGTAAGGGGATTCACTATATTATACTCTCTACTCCAAGGATGTACTTTTCATTTTTATTAAGCCACCATCAGTGTATTTTCATGTACAGTTTTATTCAGCAGTTACAGTGAAGAGATTACCAGGATACATCTGACCGCTTCAGTTATAAAGTCTCCAAAAATGAATAAAATCGTCACATGATAAAAAAAAAAAAATAGACACTACATCACCGGTCTGAAGGGGTTAATCAGGCTTATACAGAGGGAATGTGTACAGATTTTTTCATTGATATTTTAACACTTTTTTTGGCCAAGTATATATTTTTTATTCCTACGTGAAAAGAGTAACATGATTTTTTTTCCTGCTCACCTGAAAAATTGCTGGCACCACGTTTTATTTTTTATTTATTTATTTTTTTAATCACACTCCCACAGGGATGTGTTTTATCTTTCTTTTCGTTCACATAGCCAAAGAGATTCTGTCTCTCTCTCTCTCTCTCTCTCTCTCTCTCAGAAGTGTCGATTAATTTTTCATCGCGACTTGAATACCTTTGTGAAACTTTTTTTTTTTTTTCACAGGGTCAAAACCATGATTTATCCCGAGAACACTGTCTTCTTTACCACAAAAATTACGAAGCTTCTTTTCTCCATTTTTGTCTCCCCTTTTCTGGTGCAAGAATTAGCGATGGTTTACGCAGGCAAAGGAAAAATTGTTAGCTGGGAAGAGCAGAGAATTGTGGGGACATTTTCTTCGTTAACAGTGCTGTATTATACGCTTTTCACTTTATCTTTACCTAGAATTGCCATTTACACCTCTAGTTGAGCTGTAATTAGAGTTTGACACTAGAATATAGTATTGATCACAGCAAGGTGCTTTGGAAAGAATAAATAACCATAGCACCATGTTTTCTTATGCTTCTATAAGGATGGCAACAATACTAGCCAATTCCATAATACCCTCATTGTGTTAGGGACCCAGACAAGCTACTGTGCTTTAATAGAAACTGACCTACGTCCCTCGTAGCATTTTGCATGACAGAAAAAAACCCTCACCTCTCCACTGGGATGCTTGGAACCAGTTTTGAGTAGTGCTTGGCCGTCCCTCAAGTACTCTGCCACAATAGTCAGTTTTTTTTTTTTTTTTTTTTTTTTTTCCGAGGGAACTTGGTCACTCATAGCTTGAATAGTATGTTTTGTTTTTTTTATTTAAAGCGGCTTGGTTATGAGAAAGGAACGAGTCTCCATGGTTACTAGACAAGCGAAACCTTCAGTCTGACTACACTTCACCACCAACCATGCTAAAAGGGTTACGGATTAGGTCAGATTCAACGCGGTATAGACCAGCAGGCGTCCGACTAAGCGTTGAATATATAGACGGGAAATAAACTGTGAATAAATGTAAGGTTTTAATCTATACTTGCCCATGAATTATTATTATTATTATTATTATTATTATTATTATTTCTTGCAGTATCCAAATTGCTTTATTCATCTAATAATAGTGTGTTCGAAGTGGAAGGGTTAGATATAGGCTTCTTTAGCTTCTCTGCTAATGGGCTTTCCTAAACTTAACAAAAACTGGCAGTATTTAAAAAAGAGAAAAAAAAAAGTCAGTAGTGAGGGGCCAACAGGTGCAGAGTCAAGGAGGCCCCGCTACTGATGTGTTATCATTGTCACGACTCATCAGTGATCTATTTACGATGACGCACATGTACTGGCTGGTGCGTAAATATCACCAGAAACTCGCCACATTGTATCTTGTGTGTTGTGGCGATGCGCAGTCTGCTGATGTGGCGTGGGTGTGGCAGTGGGAGTGGGAAATGATAAATAGTGCAGTGTAGACATTAATAACTGATCGAGCCATCCTTGCAACACAAGATAATTCACCGGACGGAGTAGAAGAGCGTTATATACCGCTGTGAGTCATCATCCAAAGTCCTGTCGCCTCTGCTGCCTCACTTTCTCTCCACTGACTTTTGACATTCATTGGGTTGGACCTCCAGTAAGCGATGCTGATGACGCTGGTATGAGGCCAAATGAATAAATCACTGTCGGTTGCTACGGATTCATCACACTGATATTCAAAGTGCATGAAGAGAAAAACAGGAGAAGCTACAGGGCTTTTGATGGAGATCGTAGCCCCTGTATATATCTTGCAGGCAGTTTAGTGATGTCTTACTTGACCCACAACTGCATCGTTGTTGTGGCCATATATTGCATTTTATTAACTCAGTCACCTAAGATGGAGGGTTATATTTCCTACTTTTTGGATGGTTTCCTTGTCCACAACAGCATCGTTATTGTGTTCGTATATCGCTTATGATTAGCTCGGTCACTTAAGATGGAAGGTTATATTTTCTACTTTGTTGGTTGGTTTCCCTGTGAACTAGATTACAGGAATTCTAATCAGGGCATAACGATAACAGGTTGTGGGGTATCAGTGTCCATCTGCAGCCGGCCAGAACAAGCTTTGACCAGAAAGTGGTTAAAAACTGTAATGGTTAAGAGTAAGAGCCTTTAGCCGGTCAGAGATGATGCATATTAGGCTATACTGTTCACACAGCATCCTTTCAATAGCACTTCTTCGTGACTAGTATCAAATATTAACAATAAATCTATATAGCCTACCCAGACACTATACTTTTATCTCAAGTTGACCGTGATTTTCTGCATGTAATTTCACGTACCGGTAGCTTAGTGACAAAAAGATTATAAAGGGACTCTACATCCTTCCCGTAGCACTGCTTCGTGACTGGCAACATATTCTAGTGTTGAGCTACTGCTACAATTCAACATTCAAGGGAGCGAGAAGGTAATTTTAGGCCAAACGGAAGCAAAAAACAGTGTGGCTCACTATTCTCGTCGGGTAAGGAAGCTCCCCAACACCTTTTCCTAAGCGATTTAGTTTGCTCCCTAACACCTTTTCTTAAGCGATTTATTGTGCTCCCTAACACCTTCTCCTAAACGATTTCATTTGCTCCCTAACACCTTTTCGTAAGTGATTTATTTTGCTTTCAAACATCTTTTCCTAAGCGATGTATTTTGCTCCCTAACACCTTTTCCTAAGCGATTTATTTTGCTTCTTTCACCAGAGGCTACTGCCCTCTTCTGTCTTAAGTAAATTCATCTAATATCGCCTCACACACGTCACCTGATTGAAAGGGCCTGCTACGAAAAATAGTTTAGTGGTAGGGAGAATGAAACAGATAATTATTTGTCTTAGTGAAGGGTGTTTATAATTTCTGTGGACAGAGAATTGCGTTTTGAATTGAATTATATCGTTTTGAATTTCGTGATCGTATTTTGCTTAATGGGATGTAGGGTTAGTGTAATTACTGTATTTTATTATTATTGTTATTATTATTATCATCATCATTAGTCATGGTCATATCATTGTAATTATCATCTTTGTATTGGTCATTATTATTATTTTATTATTATTATTATTTCGTTCTCTTACAGGTGGCGTGGGTGAAGAGAGATGATGGTAACAGCAGACGACGTGGGACAGTTACCTGTGTGATAGCCTCGTTGGGACAATAATTAACACACACCCGAAGAAAGAGTAAAAGAAAGACACACACGCAGTACAAGTTTTATACAATACGAAGCTAAACACGAAAATAGTCTTTACACTGTTATAGACTCAGTTTACACAGTAATTAGATACTTCATCAGATTACACCCACATACGGAAGTTTTGTTTAGTGTGAGGATATAACAAATTCGGTGCAGAAACCCTCGCATGGCAAGTAGTGTGGAGTGAGTAGTTTTTAGATTCTGAAAAAGGAGTGTGGTGAAGGAGGAAGGTGTGGTGTGGTGTAGTGTGGAGTGGAGTGGTGTGGTGTCACCTTGATAACAGTCAGGGAGTGTGACTTGTCTCCTCCCACGGGGCAGTAACCACCCTCACTCACTCAGCACTCGACGTGCTCGTCATACACTGCTCTGCTGCGGCGTGGTGTTGTGTGGTGTGGCAGTGAAGTGGTGGTGTGGTGCAGTGATTGTGGCACCGACCCACTCAGTGCCACTGTAAGACAGTCAAGCTAATAGTGCCACCATTACGGTCATAGTGTTGTTTGGGTCGTATTAGTGAAGAGTTGGTGTGGTACTGGTATAGTGGTGTGGTGTGGTGGTAGCAGTGGCGCAGTGTGGTAGTGATGAAGTGATGGGGGTGCAGGAGGGGAGTGTGGTGGTGATGGAGGGGCAGGTCCCCCCACTTGAGCCCCTGCGGCGTCGTGCGTACAGTGATGTGCCGCGCGCGCCCCGTGTACGACGCCAGCGGTCAGCCTCGCCACCGCAACCCTGTCGTGCCACCAGTACGCCGCCCCGCGACGTGGGCACACCGCCCCGCACCAGCAGCCTGTTCGCGGGGATGGTGGTGGGCAGCCCGCTGGGGTCGGGACCCCTCAACGGAACAGCGCTGCCCCTGGTGGGTCTGGCTCCGACTGCACTGTCCTCCAGCCCACCCGCCACCACAGGACACGGCCATCTGGTGGACTTTCTGCCACCCATCCGCCGCCCCCGCCTACCATCCGCCAGTGAGGCTCCCACCGTGGCACCCATCCCAGAGAACCTGCCTTTGATTGACAACCCGCCCAGGCATCTGCCAGTGAGTACCATATATACCCTACCATACTGTTTACATTATCCCTCTGACGTATACTTTGTTCACTTAAACCCAGCCAAAAATTGTTGTCTGTTCATCGTCATTACTGAGCTGAAACAAGAGATTAAGAGTAGGATATGGTGGTAAGCATTAAAAGAAAAATATTGAGGAAAAGATGTAGATTCATACTGTCATCTTATACTGCCATTGATGGACGGGAAATAAAGTACAAAACGTAAATCTTGGTTGAGTTAAAGTGGACGAAGTACATTACAGTGCACCTCAGCCCTGCCCTGACCACCACTGGGCAGGGACAGGCCACGGCACCAGTAGTTTAGTTGTTTTTTTATTCTTTATTATTACCTATTTAATATGACTGTACAGTGATGTGGTGTATACTTGAGCTGCATTTTCAACTGAGGACAAGTGATATTCCTGCAGGTAATACATTTCTTGACCCACACACCCCTGTCAACTACACCCTCTGTTAACATACCTTTTGTAACATATGGTATTATCTCCTTTGAACTCCTACGACGGTGATGATGGGTGAATTGTACCATAACTCAGCATCCATTCACCCTCACGTCTTTAAATCTTGTTAATTTTGTTGACGTTGCTGGAGTATCTAGCCTTGTCATATTTCCTTAGTCGAGTAAGTGGCTGTTATAAGTCAGCCAGCCCACTGATTTATCCTTTTCGTATATTCTTAGGATGATAGAACAGGAGAAACAGAGGGGAATATTATTGGTGGGGTAGGTGATTTCTTTGCAATTGTTACTCAGCAATTTATTTTCATATTACACCTTTTTTTTAAAATCCTTTTCTGTGTTACTGGGGCGAAATGCATCAATACTAGATATACTTATATAACATAAAAGAAAATATGAGGATGTAATGGGCATAATAAATCACTAGGGAGAGGGTGCTGCGGAATTATCGTATGCCACCTAGAATACGGCCTAGAGATTCGTAAAAGATAGCGTATGAAGTAAGGAAGTTTATTAACTGGAAGGTGGAAGAGAGTGTACTTAGGTGGTATGGTAGTATAGAGTGAATGAGTGTGAATAAGTTGTTGAAAAGGGTAGCCTATGCAGTATATTGACATGCAGTATCGGCATATTGCGTGGTTGGTGAAAAGGGCGAGCAGTATATTGACATGCAGTACCGGTATATTGGCGTGGTTGGTGAAAAGAATATGTAGCATATTGACATGCATTATTGGTATGTTGACGTGGAGAAGAACAGGGAGGCTTTAGGAAGGGAAGAGGTTGTGTAAATCAGATATTCATTCTTAGATCTTTAGTTGAAAAGTTTCTAGAGAAGGGAAAGAAGTTCTATGCGGCTTTCATGCATTTGGAGAAAGCATATGATAGGGTGGATAGACAAGGATTGTGGAAAGTGTTAAGAATATATGGAGTAGATGGGAAGTTGTTGAATGCTGTGAAGAGTATGTACGATGGTGCGAAGGCTGCAGTGCGTGTGGATGGTGAACTAAGTGAATTTTTCTCTTTGAAAGTTGGGTTGAAACAGGGATGTGTCATGTCTCCATGGTTGTTCAATCTGTACATGGATGGGGTAATAAAAGAGGTACAAGGTAGGGTAGTGGATGTTGGAGTGGCCCTGGTGAGAGAGGATAGTGTTTGGAAACTCCCTGTACTGTTGTTTGCAGATGATACTGTGTTGTTGAGTGAAGACGAAGGGGAGCTGCAAGGCTTGGTGGATGAGTTTGGGAGAGTGTGTAAGAAACGGAATTTGAAGGTGAATGTAGGGAAGAGTAAAGTGATGGTCTTTGAGAGAGGTGAAGTCAGTGAATGTACAGCGAGGTTGGATGGTGAGGAATTGGAAAATGTGAGTACGTTTAAGTACTTGGGTAGTGTGATGAGTAAGGATGGAGGTTTGGAGGGAGACGTGCTTGAAAGGGTACAGCAGGGAAGAAAGGTTGCTGGTTCTTTGAAAGCAGTGATAAGAAACAGGGAAGTGAGCATGGAAGTGAAAAAGTTACTACATGACAGTATTGTGATACCAACTCTAACGTACGGAAGTGAAACTTGGACGTTGTTGGAAGGACACAAGTCAAGAGTGAGAGCAGTGGAAATGAGTTATTTAAGAGGAGCCTGTGGAGTCACATGGAGAGATAGGCTAACGAATGAGGATATAAAGGAACGTTGTGGTGTTGATGTGGATGTGATAGGGAGCGTTATGAGGAACACACTGAGGTGGTTTGGCCATGTGGAGAGGATGGAGGGTGAAAGACTGACGAAGAGAGTGTATGTGAGTGAGGTGGAGGGGGGAAGAGGGAGGGGGAGGCCGAGGATGAGATGGAGGGATGGGGTGGAGAGGTATATGAGAGAGGGGGGTGTGAGTTGGGAGCAGGGTAGTGAAATGGCGGGGGACAGGGTGACTTGGAGGCGATTTGTTTGTGGCCATCCCAAACGGGATTGAGGCGTCTGGCAATAGAAAAAAAAAAAAAACGTGGTTGATGAAAAGGACATGCAGTATAGTGACATGCTGTACCGGTATATTGACGTGGTTGGTGAAAAGGGTATGCAGTATATTGACGTGCAGTATCGGTTGGTTGATACAGTGTCGGTATACTGACTTGGTTGGTAAAAAGGGTGTGCAGTATATTGACATGCAGTATCAATATAATGACCTGGTTGATGAAAAGGGTATGCAGTATAGTTCACTGTATGTGGATCCTACTTAGCAGTACCTCATTCTCCCACGTACTCCGGTCTTAGGTGTGGGGACATCTGTCATTCCACCTTGGATGTTACCTGAGGTCAGATTTTGTCAAGTGTGGCATCAGATGTAGTGATTCGTACCCAGTTTTTTAACTCATATTACCATCCATGCTGGGTCTGTTTAAGTTTTTACCGATGGCCCAAACTCTGATTTTAGCTGGAGTGGCACGTACCCTCCTAAGCTTCAGTTTTTACTGTTGAGCCGTCAGCAATTTTGATGGCCCTCCAACTTACTCTTACCCGTTAGGCCATTAGTTTTGCTATTTTCAGCAACTCCAGGGCGGCCTTGTCTACCCATGAGCATATTAATTTTCCTCACCCACTGGTGTGGGGTATTTATGAAAACCTCCTCGTGAGCCGTCCTGGCCAGAGTTTCGTTTTGCTGGGTGCCACACCATGATGGACTACTGGGAAATGAATGTGCAAGTGAGGCAGCAAGGGCAGCAGCTACCCTTGATTAGATTTCTTCCCTACAGGGATTACTTCCCTGTGATTAAGGTTGCTGTCCAGACCTCCTGGCAACGTGCTTGGGATACACTTCCTGTTCTAAACAAGCTCTGAGTGGTGCCAGCGAAAGGTAGTCACTTCACTGGGAAGTTACCATGACCCTCCTACGTATTGCCGTACTTGCCCAGACTTTCTGGCTCCACTGACTGTGCCACACCTACTTGAGAGACTCAGTCAGTGGAATGCTCGGCGTTGACACCTCTGAAGGTTTAGGACGGAAGATGGGTCTTCTGTCAGTCCTTAGAGAGGAAGCGTATATGATGGAAGGAGTCACCTTCGCGTTTGTTAAGGAAATAAGTTTCCTCAGACAACTTTACTCAGACAACTGTAGACTTTATGCATGCACTTGTATGACGGCAACAACCTTTGTTGTTACGCTGCCATGATCTTTTTATTGTAATCAGCCAATCAATCAATATCTTGTTGTTAAGTGGGAAACAGAGTTAGGATGATAACGATAATCGTGAGTGAAGAGTGTGATGATATGGATGATCGTGATGATCATATTAAAGGTGGAAGGTGAGATGACGAAGATAAATAGTGATGGTGATGATGACGCCCTCTGTTTAGTGTCGCTTTTACTTCATCTTTTCTTAATCATAATTTCCTTAACCCGTCGTGATGCTCCAATAAAGTACCCAACCCCGGCCAGGAAGCGGCGTTAGTAGCCCGTATGGCCGTGTGGTTTGTATTGCCTTCAAAGTGGTATGAAAATCAAACGTAAAGGCTGTCCCGCGAGAGAGAGAGAGAGAGAGAGAGAGAGAGAGAGAGAGAGAGAGAGATTTTTCTAGTGCTAAGCATGAGTAAAAATTCATAGCATTGGCCAAATTCTTCACCGTTACAGAACCCATTTCTTCCCTTACCTTTGCATCAGTTGACCCTTCGTTACACACACACACACACACACACACACACACACACAATTAAAATAAGTATATAATTTATCAGGTCACAATGTCGACACAGGCATGATAATAACAGTTACCCCTAATAAAGCAGGAACATTTTTCGTTTTCTTAAGTGGCATACAACATTAGAGAACGTGAGAATAGATGGGTAACTAGTGGAAGTGACAACCTTGACGTTCTCTTTCTATTTTCTTTCTTTTTTTCTTTTCTTTTTTTTTACTTTATTGGATGTATATGTCTTTCGATTATTTCTTTTTTGTATTTGTCTGTTGTGTTTTCATTTAGTTTCGGAAAATATGGAATGTCGGATAATTTTTTTTTTTTTTTTTTTTCTAGCCAGTCTTACCAACCTAGTTAAATAATCCAGTACTTTCCTAACCTAACAGCCGTGTCTAATCAAATCTAACAATGAAAGTAGCCTAATTAACTTAAGTGAGGGTTGTGACTGAAACTGCAAGAGTACTGTTTCCTGACATCATTTCTCTCTCTCTCTCTCTCTCTCTCTCTCTCTCTCTCTCTCTCTCTCTCTCTCTCATTTAATTGTTTCTTTCGGTTTTGTTCAAAGTGCCGTTAACCAATTCACACGTTACATCCTCGGTGACCTATTATTGCTTCAACCAGACAATTGTATTCAGCATGGGAGAGACTTCCGGAACTGGATAGGTTACATACAGACTCCAATAAACCCCTTCACTGCCTGACGCCCCTTTGTAAGCTGGGCAAAATCGTCCGCTGGTAGTAAGAGAGTACAAAATAAAATCGGACTGAAGGGATTGAAATTCGTGTGTAATTCTCTCTCTCTCTCTCTCTCTCTCTCGCCCCACGGTTAGCCTACATTATATTATTCGTGTCAGATATTAATTAAATTAATATTTTTTCAGTTTATTTTTGCGAGTTGTGCAGACGTGTGTGTGTGTGTGTGTGTGATAAATTTTCTTGTTTTCTGCACCTGACGTCATTCCACGCACAGGTGTGAAAGAGATGTGATAATAGTGATGAATATGCGAGTTTGGAGTCCTTTTGCGGCCTGTGTACCCCTTCACCACAGCGACATGTAGTAATCATCATCATCCGGATTTCCTTGCCCACACTAGGGCAGAGTGAGGAGTAGCAACGTCCAGACAGCCCAAGTTTGCCCAGTTCAGTGGGCCACATTTCGATTCACTCATCATCCAAGACTCTGGAATCCTGGCAGTATCTTACACGCCAAAAACATTCACCACGTTCTGTTGCTTCATCTAAACGTATCCGATAGAGACAGTTTGAACGCTGTCAAGTTAAAAAGGGGTGCCAAATCCCTGATCATGCGCTTCTCACAAAATTCATCCAGCCAGTTCGATCTCTTGTCAGTCCCTTAGCCTCACTGACTTCCATGCCTCTCTACCTCACACACTCATTCACCATATCCCTCCACCTTCTCCATGCCCTACCTTGCCTCCTTCCTCCTTCAAATTCGCTCAGATATACATTTTTCACCATTCTATTGTTATCCATTCTCTCCACATGACCATACCATCTCAGTAGGCTACACTCTCTTCGATTGTGGTGTCCACAGTCTTCCTCACTCCACATCTTCACGAGTCACATTATTTCGTATCTTATCCACTCTCTGTGCTCCACATACATTCCTCAGCAGTCCCATCTCCATTGCTGTCACTCTTTACTTTTCATTTTCATGTCACTCCATAGTCTCACATCCATATGTTAAAGTTGGCACTGACACTCCTTCATAGATAAGTCTTGCGCAGTTGCAACACTCAAGCCTCAGTCTTTTATCAAAGCCTTCATAGAACTAGCTACTTTCCTTCCTTGTGTCATTCTACTTTCCACTTATTTTGCACATTTTCCTCTCTTTTCTATCACTGTACCCAGGTATTTAAACTCTCACCAATTCCAGTCTCTCTCGATAACCATCACTTTACTCTTTTCTGCCTTTACTCTCAAGGCACGACGCTTACAGATATCAACAGAACTCTGTACTAGTCTACCAAGTTCTTGTCCGATGTTTGCAAGTAGCACTGCATCATCAGCATACAACAAATTTGTGATATTCCATCCATCACAATTCACTGTCAACGCCATCCCGCTCTACTTCACGGTTAGGGCATGACTGTCTGTTCATTCCATCATACTCACTTTTCTCTCAGCTTCACAGGTCATGACTGTCACTTACCTTTGTTCATCACACATAGATAATGTTTGTTAATTATCCTCTGGATGCATCATGTAGTCATTTATGGGTAGTGAGATATATCAAGCCTCCTAACTTAGGAAGGTCAGCCAGCAGAGTGCAGTCACCATGATGTGACTACAGCGCTGGATGATGGTGGGGTGACTGCTGACATAACCCATCATAAACTACAGTCTTCATCAACCAGCAGTGTCTCAGAGATTCCAAACAAGACTGACGAGAGTGCTATGAATGGGTACGGCCTTGTTC
This sequence comes from Coenobita brevimanus, assembly GCF_032717465.1. Classification (NCBI taxonomy): domain Eukaryota; kingdom Metazoa; phylum Arthropoda; class Malacostraca; order Decapoda; family Coenobitidae; genus Coenobita; species Coenobita brevimanus. The sequence continues at coordinate 11,437,175 of NC_137038.1, forward strand.
CCGGTGCTGTGGAGTTGACCTCAATGGTGTCCAGTATTCAGGATCTGCCACCTGATCTTGGCACTCACTTCATTAAGCAGTGTTTACAATACTGCTGCTGCCCGACACAAGAGGTCATCAATGCCTTACTGGAGAGCAACCTACCCACATCCTTAGCCACCCCTGACCGTTGACCCGAGCACCACCTCCACCACCTCACCTCAACCAGCATCGCCATCACCACCACCACCACAACCACAGACCACAAATGACTAGAGTAAGGTGCCAAACAAGCTTGAGTATCAGTTGCAGGATCGAGCCAGTGTTAACAACAGCGATGAATTTGACGTGTTCAGCAAATCCCAGGTTGACCACTCAAGGATACACAAAGGAAGGAAAAAACACAATGTGGCTCAGTATGAAGAGGACCCTGGAACAGTAGAGAAGCGTAAAGCAATTGTACGCCAGTATGAAGAACGCGGCGGCACCAGTACCTATGAAGAAATTCCGCTGTGAGGAAGGAGACTACCGACCGTGGACGTACGGGGATGAATATGATGACACGTACGATTATATCGAAGCCGGCAATGTTCATGAATTTAATGCTGATAACGTTAAAAGACGTCCAGGAAACAATAGGAGCCGGCAGACCAAATGCTCCCATACAGTATGACAACAGTCAGGATTCATCAGAGGAAAAATCCGATGCTGAGGAGGAAGGCAGCATTCTGACTCAAGAGCCAAATGAGAATAAAGAGACTACCACTACCTCTCAGCCTCGGAATAGGCACCAGCCCAGCGCGAGACCAAAAAACGAATCCAGTACATCCTCGAGGTGTCCAACGGATATTCTCCAGAAAGTCAAGTCAGCCCAAACAGCCGACCCCAGAACAAGACGTCGGCCCCGGACCTTTGGAAAAAATGGAACCCAAGCAGACCCCATGTCGACCCCAAGCCAGCCCAGACCAGAAATGAGACCTTTCTGTGAGAATCCCGAGGTTGGGAGACAGCGGAACAGAGGATAATGGATAGGGAGGCTCATAGGAACGGAGGACCAAGATGGCACGGTGAAGGAGACAGGGAAGGTGAGGGTTTGCAGCAAGGTAATGGTACGGGTAACAGACGTCCCAGACCATCCCATAGCTCCACAAAACACAGCGGCAAGAGTTGGCCACACGGTGATGATGGTGGCGGCGGCGGTGTTGACGAAGAGAGGGGGTACGGGGGTGGAAATATAAGGAAGATACAAATCATGGCCACGCTCAGAGCCGTCAGTATCGCAACAAAATAATCCACAAGAACGACCATAAGCGACAAAGGGCACAGGCTAAGTTTAACAGAAATAATTGAGTAGGATGGTTGTGTGGTTTGATGTGGCTGTGATGTGGTGTCATAGAGTGTGATACTGTGTGGAATGTCTGTGGTGAATTGTGGTATAGTGTGGTGAGGTGTAGTGTGTGGTGTGATGTGATATGGTGCAGTGCGGTGTGGTGGTGTATGATATATCTGGTGTGGTGTGGTGTGGTGTGGTGTAGTGTTGGTGGTCTGTGATGTGATATGGTGCAGTGAGATATGGTGGTGTATATTTGGTATGGTGTGCTGTGGTGAGGTGTGCTGTAGTGTGGCTGGTCTGTGATGTGGTATGGTGCAGTGTGGTGTGGTATTGTATGACTTGTATAGTGTGGTGTGATGTGGTATGGTGCAGTGTGGTTTGGTATTGTATGACTTGTATAGTGTGGTGTGATGTGATATGGTGCAGTGTGGTGTGGTGGTGTACCATATATCTGGTATGGTGTGCTGTAGTGTGACTGGTCTGTGATGTGGTATGGTGCAGTGTGGTGTGGTGTTGTATGACTTGTATGATGTGGTGTGATGTGATATGGTGCAGTGTGGTTTGGTGGTGTATATCTGGTATAGTGTAGTGTGGTGAAATGTGGTGTAGTGTGGCTGGTCTGTGATGTGGTATGGTGCTGTGTGGTGTGGTGTGGTGTTTTATGACTTGTATGGTGGGTAATGGTGTGGTGTAATGTGATGGTGCAGGTGTTGGTGCACCTTATCTGTGCCACAGCATTGTTTATTTTAGTATGAAGTACTGTATAATTGTTCCTTGCTTTCCTCCTTCCTTATTGATAGCAAAGGAAGGCAGAGTATTTTGTGATTTTCCTCAGTTTTGTGGTAGGTGGGTATGCCTTGTGGTAGGTGGGGGCACCCATCATCCATTCACTCAATGTAGGGATGCCTTATGGTCTCAGCACTGGGTGATTAGCCAAATGGTTTCCTGTATACCCAGGAAACCACTTACTACGCTGGGTGGTAACCATATAACCGGGGTTTTGGGCCGGGTTAAGTGTCTCCCAGGTTCCCCTATCTAAAATCACGTAATCATGGCAGACGTCTAGTAGTAGCTATTGTCTTAATATTTTCTGATGATTTTACACACCTTTGGCTTGACTCTTCGAACAGGCTTCATTAACTCCTTTACTACAGGAGCTCTCCTGTTATCTGAAATTTATGGTCGGAATAAAAGAAAATTACCGAGCGTCACGAAAGGGTACATATTTCTTCAGTACGGGGTCTTCCTTACCATGAATAAACCCGTCTTACTGTGACCAGATTACAATAGAACTGCCATAGTAGTACAGGGATTATATTCCAGTGCCGGTGATGGAGTATTACCAGTCACGATAACGAAGCTGCTATTGTTTTCAGTTTGTCCGTCTGTCCGTATTTCTGTTAGCACGATAACATCGTAACCGATCAAGATATCATCACAAAATTTTACAGGTGTGTGGTAGGGAAAAAATCGATCACGAGTTCGAAATTGGTGAAAACAGTTCAAGGTCTGTGTGTGTTACCACGATAACTTCGCAACCGCTCAAGATATCACCACAACATTTTACAAGTGTGTAGTAGGGAGGAAAATCTCTTACGAGCTCTAAATTTGTGAAAGTAGACCAAGGTCAAGGTCATATTCCGAGCCGCGCTAGATATGTATCGGCCTACGGCTGGTGTGATTTCCCCCTTGGGGGGGCCTCTAGTTATAATGATAATGATGATACTTATTATTGTTATTATTATTATTATTATTATTATTATTACTGGTATTGTTATTTTTAGTCCATCAAAGGGTCGGAGGTTGGCAGGATAAAATAGAGGTCAACGTAATGAATTTGTTAATTCTGCATAGGCCTACTTACTGTAATTGTTGTATTGATATACAGTATGTACCCAGTGGATGTGGATGTGAAACAGCTCGCAAGGAGAAAATTAACATCGAAGCGGTTGCCCATGTGGAGAGGATGGAGAGTGTATGTGAGTGAGGCAGAGGGAGGTGAGAGGGAGGGGGAGACCAAGGATGAGGTGGAGGGATGAAGTAGAGAGGTATATGAGAGTGCTGGGTGTAAGCTGGGGGGAAGGCACCGAATTGGAAGGAGACTGGGCGACTTAGAGGCGATTTGTTTGTGGCCATCCCATACGGGATTGAGGCGTTTGGCTATAGATGGAATTAAAAACAGTTGATTTTTATGGGCGAGGATGAATATGACGATGCTAGTGATTAATATTTCGAAGGCCTGAGTGATGAGTGAAATATGTAGCTCCTTTTCTCTGGACACTGTGATGACATTTCTCCATGTGTGTGTGTGTGTGTGTGTGTGTGTGTGTGTGTGTGTGTGTGTGTATCCTACACCGTGCATTCATAATAGTCATAATAGGGTAGTGTGCTGCTGCTGCTGCTGTTGATGATTGTGAGCAGGAGAATGTCGAAGACTGGAAAGATGATAGGGAGTTGTGGTTAATTTTTTGTGGGTACTGTGGTGAGTCTGTCTGTCTGTCTGTCTGTCTGTCTCTCTCTCTCTCTCTCTCTCTCTCTCTCTCTCTCTCTCTCTCTCTCTCTCTCTTATGCATGTATCTGTGTCTCTCTGTCTGACGTATCTCAGCAGCAAAATAATACTACATTGTCTTTATATCCTGTCAGTAGCACTTCCCGTGACTAGCCTCATATTCCATTGTTAATCTCTTGTTATTTTTCCACATTTAGTATAGTAGTTTAGGCCAGATTAAAGTGGATGGACTATCGCTGCCCTACTACATCGCCTCTAGGTTGTTACTTAACGGAAACTAAAAATGAAGTTCTGTTGTTACTCCCCTGCCGCCACCAATGCTACTAACTGTTGCTGCTATTGCTACTGCTCCTTCTTCTTCTTCTGTTACTACTACTACTATTACTGCTGTTACTACTGCTTCTTCTTCTTCTACTGCTACTATTATTACTACTGTTCCTTCTTCTTCTACTACCATTACTACTGTATTGATCTTTCTACTGCTTTTTATCAACACGAATAGAAAATGAAAGCTGCGTCCAAGGCCATCCCTATATCCTTCTGCCCTAGCAACAAATTAATGTTACCAAGGCTGTGTATGCTTCGAATTTCTCTCCCCTTCTCCTGCTGCCTACTCCTATTCTTCTGCTGCTGCTATTGCTACTGCCACTACTACTACTACCACCTGACCAGCACCATCCGTATAAAAATTGTATTGTGAAGAACAACACCATCCTTCGTAATGTAATTCGCCATTTGGAGTTGTATTGCTACTACTACTGCTACTACCACTATTACAGCCACTACTGCAACTGCTACCACTACTACTATTAGCTGTTACTACCACTACTACTGCTACTACAGTTTAATATAAAAGCAGTAATAAGTAATAAAGCATAAATTTCATGGAACTGTTGCAATAGGTGATAAATGCAGTTGTCAGAATAGCTTGTTGATGTCGTAACTTACCGGTAGTTATTTTATAAGTTAATTTTATAGTTATATGGTGTTGCGGGCCTTGTAACTCTCTCCCTCTCTCTCTCTCTCTCAGTCCTTTCTCGCAGCTTGTCTCATTCGTTGTAACTCTCTCTCTCTTTCTCTCTCTCTCTCTCTCAGTCCTTTCTCGCAGCTTGTGTCTCATTCGTAGCCTCCTAAGCACATTCTCTCTCTCAGTCTTTTCTCGCAGCTTGCTTGTCTCTCGTAGCCTCTTAAGCACATTCTCTCTCTCTCTCTCTCTCTCTCTCTCCCCGTATTCCTGTCAGCAATTGGCTATTTGGCGAACACAAAATTTAGCGATCACTCTTACATATCGATCCTACTTTTCTTACTTTCATCTTTCCTTTGTGCCCTGCCTCTCCATCTCACCTCTCGATAAACAGCATAATACATTGTAACGGAAATAAATGGAAGATAAGAAAACACGTGTATGTTGAGAAAAATGCCAGTGTACTCAAGCCCAATCGATTTTTGACAGCTTGATGTGCTTAGCTGTATTGATCTCCGTCTTCTGCTGGCTGGTTACCCGTTTTCTGGATGTATTTCGTTATTTTGGAAAGTGTGAATGTCTGTCTGTTCGTACGTAGGGACTAATTTGGGGATGCTGGGATTTTATATACATAGCGGTATTTGGCAAACTTTTAAAATTCCAACTTTTCAACCTCTTTTCACATTTTTTCATTCATGCTCTGGAAAACAGTGATAGATATAATGTTAATTTTTCATTTATCTACAATGTCACATATACTCTGAAATAGCCTTGGTGATGAAAAAAATTGGAGGATTTGGGATGTGGAGGGAAAAAAAGTTGAAAGCCACTCCGTAGTCCGTACGATAGTTTGGGTGCGTGGAGAGGCAGCGTCAGTTTGAGTGTGTTACTAAGCCCGTCTGTGTTATATCCCCGATAAGTTAGAGGGAGAAGTGCAAAGGCCTCTCTCTTAGTGGTTAGTGAGGCTCCTTGTTAGTGCAGTGGTGTGGTGGCGTGGGATGTGGTTGGAAAAGAAGTTTGGGAAAGTGCGTGGAGGCTTAAAACATTGACGGGGTTCTCTCCTTTTACAAACGTGCTCTCCATGATCCTTAATTCGGCTTTTTTTTCTTCTTCTTTACGAGATGGAGTAGTGTGGTGAGAAAGAAGTGGAAGTGTTGTTGAAGCTGAGGCTATTTTGTGAAATGAAGGGGGGGGGGTGAAGCCGGTAATTTGAGGTTGATATCAGCGGGAAAATTGAAGTGTGAAAAAGTGGAAGAGCGGCAACACTGCAACAACAAGCCCTCTCGGAAGTCTTAGGGGGAAAAAAAAATACAAATTGAAGTGCCAGCAGTGTTGATATGGTTGGATCTGTGACTGATGCCCTTGAGGGGCTGATTGTGTCTGGAAGTTTGCGTAAATCATGTGAGAATACCCTTTGAAGAAGACCCAAGTGAGTATACTGTAAAGAAATTATTGTGAACTGTTTTTCAGAGATAACAATTACAGCATTGGTTTTTATAATGATTTTCCAGATGTATATACAATACTGTTTAAACTGCAGAAATTATTATGAACTGCGTGGTAGAAAGAGCAAAAGATAAGTAGAACATTGTTTTTGAAAACATATTTTACCTTATGTGTACAGTACTGAAAATAAAAATGCACAGGTATATGGAAGTGTGTAATAATTTGTGTATACATTAAGCCGTTCAGTACGATGCTATATTTTCCCCTTGCTGTCACCGGACGATTTTATTCACCATTGCAACGTCCTCTGGTAGGGAAGGTGTTAATGAAGGATATATAATTCTAAACCCGCCGCCTAGTTAGGAAATCTCCTTAGGTGAATAAAATCGTCTGGGTTGGGCCGGAGGGGTTAAAATTAATATAGCATTTTTAAATTTTAAAAAATAATGAAATAATATGTAAATTCATAGGAATATGGAAATGTGTTTAATATTGAACTACGTACAGTAGCTAGCCTATGTAATGAATGTTTTTTCAGGGAATGCTGGGACACCGGTAGGAATAAGATTAGTAATGAATTGTTACTGGTATTATGATGATGATGATTATTACCGTACTGTTATTGGTACTACTGCTAGTACTAGTAATAGCAGTAGTTGTAGTATTGTTACTTGTTAACCTCTTCAGTATTGTCTCATTAGGGTCAGAAGTTATAATCAGTTTAAAGAGAGTTTTTGAACTGGATGAGTTTGACAATACCCTTCAGACGCTGTATTTCTGCAGCAGCCCTTCCTAAGTTGAATAAAGTCGTCCGTTGGTAACAAGAGCTATGGTACTGAATCGTGGAGATGGTTAGAGTGCTTAGCCTGGGCTGTGTAACTCATCCTTCTCAATCCGATGACGTAGCTTGTGTTGCATTTCATTCTTGCAACCCGTTGATTTTGAGCAACGCAGCTAAGTCTTGTTGCCAAAGGGTTAATGGGGAAAGAGGTAGCTACGGGGGATTTTTTGCCATCCACTCGAAAAGGTTCTTGACAAGCTGAATAAAATTGTTTGGTGGTAGGAAGGAAAAAAAATTCATGGTACTGCATAGAGAAAGATTGAGCCAAAGATGTGTGTGTGTGTATATATATATATATATATATATATATATATATATATATATATATATATATCAGCCGTGGCTCAGTGGGTTAGAGCGCTCCGCTCTGACCGAAGGGTCGGAGGATCGAATCCACCCAAGGGTCATTGGTAGACATAAGGAAGGGCATCCGGTCACGAAATGCTACATGCTCCAGTCCAAAAGTCCTCTACCCAGGGGCAACGCCTTAGGCCTTCAGGGATACCAGGCGTAAAACAAAATTATATATATATATATATATATATATATATATATATACACACACACACACACCTGTTGTACTGTGATGCATTTTTTAACTCTTGGTACGACCAGACGATTCTACTTAAGGAAGACCTCGGACTGGAAGGGTTTGATGTGCCGTAGTCTTTGTTACCTCCTTCATTATGAAATATTTTTCGACATATAAATGTATTTGGCAGGAGGTAGTAAGAACAAAATGAAAATAGACGCCATATTAAGGATGTAATTAATCCCTTTATTCGGGTACCTTGTTATTTATTTTGATCTTGCAACCACCAGACAGTTTTGTTTATGAGACGTCTAGTGATGACGTGGTTAAGGGCTGTATTAACTCTTGCAGTTTGAAGTTTCTCCAGAGGTTAACAAAATCGTGGAGAGAGAAAAAGAAAGGTGTATACCGGGTATCGCCAATGTCATCGATGTCAGTAGGCAAAAAAAAAAAAAAAAAAAAAAGGTAACCCTATTAATACGAGCGGTATTTCTTAAGTAAAATCGACTGTAATAGCAAGAATAAACTAAACCTCGTACAGAAAGCGTTAAGTCAGACTTGGGTTACTTTAGAGAGAATAATGAAGAGAAGTAGCCTATTGTTCATTCATATGTGGAGATTTTCTTCCTTTTGTAGCTTAGTGGCAGACGTGAGATAATCTTACGGCCCAGTGTCTTTTCCATAGCACTTCTTCATGACTAGTAAGGTATCATTCTTGTTAATCTCTTGTTGCAGCTCAGTACAGAAGATGGTGAGATAGCTATTTTACGCCAAGTTAAAGTGAACAGAGTATAGTTATAGTTAAGACTGCCTCTAAGTTGACTAGCTAGTGAGTATTTTGGTGTTGATGTTGTTGGAGGGGAGCTAAGTCATGTTGTTGTTGTTGTTTGTGTTTACGTAAGAGTATCGGTTAGGGCTCTGGGCAGAGGTGTTCATCTCCACTGTTCTCTTGTTCTTGTTTGGATGTTTGATTTGGGCGATGGATTTTTTTTTATTTTTTTTTTTTATTTTACGCGTGACTGGTTATTGGCATATATACGTTTGCTGAGAATGTGTGTGTGTGTGTGTGTGTGTGTGTGTGTGTGTGCGTGTGCGTGCGTGTGTGTGTGTGTGTGTGTGTGTGTGTGTGAGTATGTGTGTGTGTGTGTACCACTGCTGGTCTGAGAGAGAGAGAGTTTGCCAAGTGTACGCCAGAGAAAGTACAAATTGCAAGAGTAGCAGGAGCATCAGTACCTACTTGCTTTGCTTGGGAACTGGGAGAGAGAGAGAGAGAGAGAGAGAGAGAGAGAGAGAGAGAGAGATTATTAACGACGGAAAAAAACTCTGCTAATAGGTTTCCTGTATTAAAAATTTTTACGTTGGATGTATATTAATTTTTTACAAGTCTAGGAAAAGTGAAAATCACACACACACACACACACACACACACACACACACACACACACACACACACACACACCGGTGAAGCATTTTTTTAAGGTTTCACTTTCAGCCTTCAGTTGGTGAGGTTTTCTCAATTAGCACCTTCCTTACGAGGATGTCTTACGTTTTTTTTTTCTTTTTTTTTGTGACCACACGATTTTATTTAATTTTTAATTTAGGGAAGACATGATTATGGAGTAACCTAGTGCGATATAACTCCCATTAATCTCCCCAGTCAGGCGACTTCTTTTGTTGGTACCGGGTATAGTTTATTGCCATTTCTACGCAGATTTGTTCCAGTTAGGGCACAGGAAGGTGTTGATGAAGGCTAGGCTTAGGCTATATATAACCCCACCAGTTCGAAACATATTTTAAGGTGGATTTACGGTATTATATATATATATATATATATATATATATATATATATATATATATATATATATATATATATATATATATATATATATATATATAAAACATAATGCTGTACACAATACATGTACATTCGCATTGAAAGCCCTGTTGCCTTTCCTACTGTACTGTACTTCTCTCTTCATGGACTTTGAAAAAACAGACTCGTGATTCTGCAGCAACTGACAGTTACTACCGGTACAACACCATAGACAGGAAAGGAGAGATGACAGGGCTTTAGTTGGCAATATATATTACCGTACAGTATATATATATATATATATATATATATATATATATATATATATATATATATATATATATATATATATATATATATATATATCCATAAGTAAATACCAGTAGCCTACATACATACTGTACATACATACAATAGGCTATACTGAATGGGTTAACTTCTTCGCTACAAGAGAACCTTTTTATTTTTTTTAATGTAAGGAACGTGCTCCAGCTTTTCGTCCCTTTGTAGCTATTTTACATAACAGGGTTGCAGAGAGCGAGAGAAAGTTGATGATGATGATGATGATGATGATGCGGGTCACATCCCTTCCATAACACCTCTTCCAGACTAACACCATATTCTAGTGTTACACTGTTGTTAGAAGTCAACAGCCAGGATAAACAGATGATAGTTTTAGGTCACATTAAAGTTAAAATAGTACGGTACTGTAATAATCAAACAGGAGAGCTGGCAATTTTAGACCAAGGTAGAATAAAGACAGCACCGGCTTAGTGAATGTAAGAATATTAAATACATAGCTATCGTAGTCGGACTATTGGGGTGAAAGATAATTGTTTGGCTTTAACAAAAACTGTGCTGTGTGTACTTGGCGTAACATTACCATCTCTCTATCTTGAATACCGTACTGAGTCAGAAGAGATTGACGAATATGGAGCTAGTCACGATGAAGTGCTTTGGAAAGGATATATATTACAACGGCGTAAAGTTGCTGTCTCCATCATGGTTACCGGTACTGAGCTCTGACTTGAGATTAACGTTGGGCTGTGTAGTTAGTCATGAGGAAATGCCGTGGAAAGGAAATAGAGCCTTAGTATTACCGTGTTTTATTCAGCAACGATAAATTGGCTGCATAAGGACGAAAATCTCCGTTTATACTCTTTTCACCTTAATTTGGCCCAGATTTCAGTCTCCTTTACGGCTTCTTCCACGTAGCTCAGTGGCAGAAAAAGACAATAGTACGGCTCTACATCCTTCCCATTGCACTTCTACGTGACTAGCATATTCCGGTGTTAATATGTTGCTACAATTATTCAGCATTCAGCTTATCTCTCCCTATCCCCCAAACGGAGGATGGTGGACTGCGGGAGAAGGGCTGCGGCAGCTTCATCATGTCTTTGTCTAGTCTCACTTTCCAGCTGTTACTACTAGACGGAAAGGCGAGGTAGTTCTCTCTCTCTCTCTCTCTCTCTCTTTGTAGTTTCGTGACGATGCTGAGAGAGAGAGAGAGGAGGAGCAGGGTGGTAAGTAGA
>NC_137038.1:11453124-11470624 GCF_032717465.1 Coenobita brevimanus
AACCTCTCGCGTGAAAAATTAAGTCGTATGGTAAATTCTCATCGTAAGCTGATTTTTCCTAAGTTGCATTGTAAATTACGAATTAAGACTTCCTAATGAAGTTCCGTTGTTACCAATAAAGCGGATTCGCTTGTTCCAGTAGTAAGAAAGAGTTAATATATCGGAACACATCGCTTCCTTAAAATGGGCAAAAGAATAACAGAGAAAGAGGTATTACAAAATATCCTGAGCTGGCGTGAGTACAGCTTAAGGAGGATGTGCTTGGAAGACACAATGGAATGGATTATTTTGTTATAGTCTTCATGTTATGGAACTTAGTAGAGAAAATTACCAGTATATATCTTGTTGCTGACCCTTTTGGTTGAATGAAATGATCCTAGAGGTGCAGGCAGTAGATCTAGGTATATTTTAACAACACTTAACCGGGTTCTTTGTTTACGTTTGAAATATACTGGTATATCCTTTCCCGGATTCGTGATAAAGTACGTGGAGAATAAACGATGATCAAGTAGATCTATAACGTTGATCTCGTGCTGAGGAATAGTTTCATGCACTTAGATGCCACATTTTTCATTAGCTATCCAAATATCTTCTGCCTAGGCAAAAAGTAAGATATCCCACATCTGTTGCATTGGACAACAAAGTAGGCTACGTCCCAGTTTTAGTATGATAGCACGTAGAATGTATAACAGAATAATTGATTATAACTAAAGTAGCCCATGCTTCAAAAGTTTAATAAAAGTATGTGTAGGTCCCATAATGATGATTCTTGTTATTCACTCCGATAAGGAGAGTATGTTTTCACCCCTGTTTGTCTGTTTGTCTTTTAGCAGGAGTACTTAAAAACTAAAAGAGACTTGGACCAAATTTGGTGGGAAGGCCAGATAGACCATGTCCCAGAACAATCGATTAACTTTTGGGACTGATCCAGATCGTATTACAGAGTATGGATCTGGAAAACATTTTATTGTGAACCCTAATCAATGATGAGAAAACCTAACCCAGTATGAAGAGTGGTTTAGAAATTACATTGCCCTTGTCGAGGAGATGCGCTTCATTGAGTGTCCTAGTTTTTAATGTGCTGGTAGCAGTTATTTTTTTTCTTCCGTTTAATTTTTTTTTTTATAGTAATGCAGACTTTATTGATTTATTACTGTATTAAAAATGTCACTATTTATATACCGTATTTATGCATAATTTAGACTTGCCCCTAATTACCTTCCAGTTAAGCTAACGGTAATAGAAAGTCTCGTAAATTATGTTAAGACCCATTTCTTTGTTTACTTTGGAGAATTGCAACACCGTCCCACATTCAGTACAGTACGGTAACCATAACCATACCAGTTTTGTCTTTCACATTCAGTACGGTAACAAAACGAGTCATACTTCTTTGTTACTATACTCGTCTCACTTCAGCTTGAACTAAAATTGCCGTCTCCATCTTGAATACTGAGTTGTACAGTAGATGAACACTTGAATATGATGCTGGCCACGAAGGAGTGATATGGAAAGGATGTAGAGGCAGTATTGGTCTTTTTCGGCCACTGAGCTACGGTGCGTGAAATTTCATGCAAAAGGACGAAAATCTTGGCCAGCTCAAAGTGAAAGAACTATAGCACTTTTTTTCCTCTCAGTACGGTCAGTTTCATTTATACATCAGTACGGTAGCCAAAACAGTATACTGCACAAACTACGGTACCTTCTCTTCTCAGCTTCGCATGAAGAAAATTTATAACTGGCGAAATAGGCCTACAGTGGAAAACCTTGTCTCTACTAGTGCATGTTTCAGATGGTTCGATTTTTCCGCTATGAATTCGTCAAGTGTCTATGTATATACAACTAAACTTTTACCCCTCTCTGCTTCATGTTTGGTGTAGTCTATACACGCGTATGAGTTTAAACAAGTGTGACCTCAATGTTGGAGTACGGTGCCGCATCATATTAGCTTGTACCATACCCATTTTACTCTAACTTGGTCTAAAATTGCCATCGCCCCACCTTGATTACTGAGTTCAGATGAGATTAACACTAGAGTAGGATGTCAGTCACGAAGAAGTGCTGTGAAAAGGATGCAGAACCATAGCATTGTCCTATTTTGCCACTAAGCCATGTGAAAGATCCACCATTGACATACTCAGTCTCTTAACTCATACCATCCATCAATCAATTGATCTTTTTGGAGAAACTCATGCAGTAGCTCTTGATATCTCTAAAGCTTTCGATAGAGTATGGCACCGTTCCCTGCTGTCCAAACTCCCTTGCTATGGACTAACGTCTTTTGTTCCTTTGATTTCTTCTTATCTTAGTGACAGGAAAATAAGAGTAAAAGTAGACGATGTATATTCGAATTTCCACTCAATTAACGCCGGCGTGCCGCAGGGATCAGTTCTGGCGCCAACCCTATTTCTGGTTCATATTAATGATCTCTTATCTGTCACTCACAATCCCATTCACTCATATGCAGGTGACTCAACACTACATAGTTCATTCACACTCAGACATCCATTTACAAAGTCTAATATCTCTACCTCTCAGCTCAGTACAGCCATCTCTATAAATCAAGATCTAGCTACTGTACAATCAGTGAATGGGGACAAAACAACCTTGTCTCTTTTAATGCTAGTAAAACTAAATATATACAGTTTACTAATAGACAGATATTGCCAGATTCGTACATTACCTTCAGTGCTACTAATATTCCCATCTCCAAAAGTATTGAAATTCTTGGTGTCTCACTTAACAGTGCCCTCAGCTGGACCTCTCATGTCAGATCACTTGCTAAAACCGCCTCAAAGAAACTTGGATTATTGTACAGAGTCCGTAACTTCTTCGCCGATGAGCAGTTAGCTATAATTTATAAGAGTCATGTGCGCTTTCAGCTTGAATATTGCTCACCCTTGTGGAATGGTTGTGGAGAGGTTGCATTAAGACAACTAGACAAAATTCAGAATAAAGCTGTTAGAATCATTAACAACCCCGCCATTACATATAAACTACCTCCCCTGCAAGTAAGAAGGAATGTTGCCTCCCTTGCATTATTTTACAGATATTTTTTTGGCAAATGCTCAGACGAAGTTGCGTCCATGGTGCCACCTCTCCATGCCTTCCCTCGTGCTACACGAGCATCTGGTAGCGCTCATGACTGGAATGTCACTCAACCATATTGCAGAACTTCTGCCTATCAGAATTCTTTCATTCCCCGAACTGCATCTCTTTGGAACTCGCTTCCCAAGAGTTGTTTTCCTCCAAATTTGAACCCACAGCTGTTCAAGTCTAACTGTTACAGATATTTTATGAACAGAGGACACCAGTAATCTGGTGTATGGATTATTTTTTTTCCCCATTTGTTTTTCCTTCGTTCTGTTATTTAAAAAAATAAATAAATAAAAAATAAGCTGCAAAAGGCAATCAGGGCCAAGTTAAGGTGAAGGAACTATATGTAACAATACCCCTTTCATCTTAACCCGGCCAAATTCTCGTCCTTTCCCAGCTAAATTCACGTATATAATTCAGGGGGCAGAAAAAGACAGTATATACTATTTCAGTACATCTTTTCCATAGTACTTCTTTTCTAATTAGCATTACCGTATACCAGTATATTCTTGATTTAATGTATTCTTAGCCTAAACTTCAGCATTGAAGACGGAGATGGTGTGGGCCAAGTTAGAGTGAAAAGAGTAGAGTCATCCTGTGCTGGCTAGGCTTGTTGTGTGCGTTGTTGGGGTTGAATTGGAGCATGATTGTGGTTGTGATTTTTTTTTTTTTTTTTTTTTTGAGGGATTCTGCCTCTCTCTCTCTCTCTCTCTCTCTCTCTCTCTCTCTCTCTCTCTCATACCTGACCTTTCTTATCACTCACATGTAACGTCAAGACAGTAAAATCTCTGTAATTTTTATGGCCTAGATCTGAAAACCTTCAATAATTTAACCTGTATTAAGCACGATAACATTGAACTGAGAAAAAGTAGGTTACAATACGCTAATGCAGGCCATGTTAGATTAAGCAAGAAGGATCAAGTCTATTAGCTTGGACGAGATTAGATTAAGATTTAGCAAGATTAGATCCAGATTACTTTGCTCTAATTGAAAGTTTTTGTATTGCCATTAACACCACTTATTATATGACTCAGCGACAGGAAAAACGAGAGAGAGAGAGAGACGGAGGGAGAGTTATTGGAATGGCAGTATAGAACAGTAGGTTACCGTTCTGTAGCCTGCAAGAACACAGATAGACATCGTACATTTAGAGAGAGATAGATAGATAGATATATATATATATATAGAGAGAGAGAGAGAGAGATTAAAAAAAAGAGGAAAAAATGAACTTAAGGATGGAGAGAGAGAGCAGATGAAGACGGAAGATTGAAAAAAGAGAAAAGGAACCAATAAGAATGGAAGAGAGAGAGAGAGAGAGAGAGTACAGCGGTGGGCAGACTACTTATACATACCGTACCGTACTTATTCACTTAATCTTTACACTCCTTCACTTGTGCTGTGCTTTAGTTCTCTCTCTCTCTCTCTCTCTCTCTCTCTCTCTCTCTCTCTCTCTCTCTCTCCACCTATTTCTTCCCCCAACCGCAAATTGCATACCTGGAAGAGCCACACCTGGGCACCGTACCTTGCGGCGGCGGCGGTGTGTGTATGTGTGTGTGTGAGAGAGAGAGAGAGAGAGAGAGAGAGAGAGAGAGAGAGAGAAGGGATGAAGATATATTAAAAATGAAAAGGAATAAAAGGATTAATGCTGTGTGTGTGTGTGTGTGTGTGTCTTTGCGAGAGAGAGAGAATTCTTGAGTTAAGATTTGTAGCTACAAGAAGGAATGTGCACTGGATATGTGTGTGAGAGAGAGAGAGAGAGAGAGAGAGAGAGAGAGAGAGAGAAGGGAGTGGTAAGTAACCTGTTCTGAGGCAAGTGAGTGTGGCGTAAAACAGGGTGACTCTCTCTCTCTCTCTCTCTCTCTCTCACACACACACACACACACACACACACACACACACACACACACACACACACACACACACACACACACACACACACACACACACACACACACACACACACACTTACCTGTAATTTCCTCTTTTTTCTTGTTACACACTTATCATCGTCCATCATTCAGTCTATTCATTTTTTATTCACCAATTTTATTTCTTTCATTTTTTGCCTCCATTCATTGTCTTCCTTGCACCGTCCCTTTTTGCTCCCTACTATTAGTCTTTCTTTTCCTCCTCCTCCTCCTCCTTCTCCTCCTCCCCTTCGCGTGAGGGTTTGAAGTGGTAATACCATGTTGTACCTCTGTCATTCCCTCCCTTTCTTTGTACTCTCTCTCTCTGTTTAGGCTATCTGTATATCATTCAGTTTATTACTTATTCCTTTTTTTCTCAGTGTCTTGTTCTTTCTCCCCTCCCTTCCTCGTTTTACATCGCCATCCTTCCTCCACCTTTCTTCTTCCTTTACACAGAATCCCTCCTATTCTTCCTCCTTCCCTGCCTTCCCTCTTCCCCTTCCATCCTCTCCCTCGCACTTCTACGCTCGATCTCTATTCATTTCTTCCCCCCTTGATTCATTTCCTCCGTTTCTTTCACAGGCCTATTTCATTTTGCGTATTCTTGGATTATTTCCTTCCCTCCTTTGTCGATTCTCTCATCTTTCTCTCCAACATTTTCCCTCCCCTCACGTCCTTACACCTCTCTCTTTCTCCTCTTGTACTCCTCTTCCTCCCCTCCCCTTCCCAAGATAAACCAGTCTTCCTTCTGTAATCCTCTTCATATACCAATAATTCTCTCTTTCTCTTTCTTCTTCCCATCTTCTTCTTGCTCCTCCTCCTCCTCCTCTTCTTTTTTTTCCTTCCTTAGCTGTCTTACCATACTGATATACCTCACTTCCTTGTCGTCTTCCTCCTGCTCGTCCTCCTCCTCCTGCTCGTCCTCCTCCTCCTCCTCCTCCTCCTCCTCCTTTATCCCTCCCCAGTTATCTCCCCATACCGGTGTACTTCTGTTCCTTCTCGTCATCCTCTTCCATGCATACTACCCCCACTCCCTGTTCATCTCCTCCTCCCTGCATAACCTCCCCTTCCCTTTCCTCCTCCTCCTTCCCCTCCCCTCCCCTCCCCTCCCCCTCTCGTACACTCGTCAAGCTTCTCATGTTCCTACGCATTCTGGTTTTGGTTGTTTGTGTTTGTGACGACGGTGTTTTTGTTTGTGGCGCCAGTGTTGTGTGGTTAGTTTTTGTTTGTGAGGATGTTCGTGTTTGGCTTGACATGCTGTTTTGTTTGTTTACTGTACGTTTGAGAGGGTGTTGTGTTGGCGGCAGTTATTTTGGTGGTTTGTGATGGTGTTGTTGATATTGTGGCAGTGTTGTTTTGCTTATATATGGTGGTGGGTTCGTGTTGTTTGTGCGGTCTGTTGCTTTTGTGTTGTGGCTACATATTTTTTTCTTTTGAGTTGATGCTTGAGAAGGACGCCCTCACTTGGTAGCACCTCTATAACCAGGTCTCTCTAATGACTGGATATACAAGTGTCCCTCAGCTCCTTCCCTCCCGAAAGAAGGATGTTGGACTGCGGGAGAGAGGTGACTTTAGCCTGCAGTCTACTGAGTCTACATTCAGATGAACTCGGAGCTGCTGCTACTACTACTACTGCTTCTGCTTCAGCTGCTGCACCTGCTACTACTACTACTACCATTACCACCACCACTACTACTATTGTCTGGGTTACAGTATTCATCGTAGTGGCAGTGTACTGAGTTTGTAGGTTGTATGTGTGTGTTAATAGACCTGAGTGTTATTTGTGATGCCGATGTTTTGTTTGTGATGGTAATGTTGTTTATGGTACTAGTGTCCTTTGTGGTGCAGTGTTTATGTGTTGTGAAGGTGGTGGTGTTTGTGGTGCAGTGTTTATGTGTTGTGAAGGTGGTGTTTGTGGTGCAGTGTTTGTGTGTTGTGAAGGTGGTGGTGTTTGTGGTGCAGTGTTTATGTGTTGTGAAGGTGATGGTGTTTGTGGTGCAGTGTTTATGTGTTGTGAAGGTGGTGGTGTTTGTGGTGCAGTGTTTATGTGTTGTGAAGGTGGTGGTGTTTGTGGTGCAGTGTTTGTGTGTTGTGAAGGTGGTGGTGTTTGTGGTGCAGTGTTTGTGTGTTGTGAAGGTGGTGGTGTTTGTGGTGCAGTGTTTATGTGTTGTGAAGGTGATGGTGTTTGTGGTACAGTGTTTATGTTATGAAGGTGGTGGTGTTTGTGGTGCAGTGTTTATGTTATGAAGGTGGTGGTGTTTGTGGTGCAGTGTTTATGTTATGAAGGTGGTGGTGTTTGTGGTGCAGTGTTTATGTTATGAAGGTGGTGGTGTTTGTGGTGCAGTGTTTATGTGTTGTGAAGGTGGTGTTTGTGGTGCAGTGTTTATGTGTTGTGAAGGTGGTGGTGTTTGTGGTGCAGTGTTTATGTGTTGTGAAGGTGGTGGTGTTTGTGGTGCAGTGTTTATGTGTTGTGAAGGTAGTGTTTGTGGTGCAGTGTTTATGTGTTGTGAAGGTGATGGTGTTTGTGGTGCAGTGTTTATGTGTTGTGAAGGTGGTGTTTGTGGTGCAGTGTTTATGTGTTGTGAAGGTGGTGGTGTTTGTGGTGCAGTGTTTATGTGTTGTGAAGGTGGTGGTGTTTGTGGTGCAGTGTTTATGTGTTGTGAAGGTGGTGGTGTTTGTGGTGCAGTGTTTATGTGTTGTGAAGGTGGTGGTGTTTGTGGTGCAGTGTTTATGTGTTGTGAAGGTGGTGGTGTTTGTGGTGCAGTGTTTATGTGTTGTGAAGGTGGTGGTGTTTGTGGTGCAGTGTTTGTGTGTTGTGAAGGTGGTGGTGTTTGCGATGTTTTTATTTTGGTGACTAGTTACTGTCGTTTTCGTTGTGTGGCATCTTTCTAGTACCGGTTTAGTCTTGTTTTTGTGAGATGTTTTATTGCCTTCCCGGTGTGTTGTGATGGATCCACTGCTAATTCGGTGCCAGTACTTCTTATTTCTGGTTTACAATGAGCAGCTTGCACGACATTAATCATTTATAATATTGACTTTGCGTTTGTCTATCTCTCTGTTTACCGGTATCTGTCTACGTACATACATACATTTAAACAAACCAAGTTCCTTTTCTCTGTCAGCTGCCTGCCATTTTTATGAAGAAATAGTCAAACGTCAGTCAGTTTCCCAGAAGTTTCTCTCCCGTCTTCATGATGGGCCCACACAAGGACCCTCAGACCGTCACCTCATTATGATGCAAAGGAAACCCCGATTGCGTCCTGGGAGGCCTACTAGAGGATCGGATCGCGTTTAGGTGAAGGTGAGGTATGTGTAAGTGGGATTGAGTGAGACCCAGTGTATTGGTGTGATTTATAAGTAGAATAGATTGAGACTGAGTGTATTGGGGTGATTTATAAGTGTGTTTGGGGGTATTTTGTGACTTTTAAGTGTGTGTGATTATACTTGGCTGTATTAGATGTATTTGGGTATTTTTAAGTGCATTTGAGAATGTGTGAATGCATATGAGAGTGTTTTGGGACCTTTAAGAGTCTGTGAGTATGTTTGAGTGCATGTTAGGAAGTGTTTCAGTGGAGTTTGAGTGGGTGTGTGCGTTTAAGTGATCGGTAAGTGTGATTACGTTTCCAGGGCATAAATGGGCTTGGGGTAGAATTGGGTGTTTGAAAGGGCATGGATGTGTGTGTGTGTGTGTGTGTGTGTGTGTGTGTGTGTGTGTGTGTTAGAGAGAGAGAGAGTTCTTCCAGGAAAATTACTTGACGTAAATTCCTTGTAAAAGAAAGTACCGTGTGCAAGCAGTTACACGAGAGAGAGTTCTTCCAGGAAAAATGCCTGACGTTATATCATTATAAAAGAAAGTAATGGGTGCAATGATGAGAGAGAGACAGAGAGTGTCATAAAACCAAGCTGTATCATGTCTTTACCCTCTCCCTCACCCACTTCACATGCCACTCCCTCCTTTTCCCCATTTGACGCATACCAAGTGACCGTCCAGAGTTGAGAAGGGCGTGAAGGAGGCCGACGTGGAGTGTGAACTTTCTCTACGTTATAGGCTAGTTTCTGTACCTTTTTATGGTTTTTCATATTCGTATTATATTCTGCTTCTTTCTTGGTGCTAATGGTGTGTCGAGGTAACGTAACAGCAGCTTGTACTGTACTTGAGTTCTTCTCCGGGAACTAGTTGGGAAGTTGAAGATCACTTGAGAGGGAGAGCTGAGGGGTACATGAGAACGATATAGAAAGATAAAGAACCGAGGAGGGGAAGCTGGAGAAGGATGGGGTGAGGTAGGGTCCAGAAGTCATGATAAAATTGTGAGAACTGAGTATTATTCAGCATGCCTAGTCAAGTGGGTCAGACTTCCAAGCCTCCGGAATCCTGAATACCTCGCAGACCTAACCATTTGCACTGCACTGTGTGTGTATGTGTGTGTGTGTGTGTGTGTGTGTGTGTGTGTGTGTGTGTATTTATCTATCTATCTATATAATAAATATATACATATATGAATATAGATACATAGATATAAATATATCGTATAGGCTACACACACACACACACACACACACACACACACACACACACACACACACACACACACACACACACACACACACACACACACACACACACGAACCCTTTCAGATTCCTATCGTCATCAACCTTCTTACCGTATGGCCTTTCGCTGCTACACTGTTAGAGTAATTGAAATATCTACAAGTCATGTGTTTAATACCATATTTCTCCACCGGTATCATTCAGGAGGAACAGAATTAGTTGATTTATTGGTACAGTACTTATGAACGTTAATTTCGCTTTAAGTTAGGACACCAGAAGCTTCCATTAATTCACCAGGATTCCTCACATAATGTACTTTATTCATGACCACTTGTTTATATATACGGTAAGCTCTATATATTGTTTCTGTGTGCAAGAAAATACAGGTAAGGTAAATTTACACCTAGGCAATTTCTCTTATATAAATCCAGGTCACAGAAGGTAATATATTCTGAGCATGAGGAAGAGTATTCATGTGCAGCCGTCAGTGGCTTAGCATTAGAGGGTTAGTGGTAAGGAGGTGCTGCCAGAGCTGGGAGGTGACACGTGTAGTCTGTAACTCAGGCCTTATTGGGGTTCATTTAGCCTAGCCTTGGAGTCACTGTCACCACCATTGCTAGATTTATTCAGTTTATGTAATATCTCTTGCATTTATATAGCCGCCATATTTGTTTTCCAGCGTAGGGAGGGATAGTCTAATTGGAGTGTAGATTCTAACCGTTGCATTACCAAGAGTCTCTGCTGGGTTTATGTTGTCTGTTGGCTGTTCAGGATAAAAATAGTTCATGTGTCGAACTGTACGATAATCATGTACCCTTATTGTTTCTGGTGTGCGTGTGCGTGCATGTGTGCGTGTGCGTGCATGTGTGTGTGTGCGTGTGCGTGCATGTGTGTGTGTGTGTGTGTGCGTGTGCGTGCATATGTGTGTGTGTGTGTGTGTGTGTGTGTGTGTGTGTGTGTGTGTGTGTGTGTGTACGTGCTCGCGCGCGCGCTCTTATCGTGTTGTACCTGTACATCATACATCACTGAGCTTGTGATACCAGTAATTACAACCGGCCAGCCACAGCCACCACCACGACAACAACAGCACACATTTCCTGCAACACAACAGCCACTATTGTAACTTCAACTCAGTGGCCTACATCATGGCAGAACTCCCACCGCCATATCTACCACATTTGCCTCATCACAACTACAGTCCGTTTGTTTTGGTGTGACAGAGATCTCTAACCACTTTGCAGCTTAGTTCATGTCCACGTGTAGTCACATTGGAGGGTTGATTTGACTGCCTTACTTTTCTTACTGTAACTAGGTCGAAAATTACCACCTTTCCATCTTGAATGCTGAGATTTAACAGTATATCATCAGTAGACTGTGGTGCTAGTCACGAGGAATTGTTATGAAGAAGACGTAGACTTGTAGAGCCAATGTGTTTTTTGTAGTCGCTAACATGCAAAGAGATTCTGAAGGGTGAAACTCTGGGCCAGGTTAAAGTAGAGAGATTATAGTTAACCAAGGAGACTCTTTCATACCCCATAACTAGGTTCATGGAATTTCATGTACCGTAACAGTATTATTGTATATAAGCTGTGAGTGACCTAGTTCCGTCACATGAAACATGCCAGCTATAATGTATCTACCATCACCGCCATATTGTCAGGTACTTTGTCAGGTGTGTGGATGTGATAGGAAATGTTAGGAGAAACATTTAGGTGGTTTGGCCATATGGAGAGGATGGAGAGTGAGAGACTGACGAGGAGAGTGTATGTGAGTGAGATGGAGGGGAGGAGAGGGAGGGGGAGGCCAAGATGTGATGGAGGGATGGAGTGGAGGGGTATATGAGAGATGGAGGTGTGAGCATTGAGCAGGGCAGTGAAATGGCGGGCAACATGGAAGCGATTTGTTTGTGGCCACCCCGTACGGGATAAAGACGTCTGGCAATAGACAGATAGACAGACTTTGTTTTACATCGTAGTACTGTCAACAAAAGTAAATAAAACGAGACTAAATAATAAAAAATACAGTACTGTAAAAAAAATGTCGGTTCTCAGAATAGGTATATCCAAATTTGGAGGACAATAGGTCTCTCTCTCTCTCTCTCTCTCTCTCTCTCTCTCTCTCACATGTCATGAGGGTTGGGGATGTGGAGATGTCATAAGAGAGGATGAGTACGTGGAGTATAATGTAGGTCTTGTATCCTGCACACACACACACACACACACACACACACACACACACACACACACACACACACACACACACACACACACACACACACACACACACACACACACACACACACACACACACACACACACACACACACACACACACACACACACACACTAGAGAAGTTTGATGTTGAGGCACTTGTAAGGTTCTGGAGAGAGAGAGAGAGAGAGAGAGAGAGAGAATGTTGTAATGTGTCCTTTACTCCTCACTGACTCTATAATGTGTAAAGGCCAAGATCAACTTTCCCTTTAGCTATTTCCTCAATCTTCAGCCGTCTCTCTCAGTTTCTTTTTCATCTTCTCTCTCTCTCTCTCTCTCTCTCATCTTTTTCATTACCATTTCTTTCACCTTACAGTTCTTCCCGTCCCTTCCTTTCACCCTCTTCCCATCTCCCTCACCCTCACTCACTCACTCACTCACTCACTCACTCTCTCTCTCTCTCTCATGCTTTCTTTCGTAACTTGTTTTTGTTGTTCTTATGACCTTCCCGGAAATCCGAAAAAATCTTCCTACTTGGCCTGAGATGTGGTGCGAGAGAGAGAGAGAGAGAGAGAGAGAGAGAGAGAGAGAGAGAGAGAGAAATCAGGGACGAAGAAAGGAAAAATACTCCAAGTTGCGGAAAGTTAACCTGGTCTCCCTCTCTCTCTCTCTCTCTCTCTCTCTCTCTCTCTCATATCCATTAGAGTCAGTTAACCCACCCAATAAAAAGAAAAAAAATCCCTATCCACTCTTCCTCCTTACCTCGACCTCCATTATGATCGAAGGGAGAGCGGGAAGTGGGAGTTGCGTGTGTGTGTGTGTGTGTGTGTGTGTGAGAGAGAGAGAGAGAGAGAGAGAGAGAGAGAGAGAGGATTATCTTTAATGATAAACCTTGATGTTTTTCTGTTCTTATTTTTGTTTTACTTATTTACTTATTGTTTATCATTTTATTTTTATCATGTGTAGGTGTCTTCAATAAATGAGGACCATAATCTCTCCTCCTCCTCCTCCTCCTCCTCCTCCTCCCTACATCCCGGCTATGGATTTACCTGTACACACAGACATACACATACACTAAATCATGTACTCAGATATTCACACACACGCAAGGCCACCTACGTACACACACACTAAGTAAAATGGGCACATGAATCCTAGCGTATGTTTTATCGCTAACAATTTCCTGTCTTAAGCAGTTTTTGGACGTATCTTGACTGGCACTGTAGAATTCCTTGTCCTGGTAGTAGTAGTAGTTGTTGTAATATAGTAGTAGTAGTAGCACAGAAGTAATATTGTTGTTGTTAGCAGCAGCAGCAATAGTAGTAGTGGTAGTAGTAGTAGTAGTAGTGTTGGTGGTAAGGTGGTTGTGGTGGTGATGGTGGTAGTAGTAGTAGTAGTAGTGGTAGTACCGGTAGTAGTAGCGTTGGTGGTAAGGTGGTGGTGGTGGTGATGATGGTAGTAATAGTAGTAGTGGTGGTGGTAGTGGCAGCAGTAGTAGTAGTAATAATAGCTGCAATCCGAGGCTCATCTGATCTTGAACCTGGTGGACTGCGTACTAAAGTTTCCCTTCTGAGGTGTAGCGTCCTCTTTTCGGGGGATGGGGTGGGAGTTGAGGGATGTGTGTAGGTAATGATAACTGGGAGACAGAATCGACCAGGTTAATTGGTACCATCGCGAGAAGGCGTCCCTCTCAAGCCGCTTTCTTGACCTCTTGTGTTTCGTGTGTGTGTGTGTGTGTGTGTGTAAGAGAGAGAGGGAGAGATTGGGGGGTCAGTGTCAGCATAAAGGTCGTGGTGAGGCAAGAGAGGGAGGTCAGATTGCCTCACAGGGCCAAGAGGGTGGGGCAGGAGGCACGGAAGGAAGGAGGGAGGAGGGAAGGAAGGAAGGAAATGTGATAGGTTAGCGTGGGGGCGATGAGAGTGGGAGGAAAGGCAGTACTCGTAGGACAAGGGATGAGAGAGAGAGAGAGAGGAAGAAGAAGAAGAAGAAGAAGGAAGGAAGGAACTGTTGTGAGACTGAGAAGGGGTAGGCTATCAAAAGGGAGTGGGAGGGATAAGGTTGTGTGTGTGTGTGTGTGTACGCACGGTAAGGAAGGTTACATGTACTTTTCTGTGAACAGTGCTATTAGGGTAAATGAGCTGCACACACACACACACACACACACACACACACACACACACACACACACACACACACACACACACACACAAAACCATCTCTCTCTCTCTCTCTCTCTCTCTTTCTTACACACACACACACACACACACACACACACACACACACACACACACACACACACACACACACACTCAGCGCCTTAACCCCTTCACTGCGAGGTTTCCCATAAGCAGAATAAAATTATTGACAGTAGCAAGAACCCGAATGAAGGAAAAACATGAAAAGCATGGTACATAGGAGGCCAGTGAAATTACTTCCTAGCCAAAAATAAATAAATTAATAAATAAACAGAAGTGAAGACATTAACATACAAATTAACTCAGGATAATATGCATACCCATCTCAGTTGGCCACGTGTGAGTACCCACCTTGTAAACAACTTGGTCGCCATAGTAACAGGCTTGTGTCACAGCTGAGCGGATGTCCTGTTGTTTGTGGTGTCGGGATGGGGGTGGCGGAGGGGGGGGGGGGGCAGCATCAGCACTGTCTTGGCTTTGAGGGAGAGAGAGATGAAGGGAAGGGAGGGGAATGGATGAAGAAAGGAGGAGAGAGGGAGAGGTGAGGAGGAGAGGGGAAAAGAAAGGGTAGTTAAAGGGGTTAGGAGAGGGGAGGAAGAGAGGTGAAGAGAGGAAGGGAAGAAAATAAGCAGTTGTAGTAAGGAGCGGGGAGGGGGGAAGTGTCGATAAAGGGGATAGGAATGGAGAGGTAAGGGGGGTAGGGAGAGAAGTGAGGAAGGGGAGGGAGAGGAATGGAGACGAAAGGGAAGAGGAGAAGGAGAGAAGAAAGGTAGGGAAGGAAGAAGGAAGGGAAGAGGAATAGGAGATGATGGGAAGGGAAGGAGGAGAGGAGGGTGTAGAAAGGGGACTGGAACGAAGATGAAGGGAGTGGAGAAGTGGAAGACAAGGGTTGGGGAGAGAAGAGAAAAAGGATGGAGGGGAGGAGAGGGGAATGAAGAGGTAGGAGATGGGTGTGGGGGAGAAAGAAGAGGGTATGGGTGGAGGTAAGGAGAGAGAAATGGAGAGGTGGAAGATAGGGAGAAAGGGGGCAATAGTAAGTAAAGGGTAGGTCTAGGGGAGGATGGGCAAGGGAGGGGATGGTAAGTTTTGAAGGGAGGAGGAAAGACATCTACCGTATATAATTTTTTCATACGGTACATGTGTTTCATTTTGTTAGAAATATTAATTTTATGAGTATTAGCCTCCCTTCTTGCCGTCGTCTTTTTCTTCCGTCATCATGGTTAGTGATGTGCTTTGCCGGGTGTTGCTGCTGTTGTTGTCTAATGCCTGCTTATTACCCTTGGTCTATTTGAAATTCAGTTTTCTTGGCGTTATTGTTGTTTGTTGGTATTTGCTTGTTATAGGTATTCCAATTCAGATTACCCGGTACATATATTTTCATTTTTATTAACTTCCAGTATATGTGTGTGTGTGTGTATATATATATATATATATATATATATATATATATATATATATATATATATATATATATATATATATATATATATATATATATATATATATATATATATCTATATATATATATATATATAAAATTGTTTATTTTGGATTATTGATGTGTCATGATAGAGATAACAGCTGATATGTCTCTCTCTCTCTCTCTCTCTCTCTCTCTCTCTCTCTCTCTCAGCATCCACTTCCACTTTGTCACTGTTGTCAAGCAAGATAGTCTAGAGACTCTAGAAGGACTCCTCTCTCATCTCCTGTAGGCTACAGCTCTCTCTCTCTCTCTCTGTCACACACACACACACACACACACACACACACACACACACACACACACACACACACACACACACACACACACACACACACACACACACACACACACACACACACACACTGTCTCGTATACCGTAAAATTATATATCCTGCAGTGACATTGTGCATACGTACATACGGTTCATACTTATATGTGTACATTCATAACTTACACGCTGACACGTTCATTCACACGCACACGCAAAGAATGTTCCCACACTAAAGTCCGTTATCGTACACACGCTGATACTTACATATTCACGCTAACCTAAGTAGTTTCACACACACACACACACACACACACACACACACACACACACACACACACACACACACACACACACACACACACACACACAAGCTCATTTCTCCCACACAACTCTCTCTCTCTCTCCCTGTCAACAAGATGGGCCAAACAAGTTCTGGCCATACACGGTAGCCTTCATTATGTCATATCTCATGGCCTCTCACACACACTGGCACCTGTTGTTATATTTTTATCTATCAGTGTACCGTATATATCTGTGTCATGTCTTTCTATCTATTTATGTGTCGGTCTGCCTAGGCTATCAGTCTAGCCTTTAACCCTTGCAGACAGGTGCTGTACTAGGTTATCTTTTTTTTACTTTTTTTTTCTTTTTACTTCGCCTAGGATCAGACTTCCGCAGTGAAAGGGTTAATGAATTGTCTGCCAAACAAAAGAAATTAAAATAAAATGAAAAATCCTCTGAGGTCTGTACTCCAAGTGGCTTTGAAAGGTTCGTAATGGATGTTGTTTAGCTATTTATTTTTCTTATAACGCCTTAACATTGTCTTGGTTTGTCTTTATGTTGTATGTCATTTTAATATCGATATACCATTACGGGTAGCTTGTATCAGTAAAATGTAGGCGATATTGCAATGTACAGAGTAAATCGCTAAGGATGAGGTGTTACGAAGTGTCCAGAGAAACTTGGAGTATGGCTCTCAGTCTCTTTGTTGCAACTCATCATCACTTTATGCTGACCTCAACAGTATTGCTTCCTGCTTTGTCCTTCCGACCCCTCCCTGTGTGTGTGTGTGTGTGTGTGTGTGTGTGAGAGAGAGAGATAGAGAGAGAGAGAGTAGACTGGAGTACCACATCTTGTAAGGGGGCTCACAGGGTTATGTCCATGATTTTGTTGCATGAATCTCTCTCTCTCTCTCTCTCTCTCTCTCTCTCTCTCTCAGAGAGATGATTACGTAAGAGTGCTTAAGGAGAGACTGAGATAAACCTACGTGCTATATCCTCCAGTTTCGTTCTGCCTCACGCTTCACAGCAATCCATATTGCTACAACATTCCCCCCCCCCCTCTCTCTCTCTCTGTCTCTCAGTGCTTCTGTATTTTCAGTGTTAGTATTGGTTGTGACACTGGGTGTTTGTTAATGAGTAGGAACGAGGGAGTGAAAGTATGACCCGATTTAACTTTGAACTCTGACGTTACTTCTTCTGTGTTCATATTTGTTCATGTTTCCGGATCCAACCCATGTTGGCTATGCATTTAAACGCATTGTATACGGTATATATATATATATATTTGGGGAAGCAGATTTAGTAGTAATCCTGTACGTGTTTATAGTAGAATTTTATTCTTTTTTATCAATAAAGCAACCAACTAGGTTGTTGCTAGTAGTGGACTGATGACGACGACGACAGTGATGATGATGACTTGGGTGAGGGTTTTGATGGTGCAGTGTTGACCTTAGAGTGAGAATTGGAATGAAGTTATGACGATGATACTGGTGATAGTGTCTTGGCTGAT